>NW_026263017.1:0-341120 GCF_947179515.1 Apodemus sylvaticus
AACGTGTTGTTTAGGAAAAACAAGATAATTTCGCACGATGCGGGGATTTCCTTAAAACGTGATTTTCAGAAAAATTTTGACGAAAGAAAATTCTCCTTTTGGTTCTCTTTAGATGCTACATGTTAAGACGTACACGCCACAACAATTCTTTTCGAGATACAACGTGTAGTTTTGGAGATACAAGCTAATTTTGTACTATGCGTTATTTCTTCTCGTAAAGAGTTTCCAATGCGTACGTATATGTCTTTACTCTGCAAAAACTGTATTTCCTTATGAAGTGGTATTCTTACATATCCTTTCGAGAGAAAACTGTCCTGTGCCTTCTCTTTTGAGGCTACACACTTAGACATGCACGCAACATGAAAGCTTTTCGACTTACAACGTGTTGTTTAGGAAAAAACAAGATAATTTCGCACGATGCGGGGATTTCCTTAAAACGTGATTTTCTGAAAAATTTTGACGAAAGAAAATTCTCCTTTTGGTTCTCTTTAGATGCTACATGTTAAGACGTACACGCCACAACAATTCTTTTCGAGATACAACGTGTAGTTTTGGAGATACAAGCTAATTTTGTACTATGCGTTATTTCTTCTCGTAAAGAGTTTCCAATGCGTACGTATATGTCTTTACTCTGCAAAACTGTATTTCCTTATGAAGTGGTATTCTTACATATCCTTTCGAGAGAAAACTGTCCTGTGCCTCTCTTTTGAGGCTACACACTTAGACATACACGCAACATGAAAGCTTTTCGACTTACAACGTGTTGTTTAGGAAAAACAAGATAATTTCGCACGATGCGGGATTTCCTTAAAACGTGATTTTCTGAAAAATTTTGACGAAAGAAAATTCTCCTTTTGGTTCTCTTTAGATGCTACATGTTAAGACGTACACGCCACAACAATTCTTTTCGAGATACAACGTGTAGTTTTGGAGATACAAGCTAATTTTGTACGATGCGTTATTTCTTCTCCTAAAGAGTTTCCAATGCGTACGTAATTGTCTTTACTCTGCAAAACTGTATTTCCTTATGAAGTGGTATTCTTACATATCCTTTCGAGAGAAAACTGTCCTGTCCCTTCTCTTTTGAGGCTACACACTTAGACATACACGCAACATGAAAGCTTTTCGACTTACAACGTGTTGTTTAGGAAAAACAAGATAATTTCGCACGATGCGGGATTTCCTTAAAACGTGATTTTCTGAAAAATTTTGACGAAAGAAAATTCTCCTTTTGGTTCTCTTTAGATGCTACATGTTAAGACGTACACGCCACAACAATTCTTTTCGAGATACAACGTGTAGTTTTTGGAGATACAAGCTAATTTTGTACGATGCGTTATTTCTTCTCCTAAAGAGTTTCCAATGCGTACGTATATGTCTTTACTCTGCAAAACTGTATTTCCTTATGAAGTGGTATTCTTACATATCCTTTCGAGAGAAAACTGTCCTGTGCCTTCTCTTTTGAGGCTACACACTTAGACATACACGCAACATGAAAGCTTTTCGACTTACAACGTGTTGGTTTAGGAAAAACAAGATAATTTCGCACGATGCGGGGATTTCCTTAAAACGTGATTTTCTGAAAAATTTTGACGAAAGAAAATTCTCCTTTTGGTTCTCTTTAGATGCTACATGTTAAGACGTACACGCCACAACAATTCTTTTCGAGATACAACGTGTAGTTTTGGAGATACAAGCTAATTTTGTACGATGCGTTATTTCTTCTCGTAAAGAGTTTCCAATGCGTACGTATATGTCTTTACTCTGCAAAACTGTATTTCCTTATGAAGTGGTATTCTTACATATCCTTTCGAGAGAAAAACTGTCCCGTGCCTTCTCTTTTGAGGCTACACACTTAGACATACACGCAACATGAAAGCTTTTCGACTTACAACGTGTTGTTTAGGAAAAACAAGATAATTTCGCACGATGCGGGATTTCCTTAAAACGTGATTTTCTGAAAAATTTTGACGAAAGAAAATTCTCCTTTTGGTTCTCTTTAGATGCTACATGTTAAGACGTACACGCCACAACAATTCTTTTCGAGATACAACGTGTAGTTTTGGAGATACAAGCTAATTTTGTACGATGCGTTATTTCTTCTCGTAAAGAGTTTCCAATGCGTACGTATATGTCCTTACTCTGCAAAACTGTATTTCCTTACGAAGTGGTATTCTTACATATCCTTTCGAGAGAAAACTGTCCTGTGCCTTCTCTTTTGAGGCTACACACTTAGACATACACGCAACATGAAAGCTTTTCGACTTACAACGTGTTGTTTAGGAAAAACAAGATAATTTCGCACGATGCGGGATTTCCTTAAAACGTGATTTTCTGAAAAATTTTGACGAAAGAAAATTCTCTCCTTTTGGTTCTCTTTAGATGCTACATGTTAAGACGTACACGCCACAACAATTCTTTTTGAGATACAACGTGTAGTTTTGGAGATACAAGCTAATTTTGTACGATGCGTTATTTCTTCTCGTAAAGAGTTTCCAATGCGTACGTATATGTCCTTTACTCTGCAAAACTGTATTTCCTTATGAAGTGGTATTCTTACATATCCTTTCGAGAGAAAAACTGTCCTGTGCCTTCTCTTTTGAGGCTACACACTTAGACATACACGCAACATGAAAGCTTTTCGACTTACAACGTGTTGTTTAGGAAAAACAAGATAATTTCGCACGATGCGGGATTTCCTTAAAACGTGATTTTCTGAAACATTTTGACGAAAGAAAATTCTCCTTTTGGTTCTCTTTAGATGCTACATGTTAAGACGTACACGCCACAACAATTCTTTTCGAGATACAACGTGTAGTTTTGGAGATACAAGCTAATTTTGTACGATGCGTTATTTCTTCTCGTAAAGAGTTTCCAATGCGTACGTATATGTCTTTACTCTGCAAAAACTGTATTTCCTTATGAAGTGGTATTCTTACATATCCTTTCGAGAGAAAACTGTCCTGTGCCTTCTCTTTTGAGGCTACACACTTAGACATACACGCAACATGAAAGCTTTTCGACTTACAACGTGTTGTTTAGGAAAAACAAGATAATTTCGCACGATGCGGGGATTTCCTTAAAACGTGATTTTCTGAAAAATTTTGACGAAAGAAAATTCTCCTTTTGGTTCTCTTTAGATGCTACATGTTAAGACGTACACGCCACAACAATTCTTTTCGAGATACAACGTGTAGTTTTGGAGATACAAGCTAATTTTGTACTATGCGTTATTTCTTCTCGTAAAGAGTTTCCAATGCGTACGTATATGTCTTTACTCTGCAAAACTGTATTTCCTTATGAAGTGGTATTCTTACATATCCTTTCGAGAGAAAACTGTCCTGTGCCTTCTCTTTTGAGGCTACACACTTAGACATGCACGCAACATGAAAGCTTTTCGACTTACAACGTGTTGTTTAGGAAAAACAAGATAATTTCGCACGATGCGGGATTTCCTTAAAACGTGATTTTCTGAAACATTTTGACGAAAGAAAATTCTCCTTTTGGTTCTCTTTAGATGCTACATGTTAAGACGTACACGCCACAACAATTCTTTTCGAGATACAACGTGTAGTTTTGGAGATACAAGCTAATTTTGTACGATGCGTTATTTCTCTCGTAAAGAGTTTCCAATGCGTACGTATATGTCTTTACTCTGCAAAACTGTATTTCCTTATGAAGTGGTATTCTTACATATCCTTTCGAGAGAAAACTGTCCTGTGCCTTCTCTTTTGAGGCTACACACTTAGACATACACGCAACATGAAAGCTTTTTCGACTTACAACGTGTTGTTTAGGAAAAACAAGATAATTTCGCACGATGCGGGATTTCCTTAAAACGTGATTTTCTGAAAAATTTTGACGAAAGAAAATTCTCCTTTTGGTTCTCTTTAGATGCTACATGTTAAGACGTACACGCCACAACAATTCTTTTCGAGATACAACGTGTAGTTTTGGAGATACAAGCTAATTTTGTACGATGCGTTATTTCTTCTCGTAAAGAGTTTCCAATGCGTACGTATATGTCTTTACTCTGCAAAACTGTATTTCCTTATGAAGTGGTATTCTTACATATCCTTTCGAGAGAAAACTGTCCTGTGCCTTCTCTTTTGAGGCTACACACTTAGACATGCACGCAACATGAAAGCTTTTCGACTTACAACGTGTTGTTTAGGAAAAACAAGATAATTTCGCACGATGCGGGATTTCCTTAAAACGTGATTTTCTGAAACATTTTGACGAAAGAAAATTCTCCTTTTGGTTCTCTTTAGATGCTACATGTTAAGACGTACACGCCACAACAATTCTTTTCGAGATACAACGTGTAGTTTTGGAGATACAAGCTAATTTTGTACGATGCGTTATTTCTTCTCGTAAAGAGTTTCCAATGCGTACGTATATGTCTTTACTCTGCAAAACTGTATTTCCTTATGAAGTGGTATTCTTACATATCCTTTCGAGAGAAAACTGTCCTGTGCCTTCTCTTTTGAGGCTACACACTTAGACATACACGCAACATGAAAGCTTTTCGACTTACAACGTGTTGTTTAGGAAAAACAAGATAATTTCGCACGATGCGGGATTTCCTTAAAACGTGATTTTCTGAAACATTTTGACGAAAGAAAATTCTCCTTTTGGTTCTCTTTAGATGCTACATGTTAAGACGTACACGCCACAACAATTCTTTTCGAGATACAACGTGTAGTTTTGGAGATACAAGCTAATTTTGTACGATGCGTTATTTCTTCTCGTAAAGAGTTTCCAATGCGTACGTATATGTCTTTACTCTGCAAAACTGTATTTCCTTATGAAGTGGTATTCTTACATATCCTTTCGAGAGAAAACTGTCCCGTGCCTTCTCTTTTGAGGCTACACACTTAGACATACACGCAACATGAAAGCTTTTCGACTTACAACGTGTTGTTTAGGAAAAACAAGATAATTTCGCACGATGCGGGATTTCCTTAAAACGTGATTTTCTGAAAAATTTTGACGAAAGAAAATTCTCCTTTTGGTTCTCTTTAGATGCTACATGTTAAGACGTACACGCCACAACAATTCTTTTCGAGATACAACGTGTAGTTTTGGAGATACAAGCTAATTTTGTACGATGCGTTATTTCTTCTCCTAAAGAGTTTCCAATGCGTACGTATATGTCTTTACTCTGCAAAACTGTATTTCCTTATGAAGTGGTATTCTTACATATCCTTTCGAGAGAAAACTGTCCTGTGCCTTCTCTTTTGAGGCTACACACTTAGACATACACGCAACATGAAAGCTTTTCGACTTACAACGTGTTGTTTAGGAAAAACAAGATAATTTCGCACGATGCGGGATTTCCTTAAAACGTGATTTTCTGAAAAATTTTGACGAAAGAAAATTCTCCTTTTGGTTCTCTTTAGATGCTACATGTTAAGACGTACACGCCACAACAATTCTTTTCGAGATACAACGTGTAGTTTTGGAGATACAAGCTAATTTTGTACTATGCGTTATTTCTTCTCGTAAAGAGTTTCCAATGCGTACGTATATGTCTTTACTCTGCAAAACTGTATTTCCTTATGAAGTGGTATTCTTACATATCCTTTCGAGAGAAAACTGTCCTGTGCCTTCTCTTTTGAGGCTACACACTTAGACATGCACGCAACATGAAAGCTTTTCGACTTACAACGTGTTGTTTAGGAAAAACAAGATAATTTCGCACGATGCGGGATTTCCTTAAAACGTGATTTTCTGAAACATTTTGACGAAAGAAAATTCTCCTTTTGGTTCTCTTTAGATGCTACATGTTAAGACGTACACGCCACAACAATTCTTTTCGAGATACAACGTGTAGTTTTGGAGATACAAGCTAATTTTGTACGATGCGTTATTTCTTCTCGTAAAGAGTTTCCAATGCGTACGTATATGTCTTTACTCTGCAAAACTGTATTTCCTTATGAAGTGGTATTCTTACATATCCTTTCGAGAGAAAACTGTCCTGTGCCTTCTCTTTTGAGGCTACACACTTAGACATACACGCAACATGAAAGCTTTTCGACTTACAACGTGTTGTTTAGGAAAAACAAGATAATTTCGCACGATGCGGGATTTCCTTAAAACGTGATTTTCTGAAACATTTTGACGAAAGAAAATTCTCCTTTTGGTTCTCTTTAGATGCTACATGTTAAGACGTACACGCCACAACAATTCTTTTCGAGATACAACGTGTAGTTTTGGAGATACAAGCTAATTTTGTACGATGCGTTATTTCTTCTCGTAAAGAGTTTCCAATGCGTACGTATATGTCTTTACTCTGCAAAACTGTATTTCCTTATGAAGTGGTATTCTTACATATCCTTTCGAGAGAAAACTGTCCTGTGCCTTCTCTTTTGAGGCTACACACTTAGACATACACGCAACATGAAAGCTTTTCGACTTACAACGTGTTGTTTAGGAAAAACAAGATAATTTCGCACGATGCGGGATTTCCTTAAAACGTGATTTTCTGAAACATTTTGACGAAAGAAAATTCTCCTTTTGGTTCTCTTTAGATGCTACATGTTAAGACGTACACGCCACAACAATTCTTTTCGAGATACAACGTGTAGTTTTGGAGATACAAGCTAATTTTGTACGATGCGTTATTTCTTCTCGTAAAGAGTTTCCAATGCGTACGTATATGTCTTTACTCTGCAAAACTGTATTTCCTTATGAAGTGGTATTCTTACATATCCTTTCGAGAGAAAACTGTCCCGTGCCTTCTCTTTTGAGGCTACACACTTAGACATACACGCAACATGAAAGCTTTTCGACTTACAACGTGTTGTTTAGGAAAAACAAGATAATTTCGCACGATGCGGGATTTCCTTAAAACGTGATTTTCTGAAAAATTTTGACGAAAGAAAATTCTCCTTTTGGTTCTCTTTAGATGCTACATGTTAAGACGTACACGCCACAACAATTCTTTTCGAGATACAACGTGTAGTTTTGGAGATACAAGCTAATTTTGTACGATGCGTTATTTCTTCTCCTAAAGAGTTTCCAATGCGTACGTATATGTCTTTACTCTGCAAAACTGTATTTCCTTACGAAGTGGTATTCTTACATATCCTTTCGAGAGAAAACTGTCCTGTGCCTTCTCTTTTGAGGCTACACACTTAGACATACACGCAACATGAAAGCTTTTCGACTTACAACGTGTTGTTTAGGAAAAACAAGATAATTTCGCACGATGCGGGATTTCCTTAAAACGTGATTTTCTGAAAAATTTTGACGAAAGAAAATTCTCCTTTTGGTTCTCTTTAGATGCTACATGTTAAGACGTACACGCCACAACAATTCTTTTCGAGATACAACGTGTAGTTTTGGAGATACAAGCTAATTTTGTACGATGCGTTATTTCTTCTCGTAAAGAGTTTCCAATGCGTACGTATATGTCTTTACTCTGCAAAACTGTATTTCCTTATGAAGTGGTATTCTTACATATCCTTTCGAGAGAAAACTGTCCTGTGCCTTCTCTTTTGAGGCTACACACTTAGACATACACGCAACATGAAAGCTTTTCGACTTACAACGTGTTGTTTAGGAAAAACAAGATAATTTCGCACGATGCGGGATTTCCTTAAAACGTGATTTTCTGAAAAATTTTGACGAAAGAAAATTCTCCTTTTGGTTCTCTTTAGATGCTACATGTTAAGACGTACACGCCACAACAATTCTTTTCGAGATACAACGTGTAGTTTTGGAGATACAAGCTAATTTTGTACGATGCGTTATTTCTTCTCGTAAAGAGTTTCCAATGCGTACGTATATGTCTTTACTCTGCAAAACTGTATTTCCTTATGAAGTGGTATTCTTACATATCCTTTCGAGAGAAAACTGTCCTGTGCCTTCTCTTTTGAGGCTACACACTTAGACATACACGCAACATGAAAGCTTTTCGACTTACAACGTGTTGTTTAGGAAAAACAAGATAATTTCGCACGATGCGGGATTTCCTTAAAACGTGATTTTCTGAAACATTTTGACGAAAGAAAATTCTCCTTTTGGTTCTCTTTAGATGCTACATGTTAAGACGTACACGCCACAACAATTCTTTTCGAGATACAACGTGTAGTTTTGGAGATACAAGCTAATTTTGTACGATGCGTTATTTCTTCTCGTAAAGAGTTTCCAATGCGTACGTATATGTCTTTACTCTGCAAAACTGTATTTCCTTATGAAGTGGTATTCTTACATATCCTTTCGAGAGAAAACTGTCCTGTGCCTTCTCTTTTGAGGCTACACACTTAGACATACACGCAACATGAAAGCTTTTCGACTTACAACGTGTTGTTTAGGAAAAACAAGATAATTTCGCACGATGCGGGATTTCCTTAAAACGTGATTTTCTGAAAAATTTTGACGAAAGAAAATTCTCCTTTTGGTTCTCTTTAGATGCTACATGTTAAGACGTACACGCCACAACAATTCTTTTCGAGATACAACGTGTAGTTTTGGAGATACAAGCTAATTTTGTACTATGCGTTATTTCTTCTCGTAAAGAGTTTCCAATGCGTACGTATATGTCTTTACTCTGCAAAACTGTATTTCCTTATGAAGTGGTATTCTTACATATCCTTTCGAGAGAAAACTGTCCTGTGCCTTCTCTTTTGAGGCTACACACTTAGACATGCACGCAACATGAAAGCTTTTCGACTTACAACGTGTTGTTTAGGAAAAACAAGATAATTTCGCACGATGCGGGATTTCCTTAAAACGTGATTTTCTGAAACATTTTGACGAAAGAAAATTCTCCTTTTGGTTCTCTTTAGATGCTACATGTTAAGACGTACACGCCACAACAATTCTTTTCGAGATACAACGTGTAGTTTTGGAGATACAAGCTAATTTTGTACGATGCGTTATTTCTTCTCGTAAAGAGTTTCCAATGCGTACGTATATGTCTTTACTCTGCAAAACTGTATTTCCTTATGAAGTGGTATTCTTACATATCCTTTCGAGAGAAAACTGTCCTGTGCCTTCTCTTTTGAGGCTACACACTTAGACATACACGCAACATGAAAGCTTTTCGACTTACAACGTGTTGTTTAGGAAAAACAAGATAATTTCGCACGATGCGGGATTTCCTTAAAACGTGATTTTCTGAAAAATTTTGACGAAAGAAAATTCTCCTTTTGGTTCTCTTTAGATGCTACATGTTAAGACGTACACGCCACAACAATTCTTTTCGAGATACAACGTGTAGTTTTGGAGATACAAGCTAATTTTGTACGATGCGTTATTTCTTCTCGTAAAGAGTTTCCAATGCGTACGTATATGTCTTTACTCTGCAAAACTGTATTTCCTTATGAAGTGGTATTCTTACATATCCTTTCGAGAGAAAACTGTCCTGTGCCTTCTCTTTTGAGGCTACACACTTAGACATGCACGCAACATGAAAGCTTTTCGACTTACAACGTGTTGTTTAGGAAAAACAAGATAATTTCGCACGATGCGGGATTTCCTTAAAACGTGATTTTCTGAAACATTTTGACGAAAGAAAATTCTCCTTTTGGTTCTCTTTAGATGCTACATGTTAAGACGTACACGCCACAACAATTCTTTTCGAGATACAACGTGTAGTTTTGGAGATACAAGCTAATTTTGTACGATGCGTTATTTCTTCTCGTAAAGAGTTTCCAATGCGTACGTATATGTCTTTACTCTGCAAAACTGTATTTCCTTATGAAGTGGTATTCTTACATATCCTTTCGAGAGAAAACTGTCCTGTGCCTTCTCTTTTGAGGCTACACACTTAGACATACACGCAACATGAAAGCTTTTCGACTTACAACGTGTTGTTTAGGAAAAACAAGATAATTTCGCACGATGCGGGATTTCCTTAAAACGTGATTTTCTGAAACATTTTGACGAAAGAAAATTCTCCTTTTGGTTCTCTTTAGATGCTACATGTTAAGACGTACACGCCACAACAATTCTTTTCGAGATACAACGTGTAGTTTTGGAGATACAAGCTAATTTTGTACGATGCGTTATTTCTTCTCGTAAAGAGTTTCCAATGCGTACGTATATGTCTTTACTCTGCAAAACTGTATTTCCTTATGAAGTGGTATTCTTACATATCCTTTCGAGAGAAAACTGTCCCGTGCCTTCTCTTTTGAGGCTACACACTTAGACATACACGCAACATGAAAGCTTTTCGACTTACAACGTGTTGTTTAGGAAAAACAAGATAATTTCGCACGATGCGGGATTTCCTTAAAACGTGATTTTCTGAAAAATTTTGACGAAAGAAAATTCTCCTTTTGGTTCTCTTTAGATGCTACATGTTAAGACGTACACGCCACAACAATTCTTTTCGAGATACAACGTGTAGTTTTGGAGATACAAGCTAATTTTGTACGATGCGTTATTTCTTCTCCTAAAGAGTTTCCAATGCGTACGTATATGTCTTTACTCTGCAAAACTGTATTTCCTTACGAAGTGGTATTCTTACATATCCTTTCGAGAGAAAACTGTCCTGTGCCTTCTCTTTTGAGGCTACACACTTAGACATACACGCAACATGAAAGCTTTTCGACTTACAACGTGTTGTTTAGGAAAAACAAGATAATTTCGCACGATGCGGGATTTCCTTAAAACGTGATTTTCTGAAAAATTTTGACGAAAGAAAATTCTCCTTTTGGTTCTCTTTAGATGCTACATGTTAAGACGTACACGCCACAACAATTCTTTTCGAGATACAACGTGTAGTTTTGGAGATACAAGCTAATTTTGTACGATGCGTTATTTCTTCTCGTAAAGAGTTTCCAATGCGTACGTATATGTCTTTACTCTGCAAAACTGTATTTCCTTATGAAGTGGTATTCTTACATATCCTTTCGAGAGAAAACTGTCCTGTGCCTTCTCTTTTGAGGCTACACACTTAGACATACACGCAACATGAAAGCTTTTCGACTTACAACGTGTTGTTTAGGAAAAACAAGATAATTTCGCACGATGCGGGATTTCCTTAAAACGTGATTTTCTGAAAAATTTTGACGAAAGAAAATTCTCCTTTTGGTTCTCTTTAGATGCTACATGTTAAGACGTACACGCCACAACAATTCTTTTCGAGATACAACGTGTAGTTTTGGAGATACAAGCTAATTTTGTACGATGCGTTATTTCTTCTCGTAAAGAGTTTCCAATGCGTACGTATATGTCTTTACTCTGCAAAACTGTATTTCCTTATGAAGTGGTATTCTTACATATCCTTTCGAGAGAAAACTGTCCTGTGCCTTCTCTTTTGAGGCTACACACTTAGACATACACGCAACATGAAAGCTTTTCGACTTACAACGTGTTGTTTAGGAAAAACAAGATAATTTCGCACGATGCGGGATTTCCTTAAAACGTGATTTTCTGAAACATTTTGACGAAAGAAAATTCTCCTTTTGGTTCTCTTTAGATGCTACATGTTAAGACGTACACGCCACAACAATTCTTTTCGAGATACAACGTGTAGTTTTGGAGATACAAGCTAATTTTGTACGATGCGTTATTTCTTCTCGTAAAGAGTTTCCAATGCGTACGTATATGTCTTTACTCTGCAAAACTGTATTTCCTTATGAAGTGGTATTCTTACATATCCTTTCGAGAGAAAACTGTCCTGTGCCTTCTCTTTTGAGGCTACACACTTAGACATACACGCAACATGAAAGCTTTTCGACTTACAACGTGTTGTTTAGGAAAAACAAGATAATTTCACACGATGCGGGATTTCCTTAAAACGTGATTTTCTGAAAAATTTTGACGAAAGAAAATTCTCCTTTTGGTTCTCTTTAGATGCTACATGTTAAGACGTACACGCCACAACAATTCTTTTCGAGATACAACGTGTAGTTTTGGAGATACAAGCTAATTTTGTACGATGCGTTATTTCTTCTCCTAAAGAGTTTCCAATGCGTACGTATATGTCTTTACTCTGCAAAACTGTATTTCCTTATGAAGTGGTATTCTTACATATCCTTTCGAGAGAAAACTGTCCTGTGCCTTCTCTTTTGAGGCTACACACTTAGACATGCACGCAACATGAAAGCTTTTCGACTTACAACGTGTTGTTTAGGAAAAACAAGATAATTTCGCACGATGCGGGATTTCCTTAAAACGTGATTTTCTGAAAAATTTTGACGAAAGAAAATTCTCCTTTTGGTTCTCTTTAGATGCTACATGTTAAGACGTACACGCCACAACAATTCTTTTCGAGATACAACGTGTAGTTTTGGAGATACAAGCTAATTTTGTACGATGCGTTATTTCTTCTCCTAAAGAGTTTCCAATGCGTACGTATATGTCTTTACTCTGCAAAACTGTATTTCCTTATGAAGTGGTATTCTTACATATCCTTTCGAGAGAAAACTGTCCTGTGCCTTCTCTTTTGAGGCTACACACTTAGACATACACGCAACATGAAAGCTTTTCGACTTACAACGTGTTGTTTAGGAAAAACAAGATAATTTCGCACGATGCGGGATTTCCTTAAAACGTGATTTTCTGAAAAATTTTGACGAAAGAAAATTCTCCTTTGGGTTCTCTTTAGATGCTACATGTTAAGACGTACACGCCACAACAATTCTTTTCGAGATACAACGTGTAGTTTTGGAGATACAAGCTAATTTTGTACGATGCGTTATTTCTTCTCGTAAAGAGTTTCCAATGCGTACGTATATGTCTTTACTCTGCAAAACTGTATTTCCTTATGAAGTGGTATTCTTACATATCCTTTCGAGAGAAAACTGTCCTGTGCCTTCTCTTTTGAGGCTACACACTTAGACATACACGCAACATGAAAGCTTTTCGACTTACAACGTGTTGTTTACGAAAAACAAGATAATTTCGCACGATGCGGGATTTCCTTAAAACGTGATTTTCTGAAACATTTTGACGAAAGAAAATTCTCCTTTTGGTTCTCTTTAGATGCTACATGTTAAGACGTACACGCCACAACAATTCTTTTCGAGATACAACGTGTAGTTTTGGAGATACAAGCTAATTTTGTACTATGCGTTATTTCTTCTCGTAAAGAGTTTCCAATGCGTACGTATATGTCTTTACTCTGCAAAACTGTATTTCCTTATGAAGTGGTATTCTTACATATCCTTTCGAGAGAAAACTGTCCTGTGCCTTCTCTTTTGAGGCTACACACTTAGACATACACGCAACATGAAAGCTTTTCGACTTACAACGTGTTGTTTAGGAAAAACAAGATAATTTCGCACGATGCGGGATTTCCTTAAAACGTGATTTTCTGAAACATTTTGACGAAAGAAAATTCTCCTTTTGGTTCTCTTTAGATGCTACATGTTAAGACGTACACGCCACAACAATTCTTTTCGAGATACAACGTGTAGTTTTGGAGATACAAGCTAATTTTGTACGATGCGTTATTTCTTCTCGTAAAGAGTTTCCAATGCGTACGTATATGTCTTTACTCTGCAAAACTGTATTTCCTTATGAAGTGGTATTCTTACATATCCTTTCGAGAGAAAACTGTCCTGTGCCTTCTCTTTTGAGGCTACACACTTAGACATACACGCAACATGAAAGCTTTTCGACTTACAACGTGTTGTTTAGGAAAAACAAGATAATTTCGCACGATGCGGGATTTCCTTAAAACGTGATTTTCTGAAAAATTTTGACGAAAGAAAATTCTCCTTTTGGTTCTCTTTAGATGCTACATGTTAAGACGTACACGCCACAACAATTCTTTTCGAGATACAACGTGTAGTTTTGGAGATACAAGCTAATTTTGTACGATGCGTTATTTCTTCTCGTAAAGAGTTTCCAATGCGTACGTATATGTCTTTACTCTGCAAAACTGTATTTCCTTATGAAGTGGTATTCTTACATATCCTTTCGAGACAAAACTGTCCTGTGCCTTCTCTTTTGAGGCTACACACTTAGACATACACGCAACATGAAAGCTTTTCGACTTACAACGTGTTGTTTAGGAAAAACAAGATAATTTCGCACGATGCGGGATTTCCTTAAAACGTGATTTTCTGAAAAATTTTGACGAAAGAAAATTCTCCTTTTGGTTCTCTTTAGATGCTACATGTTAAGACGTACACGCCACAACAATTCTTTTCGAGATACAACGTGTAGTTTTGGAGATACAAGCTAATTTTGTACGATGCGTTATTTCTTCTCGTAAAGAGTTTCCAATGCGTACGTATATGTCTTTACTCTGCAAAACTGTATTTCCTTATGAAGTGGTATTCTTACATATCCTTTCGAGAGAAAACTGTCCTGTGCCTTCTCTTTTGAGGCTACAAACTTAGACATACACGCAACATGAAAGCTTTTCGACTTACAACGTGTTGTTTAGGAAAAACAAGATAATTTCGCACGATGCGGGATTTCCTTAAAACGTGATTTTCTGAAAAATTTTGACGAAAGAAAATTTTCCTTTTGGTTCTCTTTAGATGCTACATGTTAAGACGTACACGCCACAACAATTCTTTTCGAGATACAACGTGTAGTTTTGGAGATACAAGCTAATTTTGTACGATGCGTTATTTCTTCTCGTAAAGAGTTTCCAATGCGTACGTATATGTCTTTACTCTGCAAAACTGTATTTCCTTATGAAGTGGTATTCTTACATATCCTTTCGAGAGAAAACTGTCCTGTGCCTTCTCTTTTGAGGCTACACACTTAGACATACACGCAACATGAAAGCTTTTCGACTTACAACGTGTTGTTTAGGAAAAACAAGATAATTTCGCACGATGCGGGATTTCCTTAAAACGTGATTTTCTGAAACATTTTGACGAAAGAAAATTCTCCTTTTGGTTCTCTTTAGATGCTACATGTTAAGACGTACACGCCACAACAATTCTTTTCGAGATACAACGTGTAGTTTTGGAGATACAAGCTAATTTTGTACGATGCGTTATTTCTTCTCGTAAAGAGTTTCCAATGCGTACGTATATGTCTTTACTCTGCAAAACTGTATTTCCTTATGAAGTGGTATTCTTACATATCCTTTCGAGAGAAAACTGTCCTGTGCCTTCTCTTTTGAGGCTACACACTTAGACATACACGCAACATGAAAGCTTTTCGACTTACAACGTGTTGTTTAGGAAAAACAAGATAATTTCGCACGATGCGGGATTTCCTTAAAACGTGATTTTCTGAAAAATTTTGACGAAAGAAAATTCTCCTTTTGGTTCTCTTTAGATGCTACATGTTAAGACGTACACGCCACAACAATTCTTTTCGAGATACAACGTGTAGTTTTGGAGATACAAGCTAATTTTGTACGATGCGTTATTTCTTCTCGTAAAGAGTTTCCAATGCGTACGTATATGTCTTTACTCTGCAAAACTGTATTTCCTTATGAAGTGGTATTCTTACATATCCTTTCGAGACAAAACTGTCCTGTGCCTTCTCTTTTGAGGCTACACACTTAGACATACACGCAACATGAAAGCTTTTCGACTTACAACGTGTTGTTTAGGAAAAACAAGATAATTTCGCACGATGCGGGATTTCCTTAAAACGTGATTTTCTGAAAAATTTTGACGAAAGAAAATTCTCCTTTTGGTTCTCTTTAGATGCTACATGTTAAGACGTACACGCCACAACAATTCTTTTCGAGATACAACGTGTAGTTTTGGAGATACAAGCTAATTTTGTACGATGCGTTATTTCTTCTCGTAAAGAGTTTCCAATGCGTACGTATATGTCTTTACTCTGCAAAACTGTATTTCCTTATGAAGTGGTATTCTTACATATCCTTTCGAGAGAAAACTGTCCTGTGCCTTCTCTTTTGAGGCTACACACTTAGACATACACGCAACATGAAAGCTTTTCGACTTACAACGTGTTGTTTAGGAAAAACAAGATAATTTCGCACGATGCGGGATTTCCTTAAAACGTGATTTTCTGAAAAATTTTGACGAAAGAAAATTCTCCTTTTGGTTCTCTTTAGATGCTACATGTTAAGACGTACACGCCACAACAATTCTTTTCGAGATACAACGTGTAGTTTTGGAGATACAAGCTAATTTTGTACGATGCGTTATTTCTTCTCGTAAAGAGTTTCCAATGCGTACGTATATGTCTTTACTCTGCAAAACTGTATTTCCTTATGAAGTGGTATTCTTACATATCCTTTCGAGACAAAACTGTCCTGTGCCTTCTCTTTTGAGGCTACACACTTAGACATACACGCAACATGAAAGCTTTTCGACTTACAACGTGTTGTTTAGGAAAAACAAGATAATTTCGCACGATGCGGGATTTCCTTAAAACGTGATTTTCTGAAAAATTTTGACGAAAGAAAATTCTCCTTTTGGTTCTCTTTAGATGCTACATGTTAAGACGTACACGCCACAACAATTCTTTTCGAGATACAACGTGTAGTTTTGGAGATACAAGCTAATTTTGTACGATGCGTTATTTCTTCTCGTAAAGAGTTTCCAATGCGTACGTATATGTCTTTACTCTGCAAAACTGTATTTCCTTATGAAGTGGTATTCTTACATATCCTTTCGAGAGAAAACTGTCCTGTGCCTTCTCTTTTGAGGCTACACACTTAGACATACACGCAACATGAAAGCTTTTCGACTTACAACGTGTTGTTTAGGAAAAACAAGATAATTTCGCACGATGCGGGATTTCCTTAAAACGTGATTTTCTGAAAAATTTTGACGAAAGAAAATTCTCCTTTTGGTTCTCTTTAGATGCTACATGTTAAGACGTACACGCCACAACAATTCTTTTCGAGATACAACGTGTAGTTTTGGAGATACAAGCTAATTTTGTACGATGCGTTATTTCTTCTCGTAAAGAGTTTCCAATGCGTACGTATATGTCTTTACTCTGCAAAACTGTATTTCCTTATGAAGTGGTATTCTTACATATCCTTTCGAGAGAAAACTGTCCTGTGCCTTCTCTTTTGAGGCTACACACTTAGACATACACGCAACATGAAAGCTTTTCGACTTACAACGTGTTGTTTAGGAAAAACAAGATAATTTCGCACGATGCGGGATTTCCTTAAAACGTGATTTTCTGAAACATTTTGACGAAAGAAAATTCTCCTTTTGGTTCTCTTTAGATGCTACATGTTAAGACGTACACGCCACAACAATTCTTTTCGAGATACAACGTGTAGTTTTGGAGATACAAGCTAATTTTGTACGATGCGTTATTTCTTCTCGTAAAGAGTTTCCAATGCGTACGTATATGTCTTTACTCTGCAAAACTGTATTTCCTTATGAAGTGGTATTCTTACATATCCTTTCGAGAGAAAACTGTCCTGTGCCTTCTCTTTTGAGGCTACACACTTAGACATACACGCAACATGAAAGCTTTTCGACTTACAACGTGTTGTTTAGGAAAAACAAGATAATTTCGCACGATGCGGGATTTCCTTAAAACGTGATTTTCTGAAAAATTTTGACGAAAGAAAATTCTCCTTTTGGTTCTCTTTAGATGCTACATGTTAAGACGTACACGCCACAACAATTCTTTTCGAGATACAACGTGTAGTTTTGGAGATACAAGCTAATTTTGTACGATGCGTTATTTCTTCTCGTAAAGAGTTTCCAATGCGTACGTATATGTCTTTACTCTGCAAAACTGTATTTCCTTATGAAGTGGTATTCTTACATATCCTTTCGAGAGAAAACTGTCCTGTGCCTTCTCTTTTGAGGCTACACACTTAGACATACACGCAACATGAAAGCTTTTCGACTTACAACGTGTTGTTTAGGAAAAACAAGATAATTTCGCACGATGCGGGATTTCCTTAAAACGTGATTTTCTGAAACATTTTGACGAAAGAAAATTCTCCTTTTGGTTCTCTTTAGATGCTACATGTTAAGACGTACACGCCACAACAATTCTTTTCGAGATACAACGTGTAGTTTTGGAGATACAAGCTAATTTTGTACGATGCGTTATTTCTTCTCGTAAAGAGTTTCCAATGCGTACGTATATGTCTTTACTCTGCAAAACTGTATTTCCTTATGAAGTGGTATTCTTACATATCCTTTCGAGAGAAAACTGTCCTGTGCCTTCTCTTTTGAGGCTACACACTTAGACATACACGCAACATGAAAGCTTTTCGACTTACAACGTGTTGTTTAGGAAAAACAAGATAATTTCGCACGATGCGGGATTTCCTTAAAACGTGATTTTCTGAAAAATTTTGACGAAAGAAAATTCTCCTTTTGGTTCTCTTTAGATGCTACATGTTAAGACGTACACGCCACAACAATTCTTTTCGAGATACAACGTGTAGTTTTGGAGATACAAGCTAATTTTGTACGATGCGTTATTTCTTCTCGTAAAGAGTTTCCAATGCGTACGTATATGTCTTTACTCTGCAAAACTGTATTTCCTTATGAAGTGGTATTCTTACATATCCTTTCGAGAGAAAACTGTCCTGTGCCTTCTCTTTTGAGGCTACACACTTAGACATACACGCAACATGAAAGCTTTTCGACTTACAACGTGTTGTTTAGGAAAAACAAGATAATTTCGCACGATGCGGGATTTCCTTAAAACGTGATTTTCTGAAAAATTTTGACGAAAGAAAATTCTCCTTTTGGTTCTCTTTAGATGCTACATGTTAAGACGTACACGCCACAACAATTCTTTTCGAGATACAACGTGTAGTTTTGGAGATACAAGCTAATTTTGTACGATGCGTTATTTCTTCTCGTAAAGAGTTTCCAATGCGTACGTATATGTCTTTACTCTGCAAAACTGTATTTCCTTATGAAGTGGTATTCTTACATATCCTTTCGAGAGAAAACTGTCCTGTGCCTTCTCTTTTGAGGCTACACACTTAGACATACACGCAACATGAAAGCTTTTCGACTTACAACGTGTTGTTTAGGAAAAACAAGATAATTTCGCACGATGCGGGATTTCCTTAAAACGTGATTTTCTGAAAAATTTTGACGAAAGAAAATTCTCCTTTTGGTTCTCTTTAGATGCTACATGTTAAGACGTACACGCCACAACAATTCTTTTCGAGATACAACGTGTAGTTTTGGAGATACAAGCTAATTTTGTACGATGCGTTATTTCTTCTCGTAAAGAGTTTCCAATGCGTACGTATATGTCTTTACTCTGCAAAACTGTATTTCCTTATGAAGTGGTATTCTTACATATCCTTTCGAGAGAAAACTGTCCTGTGCCTTCTCTTTTGAGGCTACACACTTAGACATACACGCAACATGAAAGCTTTTCGACTTACAACGTGTTGTTTAGGAAAAACAAGATAATTTCGCACGATGCGGGATTTCCTTAAAACGTGATTTTCTGAAACATTTTGACGAAAGAAAATTCTCCTTTTGGTTCTCTTTAGATGCTACATGTTAAGACGTACACGCCACAACAATTCTTTTCGAGATACAACGTGTAGTTTTGGAGATACAAGCTAATTTTGTACGATGCGTTATTTCTTCTCGTAAAGAGTTTCCAATGCGTACGTATATGTCTTTACTCTGCAAAACTGTATTTCCTTATGAAGTGGTATTCTTACATATCCTTTCGAGAGAAAACTGTCCTGTGCCTTCTCTTTTGAGGCTACACACTTAGACATACACGCAACATGAAAGCTTTTCGACTTACAACGTGTTGTTTAGGAAAAACAAGATAATTTCGCACGATGCGGGATTTCCTTAAAACGTGATTTTCTGAAAAATTTTGACGAAAGAAAATTCTCCTTTTGGTTCTCTTTAGATGCTACATGTTAAGACGTACACGCCACAACAATTCTTTTCGAGATACAACGTGTAGTTTTGGAGATACAAGCTAATTTTGTACGATGCGTTATTTCTTCTCGTAAAGAGTTTCCAATGCGTACGTATATGTCTTTACTCTGCAAAACTGTATTTCCTTATGAAGTGGTATTCTTACATATCCTTTCGAGAGAAAACTGTCCTGTGCCTTCTCTTTTGAGGCTACACACTTAGACATACACGCAACATGAAAGCTTTTCGACTTACAACGTGTTGTTTAGGAAAAACAAGATAATTTCGCACGATGCGGGATTTCCTTAAAACGTGATTTTCTGAAAAATTTTGACGAAAGAAAATTCTCCTTTTGGTTCTCTTTAGATGCTACATGTTAAGACGTACACGCCACAACAATTCTTTTCGAGATACAACGTGTAGTTTTGGAGATACAAGCTAATTTTGTACGATGCGTTATTTCTTCTCGTAAAGAGTTTCCAATGCGTACGTATATGTCTTTACTCTGCAAAACTGTATTTCCTTATGAAGTGGTATTCTTACATATCCTTTCGAGAGAAAACTGTCCTGTGCCTTCTCTTTTGAGGCTACACACTTAGACATACACGCAACATGAAAGCTTTTCGACTTACAACGTGTTGTTTAGGAAAAACAAGATAATTTCGCACGATGCGGGATTTCCTTAAAACGTGATTTTCTGAAACATTTTGACGAAAGAAAATTCTCCTTTTGGTTCTCTTTAGATGCTACATGTTAAGACGTACACGCCACAACAATTCTTTTCGAGATACAACGTGTAGTTTTGGAGATACAAGCTAATTTTGTACGATGCGTTATTTCTTCTCGTAAAGAGTTTCCAATGCGTACGTATATGTCTTTACTCTGCAAAACTGTATTTCCTTATGAAGTGGTATTCTTACATATCCTTTCGAGAGAAAACTGTCCTGTGCCTTCTCTTTTGAGGCTACACACTTAGACATACACGCAACATGAAAGCTTTTCGACTTACAACGTGTTGTTTAGGAAAAACAAGATAATTTCGCACGATGCGGGATTTCCTTAAAACGTGATTTTCTGAAAAATTTTGACGAAAGAAAATTCTCCTTTTGGTTCTCTTTAGATGCTACATGTTAAGACGTACATGCCACAACAATTCTTTTCGAGATACAACGTGTAGTTTTGGAGATACAAGCTAATTTTGTACGATGCGTTATTTCTTCTCTTAAAGAGTTTCCAATGCGTACGTATATGTCTTTACTCTGCAAAACTGTATTTCCTTATGAAGTGGTATTCTTACATATCCTTTCGAGAGAAAACTGTCCTGTGCCTTCTCTTTTGAGGCTACACACTTAGACATACACGCAACATGAAAGCTTTTCGACTTACAACGTGTTGTTTAGGAAAAACAAGATAATTTCGCACGATGCGGGATTTCCTTAAAACGTGATTTTCTGAAAAATTTTGACGAAAGAAAATTCTCCTTTTGGTTCTCTTTAGATGCTACATGTTAAGACGTACACGCACAACAATTCTTTTCGAGATACAACGTGTAGTTTTGAGATACAAGCTAATTTTGTACGATGCGTTATTTCTTCTCTTAAAGAGTTTCCAATGCGTACGTATATGTCTTTACTCTGCAAAACTGTATTTCCTTATGAAAGTGGTATTCTACATATCCTTTCGAGAGAAAACTGTCCTGTGCCTTCTCTTTTGAGGCTACACACTTAGACATACACGCAACATGAAAGCTTTTCGACTTACAACGTGTTGTTTAGGAAAAACAAGATAATTTTGCACGATGCGGGATTTCCTTAAAACGTGATTTTCTGAAAAATTTTGACGAAAGAAAATTCTCCTTTTGGTTCTCTTTAGATGCTACATGTTAAGACGTACACGCCACAACAATTCTTTTCGAGATACAACGTGTAGTTTTGGAGATACAAGCTAATTTTGTACGATGCGTTATTTCTTCTCGTAAAGAGTTTCCAATGCGTACGTATATGTCTTTACTCTGCAAAACTGTATTTCCTTATGAAGTGGTATTCTTACATATCCTTTCGAGAGAAAACTGTCCTGTGCCTTCTCTTTTGAGGCTACACACTTAGACATACACGCAACATGAAAGCTTTTCGACTTACAACGTGTTGTTTAGGAAAAACAAGATAATTTCGCACGATGCGGGATTTCCTTAAAACGTGATTTTCTGAAAAATTTTGACGAAAGAAAATTCTCCTTTTGGTTCTCTTTAGATGCTACATGTTAAGACGTACACGCCACAACAATTCTTTTCGAGATACAACGTGTAGTTTTGGAGATACAAGCTAATTTTGTACGATGCGTTATTTCTTCTCGTAAAGAGTTTCCAATGCGTACGTATATGTCTTTACTCTGCAAAACTGTATTTCCTTATGAAGTGGTATTCTTACATATCCTTTCGAGAGAAAACTGTCCTGTGCCTTCTCTTTTGAGGCTACACACTTAGACATACACGCAACATGAAAGCTTTTCGACTTACAACGTGTTGTTTAGGAAAAACAAGATAATTTCGCACGATGCGGGATTTCCTTAAAACGTGATTTTCTGAAAAATTTTGACGAAAGAAAATTCTCCTTTTGGTTCTCTTTAGATGCTACATGTTAAGACGTACACGCCACAACAATTCTTTTCGAGATACAACGTGTAGTTTTGGAGATACAAGCTAATTTTGTACTATGCGTTATTTCTTCTCGTAAAGAGTTTCCAATGCGTACGTATATGTCTTTACACTCTGCAAAACTGTATTTCCTTATGAAGTGGTATTCTTACATATCCTTTCGAGAGAAAACTGTCCTGTGCCTTCTCTTTTGAGGCTACACATTTAGACATACACGCAACATGAAAGCTTTTCGACTTACAACGTGTTGTTTAGGAAAAACAAGATAATTTCGCACGATGCGGGATTTCCTTAAAACGTGATTTTCTGAAAAATTTTGACGAAAGAAAATTCTCCTTTTGGTTCTCTTTAGATGCTACATGTTAAGACGTACACGCCACAACAATTCTTTTCGAGATACAACGTGTAGTTTTGGAGATACAAGCTAATTTTGTACGATGCGCTATTTCTTCTCCTAAAGAGTTTCCAATGCGTACGTATATGTCTTTACTCTGCAAAACTGTATTTCCTTATGAAGTGGTATTCTTACATATCCTTTCGAGAGAAAACTGTCCTGTGCCTTCTCTTTTGAGGCTACACACTTAGACATACACGCAACATGAAAGCTTTTCGACTTACAACGTGTTGTTTAGGAAAAACAAGATAATTTCGCACGATGCGGGATTTCCTTAAAACGTGATTTTCTGAAAAATTTTGACGAAAGAAAATTCTCCTTTTGGTTCTCTTTAGATGCTACATGTTAAGACGTACACGCCACAACAATTCTTTTCGAGATACAACGTGTAGTTTAGGAGATACAAGCTAATTTTGTACGATGCGTTATTTCTTCTCCTAAAGAGTTTCCAATGCGTACGTATATGTCTTTACTCTGCAAAACTGTATTTCCTTATGAAGTGGTATTCTTACATATCCTTTCGAGAGAAAACTGTCCTGTGCCTTCTCTTTTGAGGCTACACACTTAGACATACACGCAACATGAAAGCTTTTCGACTTACAACGTGTTGTTTAGGAAAAACAAGATAATTTCGCACGATGCGGGATTTCCTTAAAACGTGATTTTCTGAAAAATTTTGACGAAAGAAAATTCTCCTTTTGGTTCTCTTTAGATGCTACATGTTAAGACGTACACGCCACAATTCTTTTCGAGATACAACGTGTAGTTTTGGAGATACAAGCTAATTTTGTACTATGCGTTATTTCTTCTCGTAAAGAGTTTCCAATGCGTACGTATATGTCTTTACTCTGCAAAACTGTATTTCCTTATGAAGTGGTATTCTTACATATCCTTTCGAGAGAAAACTGTCCTGTGCCTTCTCTTTTGAGGCTACACACTTAGACATACACGCAACATGAAAGCTTTTCGACTTACAACGTGTTGTTTAGGAAAAACAAGATAATTTCGCACGATGCGGGATTTCCTTAAAACGTGATTTTCTGAAAAATTTTGACGAAAGAAAATTCTCCTTTTGGTTCTCTTTAGATGCTACATGTTAAGACGTACACGCCACAACAATTCTTTTCGAGATACAACGTGTAGTTTTGGAGATACAAGCTAATTTTGTACGATGCGCTATTTCTTCTCCTAAAGAGTTTCCAATGCGTACGTATATGTCTTTACTCTGCAAAACTGTATTTCCTTATGAAGTGGTATTCTTACATATCCTTTCGAGAGAAAACTGTCCTGTGCCTTCTCTTTTGAGGCTACACACTTAGACATACACGCAACATGAAAGCTTTTCGACTTACAACGTGTTGTTTAGGAAAAACAAGATAATTTCGCACGATGCGGGATTTCCTTAAAACGTGATTTTCTGAAAAATTTTGACGAAAGAAAATTCTCCTTTTGGTTCTCTTTAGATGCTACATGTTAAGACGTACACGCCACAACAATTCTTTTCGAGATACAACGTGTAGTTTTGGAGATACAAGCTAATTTTGTACGATGCGTTATTTCTTCTCGTAAAGAGTTTCCAATGCGTACGTATATGTCTTTACTCTGCAAAACTGTATTTCCTTATGAAGTGGTATTCTTACATATCCTTTCGAGAGAAAACTGTCCTGTGCCTTCTCTTTTGAGGCTACACACTTAGACATACACGCAACATGAAAGCTTTTCGACTTACAACGTGTTGTTTAGGAAAAACAAGATAATTTCGCACGATGCGGGATTTCCTTAAAACGTGATTTTCTGAAAAATTTTGACGAAAGAAAATTCTCCTTTTGGTTCTCTTTAGATGCTACATGTTAAGACGTACACGCCACAACAATTCTTTTCGAGATACAACGTGTAGTTTTGGAGATACAAGCTAATTTTGTACGATGCGTTATTTCTTCTCGTAAAGAGTTTCCAATGCGTACGTATATGTCTTTACTCTGCAAAACTGTATTTCCTTATGAAGTGGTATTCTTACATATCCTTTCGAGACAAAACTGTCCTGTGCCTTCTCTTTTGAGGCTACACACTTAGACATACACGCAACATGAAAGCTTTTCGACTTACAACGTGTTGTTTAGGAAAAACAAGATAATTTCGCACGATGCGGGATTTCCTTAAAACGTGATTTTCTGAAAAATTTTGACGAAAGAAAATTCTCCTTTTGGTTCTCTTTAGATGCTACATGTTAAGACGTACACGCCACAACAATTCTTTTCGAGATACAACGTGTAGTTTTGGAGATACAAGCTAATTTTGTACGATGCGTTATTTCTTCTCGTAAAGAGTTTCCAATGCGTACGTATATGTCTTTACTCTGCAAAACTGTATTTCCTTATGAAGTGGTATTCTTACATATCCTTTCGAGAGAAAACTGTCCTGTGCCTTCTCTTTTGAGGCTACACACTTAGACATACACGCAACATGAAAGCTTTTCGACTTACAACGTGTTGTTTAGGAAAAACAAGATAATTTCGCACGATGCGGGATTTCCTTAAAACGTGATTTTCTGAAAAATTTTGACGAAAGAAAATTCTCCTTTTGGTTCTCTTTAGATGCTACATGTTAAGACGTACACGCCACAACAATTCTTTTCGAGATACAACGTGTAGTTTTGGAGATACAAGCTAATTTTGTACGATGCGTTATTTCTTCTCGTAAAGAGTTTCCAATGCGTACGTATATGTCTTTACTCTGCAAAACTGTATTTCCTTATGAAGTGGTATTCTTACATATCCTTTCGAGAGAAAACTGTCCTGTGCCTTCTCTTTTGAGGCTACACACTTAGACATACACGCAACATGAAAGCTTTTCGACTTACAACGTGTTGTTTAGGAAAAACAAGATAATTTCGCACGATGCGGGATTTCCTTAAAACGTGATTTTCTGAAAAATTTTGACGAAAGAAAATTCTCCTTTTGGTTCTCTTTAGATGCTACATGTTAAGACGTACACGCCACAACAATTCTTTTCGAGATACAACGTGTAGTTTTGGAGATACAAGCTAATTTTGTACGATGCGTTATTTCTTCTCGTAAAGAGTTTCCAATGCGTACGTATATGTCTTTACTCTGCAAAACTGTATTTCCTTATGAAGTGGTATTCTTACATATCCTTTCGAGAGAAAACTGTCCTGTGCCTTCTCTTTTGAGGCTACACACTTAGACATACACGCAACATGAAAGCTTTTCGACTTACAACGTGTTGTTTAGGAAAAACAAGATAATTTCGCACGATGCGGGATTTCCTTAAAACGTGATTTTCTGAAAAATTTTGACGAAAGAAAATTCTCCTTTTGGTTCTCTTTAGATGCTACATGTTAAGACGTACACGCCACAACAATTCTTTTCGAGATACAACGTGTAGTTTTGGAGATACAAGCTAATTTTGTACGATGCGTTATTTCTTCTCGTAAAGAGTTTCCAATGCGTACGTATATGTCTTTACTCTGCAAAACTGTATTTCCTTATGAAGTGGTATTCTTACATATCCTTTCGAGACAAAACTGTCCTGTGCCTTCTCTTTTGAGGCTACACACTTAGACATACACGCAACATGAAAGCTTTTCGACTTACAACGTGTTGTTTAGGAAAAACAAGATAATTTCGCACGATGCGGGATTTCCTTAAAACGTGATTTTCTGAAAAATTTTGACGAAAGAAAATTCTCCTTTTGGTTCTCTTTAGATGCTACATGTTAAGACGTACACGCCACAACAATTCTTTTCGAGATACAACGTGTAGTTTTGGAGATACAAGCTAATTTTGTACGATGCGTTATTTCTTCTCGTAAAGAGTTTCCAATGCGTACGTATATGTCTTTACTCTGCAAAACTGTATTTCCTTATGAAGTGGTATTCTTACATATCCTTTCGAGAGAAAACTGTCCTGTGCCTTCTCTTTTGAGGCTACACACTTAGACATACACGCAACATGAAAGCTTTTCGACTTACAACGTGTTGTTTAGGAAAAACAAGATAATTTCGCACGATGCGGGATTTCCTTAAAACGTGATTTTCTGAAACATTTTGACGAAAGAAAATTCTCCTTTTGGTTCTCTTTAGATGCTACATGTTAAGACGTACACGCCACAACAATTCTTTTCGAGATACAACGTGTAGTTTTGGAGATACAAGCTAATTTTGTACGATGCGTTATTTCTTCTCGTAAAGAGTTTCCAATGCGTACGTATATGTCTTTACTCTGCAAAACTGTATTTCCTTATGAAGTGGTATTCTTACATATCCTTTCGAGAGAAAACTGTCCTGTGCCTTCTCTTTTGAGGCTACACACTTAGACATACACGCAACATGAAAGCTTTTCGACTTACAACGTGTTGTTTAGGAAAAACAAGATAATTTCGCACGATGCGGGATTTCCTTAAAACGTGATTTTCTGAAAAATTTTGACGAAAGAAAATTCTCCTTTTGGTTCTCTTTAGATGCTACATGTTAAGACGTACATGCCACAACAATTCTTTTCGAGATACAACGTGTAGTTTTGGAGATACAAGCTAATTTTGTACGATGCGTTATTTCTTCTCTTAAAGAGTTTCCAATGCGTACGTATATGTCTTTACTCTGCAAAACTGTATTTCCTTATGAAGTGGTATTCTTACATATCCTTTCGAGAGAAAACTGTCCTGTGCCTTCTCTTTTGAGGCTACACACTTAGACATACACGCAACATGAAAGCTTTTCGACTTACAACGTGTTGTTTAGGAAAAACAAGATAATTTCGCACGATGCGGGATTTCCTTAAAACGTGATTTTCTGAAAAATTTTGACGAAAGAAAATTCTCCTTTTGGTTCTCTTTAGATGCTACATGTTAAGACGTACACGCCACAACAATTCTTTTCGAGATACAACGTGTAGTTTTGGAGATACAAGCTAATTTTGTACGATGCGTTATTTCTTCTCTTAAAGAGTTTCCAATGCGTACGTATATGTCTTTACTCTGCAAAACTGTATTTCCTTATGAAGTGGTATTCTTACATATCCTTTCGAGAGAAAACTGTCCTGTGCCTTCTCTTTTGAGGCTACACACTTAGACATACACGCAACATGAAAGCTTTTCGACTTACAACGTGTTGTTTAGGAAAAACAAGATAATTTTGCACGATGCGGGATTTCCTTAAAACGTGATTTTCTGAAAAATTTTGACGAAAGAAAATTCTCCTTTTGGTTCTCTTTAGATGCTACATGTTAAGACGTACACGCCACAACAATTCTTTTCGAGATACAACGTGTAGTTTTGGAGATACAAGCTAATTTTGTACGATGCGTTATTTCTTCTCGTAAAGAGTTTCCAATGCGTACGTATATGTCTTTACTCTGCAAAACTGTATTTCCTTATGAAGTGGTATTCTTACATATCCTTTCGAGAGAAAACTGTCCTGTGCCTTCTCTTTTGAGGCTACACACTTAGACATACACGCAACATGAAAGCTTTTCGACTTACAACGTGTTGTTTAGGAAAAACAAGATAATTTCGCACGATGCGGGATTTCCTTAAAACGTGATTTTCTGAAAAATTTTGACGAAAGAAAATTCTCCTTTTGGTTCTCTTTAGATGCTACATGTTAAGACGTACACGCCACAACAATTCTTTTCGAGATACAACGTGTAGTTTTGGAGATACAAGCTAATTTTGTACGATGCGTTATTTCTTCTCGTAAAGAGTTTCCAATGCGTACGTATATGTCTTTACTCTGCAAAACTGTATTTCCTTATGAAGTGGTATTCTTACATATCCTTTCGAGAGAAAACTGTCCTGTGCCTTCTCTTTTGAGGCTACACACTTAGACATACACGCAACATGAAAGCTTTTCGACTTACAACGTGTTGTTTAGGAAAAACAAGATAATTTCGCACGATGCGGGATTTCCTTAAAACGTGATTTTCTGAAAAATTTTGACGAAAGAAAATTCTCCTTTTGGTTCTCTTTAGATGCTACATGTTAAGACGTACACGCCACAACAATTCTTTTCGAGATACAACGTGTAGTTTTGGAGATACAAGCTAATTTTGTACTATGCGTTATTTCTTCTCGTAAAGAGTTTCCAATGCGTACGTATATGTCTTTACTCTGCAAAACTGTATTTCCTTATGAAGTGGTATTCTTACATATCCTTTCGAGAGAAAACTGTCCTGTGCCTTCTCTTTTGAGGCTACACATTTAGACATACACGCAACATGAAAGCTTTTCGACTTACAACGTGTTGTTTAGGAAAAACAAGATAATTTCGCACGATGCGGGATTTCCTTAAAACGTGATTTTCTGAAAAATTTTGACGAAAGAAAATTCTCCTTTTGGTTCTCTTTAGATGCTACATGTTAAGACGTACACGCCACAACAATTCTTTTCGAGATACAACGTGTAGTTTTGGAGATACAAGCTAATTTTGTACGATGCGTTATTTCTTCTCGTAAAGAGTTTCCAATGCGTACGTATATGTCTTTACTCTGCAAAACTGTATTTCCTTATGAAGTGGTATTCTTACATATCCTTTCGAGAGAAAACTGTCCTGTGCCTTCTCTTTTGAGGCTACACACTTAGACATACACGCAACATGAAAGCTTTTCGACTTACAACGTGTTGTTTAGGAAAAACAAGATAATTTCGCACGATGCGGGATTTCCTTAAAACGTGATTTTCTGAAAAATTTTGACGAAAGAAAATTCTCCTTTTGGTTCTCTTTAGATGCTACATGTTAAGACGTACACGCCACAACAATTCTTTTCGAGATACAACGTGTAGTTTTGGAGATACAAGCTAATTTTGTACTATGCGTTATTTCTTCTCGTAAAGAGTTTCCAATGCGTACGTATATGTCTTTACTCTGCAAAACTGTATTTCCTTATGAAGTGGTATTCTTACATATCCTTTCGAGAGAAAACTGTCCTGTGCCTTCTCTTTTGAGGCTACACACTTAGACATACACGCAACATGAAAGCTTTTCGACTTACAACGTGTTGTTTAGGAAAAACAAGATAATTTCGCACGATGCGGGATTTCCTTAAAACGTGATTTTCTGAAAAATTTTGACGAAAGAAAATTCTCCTTTTGGTTCTCTTTAGATGCTACATGTTAAGACGTACACGCCACAACAATTCTTTTCGAGATACAACGTGTAGTTTAGGAGATACAAGCTAATTTTGTACGATGCGTTATTTCTTCTCCTAAAGAGTTTCCAATGCGTACGTATATGTCTTTACTCTGCAAAACTGTATTTCCTTATGAAGTGGTATTCTTACATATCCTTTCGAGAGAAAACTGTCCTGTGCCTTCTCTTTTGAGGCTACACACTTAGACATACACGCAACATGAAAGCTTTTCGACTTACAACGTGTTGTTTAGGAAAAACAAGATAATTTCGCACGATGCGGGATTTCCTTAAAACGTGATTTTCTGAAAAATTTTGACGAAAGAAAATTCTCCTTTTGGTTCTCTTTAGATGCTACATGTTAAGACGTACACGCCACAATTCTTTTCGAGATACAACGTGTAGTTTTGGAGATACAAGCTAATTTTGTACTATGCGTTATTTCTTCTCGTAAAGAGTTTCCAATGCGTACGTATATGTCTTTACTCTGCAAAACTGTATTTCCTTATGAAGTGGTATTCTTACATATCCTTTCGAGAGAAAACTGTCCTGTGCCTTCTCTTTTGAGGCTACACACTTAGACATTCACGCAACATGAAAGCTTTTCGACTTACAACGTGTTGTTTAGGAAAAACAAGATAATTTCGCACGATGCGGGATTTCCTTAAAACGTGATTTTCTGAAAAATTTTGACGAAAGAAAATTCTCCTTTTGGTTCTCTTTAGATGCTACATGTTAAGACGTACACGCCACAACAATTCTTTTCGAGATACAACGTGTAGTTTTGGAGATACAAGCTAATTTTGTACGATGCGCTATTTCTTCTCCTAAAGAGTTTCCAATGCGTACGTATATGTCTTTACTCTGCAAAACTGTATTTCCTTATGAAGTGGTATTCTTACATATCCTTTCGAGAGAAAACTGTCCTGTGCCTTCTCTTTTGAGGCTACACACTTAGACATACACGCAACATGAAAGCTTTTCGACTTACAACGTGTTGTTTAGGAAAAACAAGATAATTTCGCACGATGCGGGATTTCCTTAAAACGTGATTTTCTGAAAAATTTTGACGAAAGAAAATTCTCCTTTTGGTTCTCTTTAGATGCTACATGTTAAGACGTACACGCCACAACAATTCTTTTCGAGATACAACGTGTAGTTTTGGAGATACAAGCTAATTTTGTACGATGCTTTATTTCTTCTCGTAAAGAGTTTCCAATGCATACGTATATGTCTTTACTCTGCAAAACTGTATTTGCTTATGAAGTGGTATTCTTACATATCCTTTCGAGAGAAAACTGTCCTGTGCCTTCTCTTTTGAGGCTACACACTTAGACATACACGCAACATGAAAGCTTTTCGACTTACAACGTGTTGTTTAGGAAAAACAAGATAATTTCGCACGATGCGGGATTTCCTTAAAACCTGATTTTCTGAAAAATTTTGACGAAAGAAAATTCTCCTTTTGGTTCTCTTTAGATGCTACATGTTAAGACGTACATGCCACAACAATTCTTTTCGAGATACAACGTGTAGTTTTGGAGATACAAGCTAATTTTGTACGATGCGCTATTTCTTCTCCTAAAGAGTTTCCAATGCGTACGTATATGTCTTTACTCTGCAAAACTGTATTTCCTTATGAAGTGGTATTCTTACATATCCTTTCGAGAGAAAACTGTCCTGTGCCTTCTCTTTTGAGGCTACACACTTAGACATACACGCAACATGAAAGCTTTTCGACTTACAACGTGTTGTTTAGGAAAAACAAGATAATTTCGCACGATGCGGGATTTCCTTAAAACGTGATTTTCTGAAAAATTTTGACGAAAGAAAATTCTCCTTTTGGTTCTCTTTAGATGCTACATGTTAAGACGTACACGCCACAACAATTCTTTTCGAGATACAACGTGTAGTTTTGGAGATACAAGCTAATTTTGTACGATGCTTTATTTCTTCTCGTAAAGAGTTTCCAATGCATACGTATATGTCTTTACTCTGCAAAACTGTATTTGCTTATGAAGTGGTATTCTTACATATCCTTTCGAGAGAAAACTGTCCTGTGCCTTCTCTTTTGAGGCTACACACTTAGACATACACGCAACATGAAAGCTTTTCGACTTCCAACGTGTTGTTTAGGAAAAACAAGATAATTTCGCACGATGCGGGTTTTCCTTAAAACGTGATTTTCTGAAAAATTTTGACGAAAGAAAATTCTCCTTTTGGTTCTCTTTAGATGCTACATGTTAAGACGTACACGCCACAACAATTCTTTCCGAGATACAACGTGTAGTTTTGGAGATACAAGCTAATTTTGTACGATGCGTTATTTCTTCTCTTAAAGAGTTTCCAATGCGTACGTATATGTCTTTACTCTGCAAAACTGTATTTCCTTATGAAGTGGTATTCTTACATATCCTTTCGAGAGAAAACTGTCCTGTGCCTTCTCTTTTGAGGCTACACACTTAGACATACACGCAACATGAAAGCTTTTCGACTTACAACGTGTTGTTTAGGAAAAACAAGATAATTTTGCACGATGCGGGATTTCCTTAAAACGTGATTTTCTGAAAAATTTTGACGAAAGAAAATTCTCCTTTTGGTTCTCTTTAGATGCTACATGTTAAGACGTACACGCCACAACAATTCTTTTCGAGATACAACGTGTAGTTTTGGAGATACAAGCTAATTTTGTACGATGCGTTATTTCTTCTCGTAACGAGTTTCCAATGCGTACGTATATGTCTTTACTCTGCAAAACTGTATTTCCTTATGAAGTGGTATTCTTACATATCCTTTCGAGAGAAAACTGTCCTGTGCCTTCTCTTTTGAGGCTACACACTTAGACATACACGCAACATGAAAGCTTTTCGACTTACAACGTGTTGTTTAGGAAAAACAAGATAATTTCGCACGATGCGGGATTTCCTTAAAACGTGATTTTCTGAAAAATTTTGACGAAAGAAAATTCTCCTTTTGGTTCTCTTTAGATGCTACATGTTAAGACGTACACGCCACAACAATTCTTTTCGAGATACAACGTGTAGTTTTGGAGATACAAGCTAATTTTGTACGATGCGTTATTTCTTCTCGTAAAGAGTTTCCAATGCGTACGTATATGTCTTTACTCTGCAAAACTGTATTTCCTTATGAAGTGGTATTCTTACATATCCTTTCGAGAGAAAACTGTCCTGTGCCTTCTCTTTTGAGGCTACACACTTAGACATACACGCAACATGAAAGCTTTTCGACTTACAACGTGTTGTTTAGGAAAAACAAGATAATTTCGCACGATGCGGGATTTCCTTAAAACGTGATTTTCTGAAACATTTTGACGAAAGAAAATTCTCCTTTTGGTTCTCTTTAGATGCTACATGTTAAGACGTACACGCCACAACAATTCTTTTCGAGATACAACGTGTAGTTTTGGAGATACAAGCTAATTTTGTACGATGCGTTATTTCTTCTCGTAAAGAGTTTCCAATGCGTACGTACATGTCTTTACTCTGCAAAACTGTATTTCCTTATGAAGTGGTATTCTTACATATCCTTTCGAGAGAAAAGTGTCCTGTGCCTTCTCTTTTGAGGCTACACACTTAGACATACACGCAACATGAAAGCTTTTCGACTTACAACGTGTTGTTTAGGAAAAACAAGATAATTTCGCACGATGCGGGATTTCCTTAAAACGTGATTTTCTGAAAAATTTTGACGAAAGAAAATTCTCCTTTTGGTTCTCTTTAGATGCTACATGTTAAGACGTACACGCCACAACAATTCTTTTCGAGATACAACGTGTAGTTTTGGAGATACAAGCTAATTTTGTACGATGCGCTATTTCTTCTCCTAAAGAGTTTCCAATGCGTACGTATATGTCTTTACTCTGCAAAACTGTATTTCCTTATGAAGTGGTATTCTTACATATCCTTTCGAGAGAAAACTGTCCTGTGCCTTCTCTTTTGAGGCTACACACTTAGACATACACGCAACATGAAAGCTTTTCGACTTACAACGTGTTGTTTAGGAAAAACAAGATAATTTCGCACGATGCGGGATTTCCTTAAAACGTGATTTTCTGAAAAATTTTGACGAAAGAAAATTCTCCTTTTGGTTCTCTTTAGATGCTACATGTTAAGACGTACACGCCACAACAATTCTTTTCGAGATACAACGTGTAGTTTTGGAGATACAAGCTAATTTTGTACGATGCTTTATTTCTTCTCGTAAAGAGTTTCCAATGCATACGTATATGTCTTTACTCTGCAAAACTGTATTTGCTTATGAAGTGGTATTCTTACATATCCTTTCGAGAGAAAACTGTCCTGTGCCTTCTCTATTGAGGCTACACACTTAGACATACACGCAACATGAAAGCTTTTCGACTTACAACGTGTTGTTTAGGAAAAACAAGATAATTTCGCACGATGCGGGATTTCCTTAAAACGTGATTTTCTGAAAAATTTTGACGAAAGAAAATTCTCCTTTTGGTTCTCTTTAGATGCTACATGTTAAGACGTACACGCCACAACAATTCTTTTCGAGATACAACGTGTAGTTTTGGAGATACAAGCTAATTTTGTACGATGCGTTATTTCTTCTCGTAAAGAGTTTCCAATGCGTACGTATATGTCTTTACTCTGCAAAACTGTATTTCCTTATGAAGTGGTATTCTTACATATCCTTTCGAGAGAAAACTGTCCTGTGCCTTCTCTTTTGAGGCTACACACTTAGACATACACGCAACATGAAAGCTTTTCAACTTACAACGTGTTGTTTAGGAAAAACAAGATAATTTCGCACGATGCGGGATTTCCTTAAAACGTGATTTTCTGAAAAATTTTGACAAAAGAAAATTCTCCTTTTGGTTCTCTTTAGATGCTACATGTTAAGACGTACACGCCACAACAGTTCTTTTCGAGATACAACGTGTAGTTTTGGAGATACAAGCTAATTTTGTACGATGCGTTATTTCTTCTCGTAAAGAGTTTCCAATGCGTACGTATATGTCTTTACTCTGCAAAACTGTATTTCCTTATGAAGTGGTATTCTTACATATCCTTTCGAGAGAAAACTGTCCTGTGCCTTCTCTTTTGAGGCTACACACTTAGACATACACGCAACATGAAAGCTTTTCGACTTACAACGTGTTGTTTAGGAAAAACAAGATAATTTCGCACGATGCGGGATTTCCTTAAAACGTGATTTTCTGAAAAATTTTGACGAAAGAAAATTCTCCTTTTGGTTCTCTTTAGATGCTACATGTTAAGACGTACACGCCACAACAATTCTTTTCGAGATACAACGAGTAGTTTTGGAGATACAAGCTAATTTTGTACGATGCGTTATTTCTTCTCGTAAAGAGTTTCCAATGCGTACGTATATGTCTTTACTCTGCAAAACTGTATTTCCTTATGAAGTGGTATTCTTACATATCCTTTCGAGAGAAAACTGTCCTGTGCCTTCTCTTTTGAGGCTACACACTTAAACATACACGCAACATGAAAGCTTTTCGACTTACAACGTGTTGTTTAGGAAAAACAAGATAATTTCGCACGATGCGGGATTTCCTTAAAACGTGATTTTCTGAAAAATTTTGACGAAAGAAAATTCTCCTTTTGGTTCTCTTTAGATGCTACATGTTAAGACGTACACGCCACAACAATTCTTTTCGAGATACAACGTGTAGTTTTGGAGATACAAGCTAATTTTGTACGATGCGCTATTTCTTCTCGTAAAGAGTTTCCAATGCGTACGTATATGTCTTTACTCTGCAAAACTGTATTTCCTTATGAAGTGGTATTCTTACATATCCTTTCGAGAGAAAACTGTCCTGTGCCTTCTCTTTTGAGGCTACACACTTAGACATACACGCAACATGAAAGCTTTTCGACTTACAACGTGTTGTTTAGGAAAAACAAGATAATTTCGCACGATGCGGGATTTCCTTAAAACGTGATTTTCTGAAAAATTTTGACGAAAGAAAATTCTCCTTTTGGTTCTCTTTAGATGCTACATGTTAAGACGTACACGCCACAACAATTCTTTTCGAGATACAACGTGTAGTTTTGGAGATACAAGCTAATTTTGTACGATGCGTTATTTCTTCTCGTAACGAGTTTCCAATGCGTACATATATGTCTTTACTCTGCAAAACTGTATTTCCTTATGAAGTGGTATTCTTACATATCCTTTCGAGAGAAAACTGTCCTGTGCCTTCTCTTTTGAGGCTACACACTTAGACATACACGCAACATGAAAGCTTTTCGACTTACAACGTGTTGTTTAGGAAAAACAAGATAATTTCGCACGATGCGGGATTTCCTTAAAACGTGATTTTCTGAAAAATTTTGACGAAAGAAAATTCTCCTTTTGGTTCTCTTTAGATGCTACATGTTAAGACGTACACGCCACAACAATTCTTTTCGAGATACAACGTGTAGTTTTGGAGATACAAGCTAATTTTGTACGATGCGTTATTTCTTCTCGTAACGAGTTTCCAATGCGTACGTATATGTCTTTACTCTGCAAAACTGTATTTCCTTATGAAGTGGTATTCTTACATATCCTTTCGAGAGAAAACTGTCCTGTGCCTTCTCTTTTGAGGCTACACACTTAGACATACACGCAACATGAAAGCTTTTCGACTTACAACGTGTTGTTTAGGAAAAACAAGATAATTTCGCACGATGCGGGATTTCCTTAAAACGTGATTTTCTGAAAAATTTTGACGAAAGAAAATTCTCCTTTTGGTTCTCTTTAGATGCTACATGTTAAGACGTACACGCCACAACAATTCTTTTCGAGATACAACGTGTAGTTTTGGAGATACAAGCTAATTTTGTACGATGCGCTATTTCTTCTCGTAAAGAGTTTCCAATGCATACGTATATGTCTTTACTCTGCAAAACTGTATTTGCTTATGAAGTGGTATTCTTACATATCCTTTCGAGAGAAAACTGTCCTGTGCCTTCTCTTTTGAGGCTACACACTTAGACATACACGCAACATGAAAGCTTTTCGACTTACAACATATTGTTTAGGAAAAACAAGATAATTTCGCACGATGCGGGATTTCCTTAAAACGTGATTTTCTGAAAAATTTTGACGAAAGAAAATTCTCCTTTTGGTTCTCTTTAGATGCTACATGTTAAGACGTACACGCCACAACAATTCTTTTCGAGATACAACGTGTAGTTTTGGAGATACAAGCTAATTTTGTACGATGCGTTATTTCTTCTCGTAAAGAGTTTCCAATGCGTACGTATATGTCTTTACTCTGCAAAACTGTATTTCCTTATGAAGTGGTATTCTTACATATCCTTTCGAGAGAAAACTGTCCTGTGCCTTCTCTTTTGAGGCTACACACTTAGATATACACGCAACATGAAAGCTTTTCGACTTACAACGTGTTGTTTAGGAAAAACAAAATAATTTCGCACGATGCGGGATTTCCTTAAAACGTGATTTTCTGAAAAATTTTGACGAAAGAAAATTCTCCTTTTGGTTCTCTTTAGATGCTACATGTTAAGACGTACACGCCACAACAATTCTTTTCGAGATACAACGTGTAGTTTTGGAGATACAAGCTAATTTTGTACGATGCGTTATTTCTTCTCGTAAAGAGTTTCCAATGCGTACGTATATGTCTTTACTCTGCAAATTGTATTTCCTTATGAAGTGGTATTCTTACATATCCTTTCGAGAGAAAACTGTCCTGTGCCTTCTCTTTTGAGGCTACACACTTAGACATACACGCAACATGAAAGCTTTTCGACTTACAACGTGTTGTTTAGGAAAAACAAGATAATTTCGCACGATGCGGGATTTCCTTAAAACGTGATTTTCTGAAAAATTTTGACGAAAGAAAATTCTCCTTTTGGTTCTCTTTAGATGCTACATGTTAAGACGTACACGCCACAACAATTCTTTTCGAGATACAACGTGTAGTTTTGGAGATACAAGCTAATTTTGTACGATGCTTTATTTCTTCTCGTAAAGAGTTTCCAATGCGTACGTATATGTCTTTACTCTGCAAAACTGTATTTGCTTATGAAGTGGTATTCTTACATATCCTTTCGAGAGAAAACTGTCCTGTGCCTTCTCTTTTGAGGCTACACACTTAAACATACACGCAACATGAAAGCTTTTCGACTTACAACGTGTTGTTTAGGAAAAACAAGATAATTTCGCACGATGCGGGATTTCCTTAAAACGTGATTTTCTGAAAAATTTTGACGAAAGAAAATTCTCCTTTTGGTTCTCTTTAGATGCTACATGTTAAGACGTACACGCCACAACAATTCTTTTCGAGATACAACGTGTAGTTTTGGAGATACAAGCTAATTTTGTACGATGCGCTATTTCTTCTCGTAAAGAGTTTCCAATGCGTACGTATATGTCTTTACTCTGCAAAACTGTATTTCCTTATGAAGTGGTATTCTTACATATCCTTTCGAGAGAAAACTGTCCTGTGCCTTCTCTTTTGAGGCTACACACTTAGACATACACGCAACATGAAAGCTTTTCGACTTACAACGTGTTGTTTAGGAAAAACAAGATAATTTCGCACGATGCGGGATTTCCTTAAAACGTGATTTTCTGAAAAATTTTGACGAAAGAAAATTCTCCTTTTGGTTCTCTTTAGATGCTACATGTTAAGACGTACACGCCACAACAATTCTTTTCGAGATACAACGTGTAGTTTTGGAGATACAAGCTAATTTTGTACGATGCGCTATTTCTTCTCGTAAAGAGTTTCCAATGCGTACGTATATGTCTTTACTCTGCAAAACTGTATTTCCTTATGAAGTGGTATTCTTACATATCCTTTCGAGAGAAAACTGTCCTGTGCCTTCTCTTTTGAGGCTACACACTTAGACATACACGCAACATGAAAGCTTTTCGACTTACATCGTGTTGTTTAGGAAAAACAAGATAATTTCGCACGATGCGGGATTTCCTTAAAACGTGATTTTCTGAAAAATTTTGACGAAAGAAAATTCTCCTTTTGGTTCTCTTTAGATGCTACATGTTAAGACGTACACGCCACAACAATTCTTTTCGAGATACAACGTGTAGTTTTGGAGATACAAGCTAATTTTGTACGATGCGCTATTTCTTCTCCTAAAGAGTTTCCAATGCGTAGTATATGTCTTTACTCTGCAAAACTGTATTTCCTTATGAAGTGGTATTCTTACATATCCTTTCGAGAGAAAACTGTCCTGTGCCTTCTCTTTTGAGGCTACACACTTAGACATACACGCAACATGAAAGCTTTTCGACTTACAACGTGTTGTTTAGGAAAAACAAGATAATTTCGCACGATGCGGGATTTCCTTAAAACGTGATTTTCTGAAAAATTTTGACGAAAGAAAATTCTCCTTTTGGTTCTCTTTAGATGCTACATGTTAAGACGTACACGCCACAACAATTCTTTTCGAGATACAACGTGTAGTTTTGGAGATACAAGCTAATTTTGTACGATGCGCTATTTCTTCTCGTAAAGAGTTTCCAATGCGTACGTATATGTCTTTACTCTGCAAAACTGTATTTCCTTATGAAGTGGTATTCTTACATATCCTTTCGAGAGAAAACTGTCCTGTGCCTTCTCTTTTGAGGCTACACACTTAGACATACACGCAACATGAAAGCTTTTCGACTTACAACGTGTTGTTTAGGAAAAACAAGATAATTTCGCACGATGCGGGATTTCCTTAAAACGTGATTTTCTGAAAAATTTTGACGAAAGAAAATTCTCCTTTTGGTTCTCTTTAGATGCTACATGTTAAGACGTACACGCCACAACAATTCTTTTCGAGATACAACGTGTAGTTTTGGAGATACAAGCTAATTTTGTACGATGCTTTATTTCTTCTCGTAAAGAGTTTCCAATGCGTACGTATATGTCTTTACTCTGCAAAACTGTATTTGCTTATGAAGTGGTATTCTTACATATCCTTTCGAGAGAAAACTGTCCTGTGCCTTCTCTTTTGAGGCTACACACTTAAACATACACGCAACATGAAAGCTTTTCGACTTACAACGTGTTGTTTAGGAAAAACAAGATAATTTCGCACGATGCGGGATTTCCTTAAAACGTGATTTTCTGAAAAATTTTGACGAAAGAAAATTCTCCTTTTGGTTCTCTTTAGATGCTACATGTTAAGACGTACACGCCACAACAATTCTTTTCGAGATACAACGTGTAGTTTTGGAGATACAAGCTAATTTTGTACGATGCGCTATTTCTTCTCGTAAAGAGTTTCCAATGCGTACGTATATGTCTTTACTCTGCAAAACTGTATTTCCTTATGAAGTGGTATTCTTACATATCCTTTCGAGAGAAAACTGTCCTGTGCCTTCTCTTTTGAGGCTACACACTTAGACATACACGCAACATGAAAGCTTTTCGACTTACAACGTGTTGTTTAGGAAAAACAAGATAATTTCGCACGATGCGGGATTTCCTTAAAACGTGATTTTCTGAAAAATTTTGACGAAAGAAAATTCTCCTTTTGGTTCTCTTTAGATGCTACATGTTAAGACGTACACGCCACAACAATTCTTTTCGAGATACAACGTGTAGTTTTGGAGATACAAGCTAATTTTGTACGATGCGCTATTTCTTCTCGTAAAGAGTTTCCAATGCGTACGTATATGTCTTTACTCTGCAAAACTGTATTTCCTTATGAAGTGGTATTCTTACATATCCTTTCGAGAGAAAACTGTCCTGTGCCTTCTCTTTTGAGGCTACACACTTAGACATACACGCAACATGAAAGCTTTTCGACTTACATCGTGTTGTTTAGGAAAAACAAGATAATTTCGCACGATGCGGGATTTCCTTAAAACGTGATTTTCTGAAAAATTTTGACGAAAGAAAATTCTCCTTTTGGTTCTCTTTAGATGCTACATGTTAAGACGTACACGCCACAACAATTCTTTTCGAGATACAACGTGTAGTTTTGGAGATACAAGCTAATTTTGTACGATGCGCTATTTCTTCTCCTAAAGAGTTTCCAATGCGTAGTATATGTCTTTACTCTGCAAAACTGTATTTCCTTATGAAGTGGTATTCTTACATATCCTTTCGAGAGAAAACTGTCCTGTGCCTTCTCTTTTGAGGCTACACACTTAGACATACACGCAACATGAAAGCTTTTCGACTTACAACGTGTTGTTTAGGAAAAACAAGATAATTTCGCACGATGCGGGATTTCCTTAAAACGTGATTTTCTGAAAAATTTTGACGAAAGAAAATTCTCCTTTTGGTTCTCTTTAGATGCTACATGTTAAGACGTACACGCCACAACAATTCTTTTCGAGATACAACGTGTAGTTTTGGAGATACAAGCTAATTTTGTACGATGCGCTATTTCTTCTCGTAAAGAGTTTCCAATGCGTACGTATATGTCTTTACTCTGCAAAACTGTATTTCCTTATGAAGTGGTATTCTTACATATCCTTTCGAGAGAAAACTGTCCTGTGCCTTCTCTTTTGAGGCTACACACTTAGACATACACGCAACATGAAAGCTTTTCGACTTACAACGTGTTGTTTAGGAAAAACAAGATAATTTCGCACGATGCGGGATTTCCTTAAAACGTGATTTTCTGAAAAATTTTGACGAAAGAAAATTCTCCTTTTGGTTCTCTTTAGATGCTACATGTTAAGACGTACACGCCACAACAATTCTTTTCGAGATACAACGTGTAGTTTTGGAGATACAAGCTAATTTTGTACGATGCGTTATTTCTTCTCGTAACGAGTTTCCAATGCGTACATATATGTCTTTACTCTGCAAAACTGTATTTCCTTATGAAGTGGTATTCTTACATATCCTTTCGAGAGAAAACTGTCCTGTGCCTTCTCTTTTGAGGCTACACACTTAGACATACACGCAACATGAAAGCTTTTCGACTTACAACGTGTTGTTTAGGAAAAACAAGATAATTTCGCACGATGCGGGATTTCCTTAAAACGTGATTTTCTGAAAAATTTTGACGAAAGAAAATTCTCCTTTTGGTTCTCTTTAGATGCTACATGTTAAGACGTACACGCCACAACAATTCTTTTCGAGATACAACGTGTAGTTTTGGAGATACAAGCTAATTTTGTACGATGCGTTATTTCTTCTCGTAACGAGTTTCCAATGCGTACGTATATGTCTTTACTCTGCAAAACTGTATTTCCTTATGAAGTGGTATTCTTACATATCCTTTCGAGAGAAAACTGTCCTGTGCCTTCTCTTTTGAGGCTACACACTTAGACATACACGCAACATGAAAGCTTTTCGACTTACAACGTGTTGTTTAGGAAAAACAAGATAATTTCGCACGATGCGGGATTTCCTTAAAACGTGATTTTCTGAAAAATTTTGACGAAAGAAAATTCTCCTTTTGGTTCTCTTTAGATGCTACATGTTAAGACGTACACGCCACAACAATTCTTTTCGAGATACAACGTGTAGTTTTGGAGATACAAGCTAATTTTGTACGATGCGCTATTTCTTCTCGTAAAGAGTTTCCAATGCATACGTATATGTCTTTACTCTGCAAAACTGTATTTGCTTATGAAGTGGTATTCTTACATATCCTTTCGAGAGAAAACTGTCCTGTGCCTTCTCTTTTGAGGCTACACACTTAGACATACACGCAACATGAAAGCTTTTCGACTTACAACATATTGTTTAGGAAAAACAAGATAATTTCGCACGATGCGGGATTTCCTTAAAACGTGATTTTCTGAAAAATTTTGACGAAAGAAAATTCTCCTTTTGGTTCTCTTTAGATGCTACATGTTAAGACGTACACGCCACAACAATTCTTTTCGAGATACAACGTGTAGTTTTGGAGATACAAGCTAATTTTGTACGATGCGTTATTTCTTCTCGTAACGAGTTTCCAATGCGTACGTATATGTCTTTACTCTGCAAAACTGTATTTCCTTATGAAGTGGTATTCTTACATATCCTTTCGAGAGAAAACTGTCCTGTGCCTTCTCTTTTGAGGCTACACACTTAGATATACACGCAACATGAAAGCTTTTCGACTTACAACGTGTTGTTTAGGAAAAACAAAATAATTTCGCACGATGCGGGATTTCCTTAAAACGTGATTTTCTGAAAAATTTTGACGAAAGAAAATTCTCCTTTTGGTTCTCTTTAGATGCTACATGTTAAGACGTACACGCCACAACAATTCTTTTCGAGATACAACGTGTAGTTTTGGAGATACAAGCTAATTTTGTACGATGCGTTATTTCTTCTCATAAAGAGTTTCCAATGCGTACGTATATGTCTTTACTCTGCAAACTGTATTTCCTTATGAAGTGGTATTCTTACATATCCTTTCGAGAGAAAACTGTCCTGTGCCTTCTCTTTTGAGGCTACACACTTAGACATACACGCAACATGAAAGCTTTTCGACTTACAACGTGTTGTTTAGGAAAAACAAGATAATTTCGCACGATGCGGGATTTCCTTAAAACGTGATTTTCTGAAAAATTTTGACGAAAGAAAATTCTCCTTTTGGTTCTCTTTAGATGCTACATGTTAAGACGTACACGCCACAACAATTCTTTTCGAGATACAACGTGTAGTTTTGGAGATACAAGCTAATTTTGTACGATGCTTTATTTCTTCTCGTAAAGAGTTTCCAATGCGTACGTATATGTCTTTACTCTGCAAAACTGTATTTGCTTATGAAGTGGTATTCTTACATATCCTTTCGAGAGAAAACTGTCCTGTGCCTTTTCTTTTGAGGCTACACACTTAAACATACACGCAACATGAAAGCTTTTCGACTTACAACGTGTTGTTTAGGAAAAACAAGATAATTTCGCACGATGCGGGATTTCCTTAAAACGTGATTTTCTGAAAAATTTTGACGAAAGAAAATTCTCCTTTTGGTTCTCTTTAGATGCTACATGTTAAGACGTACACGCCACAACAATTCTTTTCGAGATACAACGTGTAGTTTTGGAGATACAAGCTAATTTTGTACGATGCGCTATTTCTTCTCGTAAAGAGTTTCCAATGCGTACGTATATGTCTTTACTCTGCAAAACTGTATTTCCTTATGAAGTGGTATTCTTACATATCCTTTCGAGAGAAAACTGTCCTGTGCCTTCTCTTTTGAGGCTACACACTTAGACATACACGCAACATGAAAGCTTTTCGACTTACAACGTGTTGTTTAGGAAAAACAAGATAATTTCGCACGATGCGGGATTTCCTTAAAACGTGATTTTCTGAAAAATTTTGACGAAAGAAAATTCTCCTTTTGGTTCTCTTTAGATGCTACATGTTAAGACGTACACGCCACAACAATTCTATCGAGATACAACGTGTAGTTTTGGAGATACAAGCTAATTTTGTACGATGCGCTATTTCTTCTCGTAAAGAGTTTCCAATGCGTACGTATATGTCTTTACTCTGCAAAACTGTATTTCCTTATGAAGTGGTATTCTTACATATCCTTTCGAGAGAAAACTGTCCTGTGCCTTCTCTTTTGAGGCTACACACTTAGACATACACGCAACATGAAAGCTTTTCGACTTACAACGTGTTGTTTAGGAAAAACAAGATAATTTCGCACGATGCGGGATTTCCTTAAAACGTGATTTTCTGAAAAATTTTGACGAAAGAAAATTCTCCTTTTGGTTCTCTTTAGATGCTACATGTTAAGACGTACACGCCACAACAATTCTTTTCGAGATACAACGTGTAGTTTTGGAGATACAAGCTAATTTTGTACGATGCGCTATTTCTTCTCCTAAAGAGTTTCCAATGCGTAGTATATGTCTTTACTCTGCAAAACTGTATTTCCTTATGAAGTGGTATTCTTACATATCCTTTCGAGAGAAAACTGTCCTGTGCCTTCTCTTTTGAGGCTACACACTTAGACATACACGCAACATGAAAGCTTTTCGACTTACAACGTGTTGTTTAGGAAAAACAAGATAATTTCGCACGATGCGGGATTTCCTTAAAACGTGATTTTCTGAAAAATTTTGACGAAAGAAAATTCTCCTTTTGGTTCTCTTTAGATGCTACATGTTAAGACGTACACGCCACAACAATTCTTTTCGAGATACAACGTGTAGTTTTGGAGATACAAGCTAATTTTGTACGATGCTTTATTTCTTCTCGTAAAGAGTTTCCAATGCATACGTATTTGTCTTTACTCTGCAAAACTGTATTTGCTTATGAAGTGGTATTCTTACATATCCTTTCGAGAGAAAACTGTCCTGTGCCTTCTCTATTGAGGCTACACACTTAGACATACACGCAACATGAAAGCTTTTCGACTTACAACGTGTTGTTTAGGAAAAACAAGATAATTTCGCACGATGCGGGATTTCCTTAAAACGTGATTTTCTGAAAAATTTTGACGAAAGAAAATTCTCCTTTTGGTTCTCTTTAGATGCTACATGTTAAGACGTACACGCCACAACAATTCTTTTCGAGATACAACGTGTAGTTTTGGAGATACAAGCTAATTTTGTACGATGCGTTATTTCTTCTCGTAACGAGTTTCCAATGCGTACATATATGTCTTTACTCTGCAAAACTGTATTTCCTTATGAAGTGGTATTCTTACATATCCTTTCGAGAGAAAACTGTCCTGTGCCTTCTCTTTTGAGGCTACACACTTAGACATACACGCAACATGAAAGCTTTTCGACTTACAACGTGTTGTTTAGGAAAAACAAGATAATTTCGCACGATGCGGGATTTCCTTAAAACGTGATTTTCTGAAAAATTTTGACGAAAGAAAATTCTCCTTTTGGTTCTCTTTAGATGCTACATGTTAAGACGTACACGCCACAACAATTCTTTTCGAGATACAACGTGTAGTTTTGGAGATACAAGCTAATTTTGTACGATGCGTTATTTCTTCTCGTAACGAGTTTCCAATGCGTACGTATATGTCTTTACTCTGCAAAACTGTATTTCCTTATGAAGTGGTATTCTTACATATCCTTTCGAGAGAAAACTGTCCTGTGCCTTCTCTTTTGAGGCTACACACTTAGACATACACGCAACATGAAAGCTTTTCGACTTACAACGTGTTGTTTAGGAAAAACAAGATAATTTCGCACGATGCGGGATTTCCTTAAAACGTGATTTTCTGAAAAATTTTGACGAAAGAAAATTCTCCTTTTGGTTCTCTTTAGATGCTACATGTTAAGACGTACACGCCACAACAATTCTTTTCGAGATACAACGTGTAGTTTTGGAGATACAAGCTAATTTTGTACGATGCGCTATTTCTTCTCGTAAAGAGTTTCCAATGCATACGTATATGTCTTTACTCTGCAAAACTGTATTTGCTTATGAAGTGGTATTCTTACATATCCTTTCGAGAGAAAACTGTCCTGTGCCTTCTCTTTTGAGGCTACACACTTAGACATACACGCAACATGAAAGCTTTTCGACTTACAACATATTGTTTAGGAAAAACAAGATAATTTCGCACGATGCGGGATTTCCTTAAAACGTGATTTTCTGAAAAATTTTGACGAAAGAAAATTCTCCTTTTGGTTCTCTTTAGATGCTACATGTTAAGACGTACACGCCACAACAATTCTTTTCGAGATACAACGTGTAGTTTTGGAGATACAAGCTAATTTTGTACGATGCGTTATTTCTTCTCGTAACGAGTTTCCAATGCGTACGTATATGTCTTTACTCTGCAAAACTGTATTTCCTTATGAAGTGGTATTCTTACATATCCTTTCGAGAGAAAACTGTCCTGTGCCTTCTCTTTTGAGGCTACACACTTAGATATACACGCAACATGAAAGCTTTTCGACTTACAACGTGTTGTTTAGGAAAAACAAAATAATTTCGCACGATGCGGGATTTCCTTAAAACGTGATTTTCTGAAAAATTTTGACGAAAGAAAATTCTCCTTTTGGTTCTCTTTAGATGCTACATGTTAAGACGTACACGCCACAACAATTCTTTTCGAGATACAACGTGTAGTTTTGGAGATACAAGCTAATTTTGTACGATGCGTTATTTCTTCTCATAAAGAGTTTCCAATGCGTACGTATATGTCTTTACTCTGCAAACTGTATTTCCTTATGAAGTGGTATTCTTACATATCCTTTCGAGAGAAAACTGTCCTGTGCCTTCTCTTTTGAGGCTACACACTTAGACATACACGCAACATGAAAGCTTTTCGACTTACAACGTGTTGTTTAGGAAAAACAAGATAATTTCGCACGATGCGGGATTTCCTTAAAACGTGATTTTCTGAAAAATTTTGACGAAAGAAAATTCTCCTTTTGGTTCTCTTTAGATGCTACATGTTAAGACGTACACGCCACAACAATTCTTTTCGAGATACAACGTGTAGTTTTGGAGATACAAGCTAATTTTGTACGATGCTTTATTTCTTCTCGTAAAGAGTTTCCAATGCGTACGTATATGTCTTTACTCTGCAAAACTGTATTTGCTTATGAAGTGGTATTCTTACATATCCTTTCGAGAGAAAACTGTCCTGTGCCTTTTCTTTTGAGGCTACACACTTAAACATACACGCAACATGAAAGCTTTTCGACTTACAACGTGTTGTTTAGGAAAAACAAGATAATTTCGCACGATGCGGGATTTCCTTAAAACGTGATTTTCTGAAAAATTTTGACGAAAGAAAATTCTCCTTTTGGTTCTCTTTAGATGCTACATGTTAAGACGTACACGCCACAACAATTCTTTTCGAGATACAACGTGTAGTTTTGGAGATACAAGCTAATTTTGTACGATGCGCTATTTCTTCTCGTAAAGAGTTTCCAATGCGTACGTATATGTCTTTACTCTGCAAAACTGTATTTCCTTATGAAGTGGTATTCTTACATATCCTTTCGAGAGAAAACTGTCCTGTGCCTTCTCTTTTGAGGCTACACACTTAGACATACACGCAACATGAAAGCTTTTCGACTTACAACGTGTTGTTTAGGAAAAACAAGATAATTTCGCACGATGCGGGATTTCCTTAAAACGTGATTTTCTGAAAAATTTTGACGAAAGAAAATTCTCCTTTTGGTTCTCTTTAGATGCTACATGTTAAGACGTACACGCCACAACAATTCTTTTCGAGATACAACGTGTAGTTTTGGAGATACAAGCTAATTTTGTACGATGCGCTATTTCTTCTCGTAAAGAGTTTCCAATGCGTACGTATATGTCTTTACTCTGCAAAACTGTATTTCCTTATGAAGTGGTATTCTTACATATCCTTTCGAGAGAAAACTGTCCTGTGCCTTCTCTTTTGAGGCTACACACTTAGACATACACGCAACATGAAAGCTTTTCGACTTACAACGTGTTGTTTAGGAAAAACAAGATAATTTCGCACGATGCGGGATTTCCTTAAAACGTGATTTTCTGAAAAATTTTGACGAAAGAAAATTCTCCTTTTGGTTCTCTTTAGATGCTACATGTTAAGACGTACACGCCACAACAATTCTTTTCGAGATACAACGTGTAGTTTTGGAGATACAAGCTAATTTTGTACGATGCGCTATTTCTTCTCCTAAAGAGTTTCCAATGCGTAGTATATGTCTTTACTCTGCAAAACTGTATTTCCTTATGAAGTGGTATTCTTACATATCCTTTCGAGAGAAAACTGTCCTGTGCCTTCTCTTTTGAGGCTACACACTTAGACATACACGCAACATGAAAGCTTTTCGACTTACAACGTGTTGTTTAGGAAAAACAAGATAATTTCGCACGATGCGGGATTTCCTTAAAACGTGATTTTCTGAAAAATTTTGACGAAAGAAAATTCTCCTTTTGGTTCTCTTTAGATGCTACATGTTAAGACGTACACGCCACAACAATTCTTTTCGAGATACAACGTGTAGTTTTGGAGATACAAGCTAATTTTGTACGATGCTTTATTTCTTCTCGTAAAGAGTTTCCAATGCATACGTATTTGTCTTTACTCTGCAAAACTGTATTTGCTTATGAAGTGGTATTCTTACATATCCTTTCGAGAGAAAACTGTCCTGTGCCTTCTCTATTGAGGCTACACACTTAGACATACACGCAACATGAAAGCTTTTCGACTTACAACGTGTTGTTTAGGAAAAACAAGATAATTTCGCACGATGCGGGATTTCCTTAAAACGTGATTTTCTGAAACATTTTGACGAAAGAAAATTCTCCTTTTGGTTCTCTTTAGATGCTACATGTTAAGACGTACACGCCACAACAATTCTTTTCGAGATACAACGTGTAGTTTTGGAGATACAAGCTAATTTTGTACGATGCGTTATTTCTTCTCGTAACGAGTTTCCAATGCGTACGTATATGTCTTTACTCTGCAAAACTGTATTTCCTTATGAAGTGGTATTCTTACATATCCTTTCGAGAGAAAACTGTCCTGTGCCTTCTCTTTTGAGGCTACACACTTAGACATACACGCAACATGAAAGCTTTTCAACTTACAACGTGTTGTTTAGGAAAAACAAGATAATTTCGCACGATGCGGGATTTCCTTAAAACGTGATTTTCTGAAAAATTTTGACGAAAGAAAATTCTCCTTTTGGTTCTCTTTAGATGCTACATGTTAAGACGTACACGCCACAACAATTCTTTTCGAGATACAACGTGTAGTTTTGGAGATACAAGCTAATTTTGTACGATGCGTTATTTCTTCTCGTAAAGAGTTTCCAATGCGTACGTATATGTCTTTACTCTGCAAAACTGTATTTCCTTATGAAGTGGTATTCTTACATATCCTTTCGAGAGAAAACTGTCCTGTGCCTTCTCTTTTGAGGCTACACACTTAGACATACACGCAACATGAAAGCTTTTCGACTTACAACGTGTTGTTTAGGAAAAACAAGATAATTTCGCACGATGCGGGATTTCCTTAAAACGTGATTTTCTGAAAAATTTTGACGAAAGAAAATTCTCCTTTTGGTTCTCTTTAGATGCTACATGTTAAGACGTACACGCCACAACAATTCTTTTCGAGATACAACGTGTAGTTTTGGAGATACAAGCTAATTTTGTACGATGCGCTATTTCTTCTCCTAAAGAGTTTCCAATGCGTACGTATATGTCTTTACTCTGCAAAACTGTATTTCCTTATGAAGTGGTATTCTTACATATCCTTTCGAGAGAAAACTGTCCTGTGCCTTCTCTTTTGAGGCTACACACTTAGACATACACGCAACATGAAAGCTTTTCGACTTACAACGTGTTGTTTAGGAAAAACAAGATAATTTCGCACGATGCGGGATTTCCTTAAAACGTGATTTTCTGAAACATTTTGACGAAAGAAAATTCTCCTTTTGGTTCTCTTTAGATGCTACATGTTAAGACGTACACGCCACAACAATTCTTTTCGAGATACAACGTGTAGTTTTGGAGATACAAGCTAATTTTGTACGATGCGTTATTTCTTCTCGTAACGAGTTTCCAATGCGTACGTATATGTCTTTACTCTGCAAAACTGTATTTCCTTATGAAGTGGTATTCTTACATATCCTTTCGAGAGAAAACTGTCCTGTGCCTTCTCTTTTGAGGCTACACACTTAGACATACACGCAACATGAAAGCTTTTCAACTTACAACGTGTTGTTTAGGAAAAACAAGATAATTTCGCACGATGCGGGATTTCCTTAAAACGTGATTTTCTGAAAAATTTTGACGAAAGAAAATTCTCCTTTTGGTTCTCTTTAGATGCTACATGTTAAGACGTACACGCCACAACAATTCTTTTCGAGATACAACGTGTAGTTTTGGAGATACAAGCTAATTTTGTACGATGCGTTATTTCTTCTCGTAAAGAGTTTCCAATGCGTACGTATATGTCTTTACTCTGCAAAACTGTATTTCCTTATGAAGTGGTATTCTTACATATCCTTTCGAGAGAAAACTGTCCTGTGCCTTCTCTTTTGAGGCTACACACTTAGACATACACGCAACATGAAAGCTTTTCGACTTACAACGTGTTGTTTAGGAAAAACAAGATAATTTCGCACGATGCGGGATTTCCTTAAAACGTGATTTTCTGAAAAATTTTGACGAAAGAAAATTCTCCTTTTGGTTCTCTTTAGATGCTACATGTTAAGACGTACACGCCACAACAATTCTTTTCGAGATACAACGTGTAGTTTTGGAGATACAAGCTAATTTTGTACGATGCGCTATTTCTTCTCCTAAAGAGTTTCCAATGCGTACGTATATGTCTTTACTCTGCAAAACTGTATTTCCTTATGAAGTGGTATTCTTACATATCCTTTCGAGAGAAAACTGTCCTGTGCCTTCTCTTTTGAGGCTACACACTTAGACATACACGCAACATGAAAGCTTTTCGACTTACAACGTGTTGTTTAGGAAAAACAAGATAATTTCGCACGATGCGGGATTTCCTTAAAACGTGATTTTCTGAAAAATTTTGACGAAAGAAAATTCTCCTTTTGGTTCTCTTTAGATGCTACATGTTAAGACGTACACGCCACAACAATTCTTTTCGAGATACAACGTGTAGTTTTGGAGATACAAGCTAATTTTGTACGATGCTTTATTTCTTCTCATAAAGAGTTTCCAATGCGTACGTATATGTCTTTACTCTGCAAAACTGTATTTCCTTATGAAGTGGTATTCTTACATATCCTTTCGAGAGAAAACTGTCCTGTGCCTTCTCTTTTGAGGCTACACACTTAAACATACACGCAACATGAAAGCTTTTCGACTTACAACGTGTTGTTTAGGAAAAACAAGATAATTTCGCACGATGCGGGATTTCCTTAAAACGTGATTTTCTGAAAAATTTTGACGAAAGAAAATTCTCCTTTTGGTTCTCTTTAGATGCTACATGTTAAGACGTACACGCCACAACAATTCTTTTCGAGATACAACGTGTAGTTTTGGAGATACAAGCTAATTTTGTACGATGCGCTATTTCTTCTCCTAAAGAGTTTCCAATGCGTACGTATATGTCTTTACTCTGCAAAACTGTATTTCCTTATGAAGTGGTATTCTTACATATCCTTTCGAGAGAAAACTGTCCTGTGCCTTCTCTTTTGAGGCTACACACTTAGACATACACGCAACATGAAAGCTTTTCGACTTACAATGTGTTGTTTAGGAAAAACAAGATAATTTCGCACGATGCGGGATTTCCTTAAAACGTGATTTTCTGAAAAATTTTGACGAAAGAAAATTCTCCTTTTGGTTCTCTTTAGATGCTACATGTTAAGACGTACACGCCACAACAATTCTTTTCGAGATACAACGTGTAGTTTTGGAGATACAAGCTAATTTTGTACGATGCGTTATTTCTTCTCGTAACGAGTTTCCAATGCGTACATATATGTCTTTACTCTGCAAAACTGTATTTCCTTATGAAGTGGTATTCTTACATATCCTTTCGAGAGAAAACTGTCCTGTGCCTTCTCTTTTGAGGCTACACACTTAGACATACACGCAACATGAAAGCTTTTCGACTTACAACGTGTTGTTTAGGAAAAACAAGATAATTTCGCACGATGCGGGATTTCCTTAAAACGTGATTTTCTGAAAAATTTTGACGAAAGAAAATTCTCCTTTTGGTTCTCTTTAGATGCTACATGTTAAGACGTACACGCCACAACAATTCTTTTCGAGATACAACGTGTAGTTTTGGAGATACAAGCTAATTTTGTACGATGCGCTATTTCTTCTCCTAAAGAGTTTCCAATGCGTACGTATATGTCTTTACTCTGCAAAACTGTATTTCCTTATGAAGTGGTATTCTTACATATCCTTTCGAGAGAAAACTGTCCTGTGCCTTCTCTTTTGAGGCTACACACTTAGACATACACGCAACATGAAAGCTTTTCGACTTACAACGTGTTGTTTAGGAAAAACAAGATAATTTCGCACGATGCGGGATTTCCTTAAAACGTGATTTTCTGAAAAATTTTGACGAAAGAAAATTCTCCTTTTGGTTCTCTTTAGATGCTACATGTTAAGACGTACACGCCACAACAATTCTTTTCGAGATACAACGTGTAGTTTTGGAGATACAAGCTAATTTTGTACGATGCGCTATTTCTTCTCGTAAAGAGTTTCCAATGCATACGTATATGTCTTTACTCTGCAAAACTGTATTTGCTTATGAAGTGGTATTCTTACATATCCTTTCGAGAGAAAACTGTCCTGTGCCTTCTCTTTTGAGGCTACACACTTAGACATACACGCAACATGAAAGCTTTTCGACTTACAACGTATTGTTTAGGAAAAACAAGATAATTTCGCACGATGCGGGATTTCCTTAAAACGTGATTTTCTGAAAAATTTTGACGAAAGAAAATTCTCCTTTTGGTTCTCTTTAGATGCTACATGTTAAGACGTACACGCCACAACAATTCTTTTCGAGATACAACGTGTAGTTTTGGAGATACAAGCTAATTTTGTACGATGCGTTATTTCTTCTCGTAACGAGTTTCCAATGCGTACGTATATGTCTTTACTCTGCAAAACTGTATTTCCTTATGAAGTGGTATTCTTACATATCCTTTCGAGAGAAAACTGTCCTGTGCCTTCTCTTTTGAGGCTACACACTTAGATATACACGCAACATGAAAGCTTTTCGACTTACAACGTGTTGTTTAGGAAAAACAAGATAATTTCGCACGATGCGGGATTTCCTTAAAACGTGATTTTCTGAAAAATTTTGACGAAAGAAAATTCTCCTTTTGGTTCTCTTTAGGTGCTACATGTTAAGACGTACACGCCACAACAATTCTTTTCGAGATACAACGTGTAGTTTTGGAGATACAAGCTAATTTTGTACGATGCGTTATTTCTTCTCGTAAAGAGTTTCCAATGCGTACGTATATGTCTTTACTCTGCAAACTGTATTTCCTTATGAAGTGGTATTCTTACATATCCTTTCGAGAGAAAACTGTCCTGTGCCTTCTCTTTTGAGGCTACACACTTAGACATACACGCAACATGAAAGCTTTTCGACTTACAACGTGTTGTTTAGGAAAAACAAGATAATTTCGCACGATGCGGGATTTCCTTAAAACGTGATTTTCTGAAAAATTTTGACGAAAGAAAATTCTCCTTTTGGTTCTCTTTAGATGCTACATGTTAAGACGTACACGCCACAACAATTCTTTTCGAGATACAACGTGTAGTTTTGGAGATACAAGCTAATTTTGTACGATGCTTTATTTCTTCTCGTAAAGAGTTTCCAATGCGTACGTATATGTCTTTATTCTGCAAAACTGTATTTGCTTATGAAGTGGTATTCTTACATATCCTTTCGAGAGAAAACTGTCCTGTGCCTTCTCTTTTGAGGCTACACACTTAAACATACACGCAACATGAAAGCTTTTCGACTTACAACGTGTTGTTTAGGAAAAACAAGATAATTTCGCACGATGCGGGATTTCCTTAAAACGTGATTTTCTGAAAAATTTTGACGAAAGAAAATTCTCCTTTTGGTTCTCTTTAGATGCTACATGTTAAGACGTACACGCCACAACAATTCTTTTCGAGATACAACGTGTAGTTTTGGAGATACAAGCTAATTTTGTACGATGCGCTATTTCTTCTCGTAAAGAGTTTCCAATGCGTACGTATATGTCTTTACTCTGCAAAACTGTATTTCCTTATGAAGTGGTATTCTTACATATCCTTTCGAGAGAAAACTGTCCTGTGCCTTCTCTTTTGAGGCTACACACTTAGACATACACGCAACATGAAAGCTTTTCGACTTACAACGTGTTGTTTAGGAAAAACAAGATAATTTCGCACGATGCGGGATTTCCTTAAAACGTGATTTTCTGAAAAATTTTGACGAAAGAAAATTCTCCTTTTGGTTCTCTTTAGATGCTACATGTTAAGACGTACACGCCACAACAATTCTTTTCGAGATACAACGTGTAGTTTTGGAGATACAAGCTAATTTTGTACGATGCGCTATTTCTTCTCGTAAAGAGTTTCCAATGCGTACGTATATGTCTTTACTCTGCAAAACTGTATTTCCTTATGAAGTGGTATTCTTACATATCCTTTCGAGAGAAAACTGTCCTGTGCCTTCTCTTTTGAGGCTACACACTTAGACATACACGCAACATGAAAGCTTTTCGACTTACAACGTGTTGTTTAGGAAAAACAAGATAATTTCGCACGATGCGGGATTTCCTTAAAACGTGATTTTCTGAAAAATTTTGACGAAAGAAAATTCTCCTTTTGGTTCTCTTTAGATGCTACATGTTAAGACGTACACGCCACAACAATTCTTTTCGAGATACAACGTGTAGTTTTGGAGATACAAGCTAAGTATGTACGATGCTTTATTTCTTCTCGTAAAGAGTTTCCAATGCGTACGTATATGTCTTTACTCTGCAAAACTGTATTTCCTTATGAAGTGGTATTCTTACATATCCTTTCGAGAGAAAACTGTCCTGTGCCTTCTCTTTTGAGGCTACACACTTAAACATACACGCAACATGAAAGCTTTTCGACTTACAACGTGTTGTTTAGGAAAAACAAGATAATTTCGCAAGATGCGGGATTTCCTTAAAACGTGATTTTCTGAAAAATTTTGACGAAAGAAAATTCTCCTTTTGGTTCTCTTTAGATGCTACATGTTAAGACGTACACGCCACAACAATTCTTTTCGAGATACAACGTGTAGTTTTGGAGATACAAGCTAATTTTGTACGATGCGCTATTTCTTCTCGTAAAGAGTTTCCAATGCGTACGTATATGTCTTTACTCTGCAAAACTGTATTTCCTTATGAAGTGGTATTCTTACATATCCTTTCGAGAGAAAACTGTCCTGTGCCTTCTCTTTTGAGGCTACACACTTAGACATACACGCAACATGAAAGCTTTTCGACTTACAACGTGTTGTTTAGGAAAAACAAGATAATTTCGCACGATGCGGGATTTCCTTAAAACGTGATTTTCTGAAAAATTTTGACGAAAGAAAATTCTCCTTTTGGTTCTCTTTAGATGCTACATGTTAAGACGTACACGCCACAACAATTCTTTTCGAGATACAACGTGTAGTTTTGGAGATACAAGCTAATTTTGTACTATGCGTTATTTCTTCTCGTAAAGAGTTTCCAATGCGTACGTATATGTCTTTACTCTGCAAAACTGTATTTCCTTATGAAGTGGTATTCTTACATATCCTTTCGAGAGAAAACTGTCCTGTGCCTTCTCTTTTGAGGCTACACACGTAGACATACACGCAACATGAAAGCTTTTCGACTTACAACGTGTTGTTTAGGAAAAACAAGATAATTTCGCACGATGCGGGATTTCCTTAAAACGTGACAACACATTGTAACTCGAAAAGCTTTGGTGTTGCGTGTATGTCAAAGCGTGTAGCCTCAAAAGAGAACGCACAGGAGAGTTTTCTCTCGAAAGAATAGGTAAGAATACCACTTTATAAGGAAGTACAGTGTTGCTGAGTAAAGACAAAATCGTACATATTGGAAACCCTTAAACTTTACGAGATGAAATAAAGCATCGTACAAAATTAGCTTGTAACTCCTAAACAACACATTGTTACTCGAAAGGATTTGGTGTGGCCTGTACGTCTAAACGTGTAGCCTCAAAAGAGAACCCACAGGACAATTTTCTTTCTTCAAAATTTGTCAGAAAACCAAGTTTTAAGGAAATCCCGCATTGTGAGAAATTATCTTGTTCTTCCTAAACAACACGTTTTAACTCGAAAAGCTTAGGTGTTGTGTGTATATCTAAGCGTATAGCCTCAAAAGAGAACGCACAGGAGAGTTTTCTCTCGAAAGAATAAGTAAGAATACCACGTTATAAGGAAATACAGGGTTGCAAAGTAAAGACAAATACATATGTATTGGAAACACTTTATGAGAGAAATAACGCATCATGCAAAATTAGCTTGTATGTCCTAAAAAACAAGTTGTATCTTGAAAACATTTGGTGTGCCGTGTATGTCTAAACATGTAGCCTCCAAAGAGAACCCCCAGTAGAATTTTCTTTCGTCAAAATTTTTCAGAAAACCACGTTTTAAGGAAATCCCGCATTGTGCGAAATTATCTTGTTTTTCATAAACAACACATTGTAACTCGAAAAGCTTTGGTGTTGCATGTATGTCTAAGCATGTAGCCTCAAAAGAGAACGCACAGGAGAGGTTTCTCTCGAAAGAATATGTAAGAATACCACGTTATAAAGAAACACAGTGCTGCAGAGTAAAGACAAATACATAAGTAAGGGAAACACTTTACGAGAAGAAATAATGCATGGTACAAAATTAGCTTGTATCTCCTAAACAACAAGATAAAACTAAAAAATATTTGGTGTGGCGTGTATGTCTAAACGTTTAGCTTCAAAGGAGAACCCACAGGAGAATTTTCTTTCGTCAAAATTTGTCAGAAAACCACGTTTTAAGGAAATCCAGCATTGTGCTAAATTATCTTGTTTTTCTTAACAACACGTTGTAACTCGAAAAGCTTTGGTGTTGCGTGTATGTCTAAGCATGTAGCCTCAAAAGAGAACGCACAGGAGAGTTTTCTCTCGAAAGAATATGTAAGGATGCCACGTTATAAGGAAATACAGTGTTGCAGAGTAAAGACAAATACGTACATATTGGAAACACTTTATAAGAGAAATAACGCTTCTTGCCAAATTAGCTTGTATGTCCTAAACAACACGTTGTAACTCGAAAAGATTTGGTGTGGCGTGTACGTTTAAATGTGTAGCCTCAAAAGAGTACCCACAGGAGAGTTTTATTTCGTCAAAATTTGCCAGAAAACCACGTTTTAAGGAAATCCCGCATCGTGCGAAATTATGTTGTTTTTCATAAACAACACGTTGTAACTCGAAAAGCTTTGGTGTTGCGTGTTTGTCTAAGCATGTAGCCTCAAAGGAGAACGCACAGGAGAGTTTTCTATCGAAAGAATATGCAAGAAAACCACGTTATAAGGAAATACAGTGTTGCAGAGTAAAGGCAAATATGTACGTTATGGAAACACTTAAACTTCATGAGAAGAAATAACGCATCGTAAAAAATTAGCATGTATCTCATAAACAACACGTTGTAACTCGAAAAGATTTGGTGTGGCGTGTACGGCTAAATGTGTAGCCTCAAAAGAGAACCCACAGGAGTATTTTCTTTCCTCAAAATTTGTAAGAAAACCACATTTTAAGGAAATCCCGCATTGTGCTAATTTATCTTGTTTTTCCTAAACAACACATTGTAACTCGAAAAGCTTTGGTGTTACGTGTATGTCAAAGCGTGTAGCCTCAAAAGAGAATGCACAGGAGAATTTTCTCTCGAAAGAATATGTAAGAATACCATGTTATAAGGAAATACAGTGTTGCAGAGCAAAGACAAATACGTACTTATTGGAAACACTTTATGAGAGAAATAACGCATCTTGCAAAATTAACTTGTATGTCCTAAACAACATGTTGTAACTCGAAAAGAACACACAGGAGAGTTTTCTCTCGAAAGAATATGTAAGAATACCACGTTATAAGGAAATACAGTGTTGCAGTGTAAAGACAAATACGTACTTATTTGAAACACTTAAACTTTACGAGAAGAAATAAGGCATCGTACAAAATTAGTTTTGGTGTGGTGTGTACGTCTAAACGTGTAGCCTCAAAAGAGAACCCACAGGATAATTTTCTTTCGTCAAAATTTGAGAGAAAACCACGTTTTAAGGAAATCCCTTATTGAGTTACAACATGTTGTTTAGGAAAATCAAGATAATTTTGCACGATGCGGGATTTCCTTAATACGTGGCTTTCTGACAAATTTTGACCAAAGAAAATTCTCCTATGGGTTCTCTTTTGAGGCTACACATTTAGACGTACAGGCCACACCAAATCTTTTTAAGTTACAACGCGTTGTTTAGGAGATACAAGCTAATTTTGTGCGATGCGTTATTTCTTCTCGTAAAGTGTTTCCAATACGTGCGTATTTGTCTTTACTCTGCAACACTGTATTTCCTAATAACGTGGTATTCTTATATATTCTTTCGAGAGAAAACTCTCCTTTGCGTTCTCTTTTGAGGCTACACGCTTAGAAATACACGCAACACCAAAGCTTTTCGAGTTACAACGTGTTGTTTAGGAAAAACAAGATGATTTCGCACGATGCGGGATTTCATTAAAACATGGTTTTCTGACAAATATTGACGAAAGAAAACTCTCCTGTGGGTTCTCTTTTGAGGCTACACGTTTAGACGTACATGCCACACCAAATCCTTTCGAGTTACAACGTGTTGTTTAGGAGATACAAGCTAATTTTTTAAGATGCGTTATTTCTCTCATAAAGTGTTTCCAATACGTACGTATTTGTCTTTACTCTGCCACACTGTATTTCCTTATAACGTGGTATTCTTACATATTCTTTCGAGAGAAAACTCTCCTGTGCGTTCTCCTTTGGGGCTACACGCTTAGACATACACCCAACACCAAAGCTTTTTGAGTTACAACGTGTTGTTTAGGAAGAACAAGATAATTTCTCACGATGCGGGATTTCCGTAATACGTGGTTTTCTGACAAATTTAGACGAAAGAAAATAGTCCTGTGGGTTCTCTTTTGAAGCTACACGTTTAGACGTACAGGCCACACCAAATCTTTTCGAGATACCACGTGTTGTTTAGGAGATACAAGCTAATTTTGTACGATGCTTTATTTCATCTCGTAAAATTTAAGGGTTTCCAATACATACATATTTGTCTTTACTCTGCAACACTGTATTTCCTTATAACGTGGTATTCTTACATATTCTTTCGAGAGAAAACTATCCTGTGCGTTCTCTTTGGAGGCTACATGCTTAGACATACACACAACACCAAAGCTTTTTGAGTTACAACGTGTTGATTAGGAAAAACAAGATAATTTCGCAAGATGCGGGATTTCCTTAAAACGTGATTTTCTGACAAATTTTGACGTAAGAAAATTCTCCTGTGGGTTCTCTTTTGAGGCTACACATTTAGACTACACGCCACAACAAATCTTTTTGAGTTACCTCGTGTTGTTTAGGAGATACAAGATAATTTTGTACCATGCGTTATTTCTTCTCATAATATGTTTCTAATACGTATGTATTTGTCTTTACTCTGCAGCAATATATTTCCTTATAACATGGTATTCTTACATATTCTTTCGAGAGAAAACTCTCCTGTGCATTCTCTTTTGAGGCTACACGCTTAGACACACACCCAACACCAAAGCTTTTCGAGTTACAATGTTTTGTTTATGAAAAACAAGATAATTGCGCACGATGCGGGATTTCCTTTAAACGTAGTTTTCTGACAAATTTTGACGAAAGAAAATTCTCTTGTGGGTTCTCTTTTGAGGCTACACGTTTAGAGGTACACACCACACCAAATCTTTTCGAGTTACAACGTGTTGTTTAGGATATACAAGCTAATTTTGTACCATGCGTTATTTCTTCTCATAAAGTTTTTCCAATAAGTAAGTATTTGTCTTTTCTCTGCAACACTGTATTTCCTTATAACGTGGTATTCTTACATATTCTTTCGAGAGAAAACTCTCCTGTGCATTCTCTTTTGAGGATACACGCTTAGACATACAGGCAACACCAAAGCATTTCGAGTTAGAACGTGTTGTTTAGGAAAAACAAGATAATTTCGCACGATGCGGGAATTCCTTAAAACGTGGTTTTCTGACAAATTTTGACGAAAGAAAATTCTTCTGAGGGTTTTCATTTGAGGCTACACGTTTAGACTTACACGCCACACCAAATCTTTTCGAGTTACAACGTGTTGTTTAGGAGATACAAGCTAATTTTTTACGATACTTTATATCTTCTCGTAAAGTTTAAGTGTTTCCAAAAGGTACGTATGTATCTTTAATTTGCCACAATGTATTTCCATATAACGTGGTATTTTTACATACTCGTTCGAGAGAAATCTCTCCTTTCCGTTCTCTTTTGAGGCTACATGCTTAGACATACACGCAACATCAAAGATTTTCGAGTTACAATGTGTTGTTTAGGAAAAACAAGATAGTTTCGCACGATGTGGGATTTCCTTAATAAGTGGTTTTCTGACAAATTTTGACGAAAGAAAATTCTCCTGTGTGTTCTCTTTTGAGGCTACACGTTTAGACGTGCATGCCACACCAAATCTTTTCGAGTTAACGTGTTGTTTAGGAGATACAAACTAATTTTTTACGATGCGTTATTTCTTCTCATAAAGTGTTTCAAATACATACGTATTTGTCTTTACTCTGCAAAACTGTATTTCCTTATAATGTTGTATTCTTACATGTTCCTTCGAGAGAAAACTCTCCTGTGCGTTCTCTTTTGAGGCTACACGCTTAAACATACAAGCAACATCAAAGCTTTTCGAGTTACAACATGTTGTTTAGGAAAAAAAAAGATAATTTCGCACGATGAGTGATTTCCTTAAAACATGGTTTTCTGACAAATTTTAACGAAAAACAATTCTCCTGTGGGTTCTTTTTTGAGGCTACATGTTTAGACGTACATGCCACACCCAATCTTTTCGAGTTACAACGTGTTGTTTAGGAGATAGAAGCTAATTTTGTACGATGCATTATTTCTTCTCTAAAGTGTTTCCAATACGTACGTATTTGCCTTTAGTCTGCAACACTGTATTTCCTTATAACGTGGTATTCTTATATCTTCTTTCGAGAGAAAACTCTCCTGTGCGTCCTCTTTTGAGGCTACACGCTTAGACATACACGCAACACCAAAGCTTTTCGCGTTACAACGTGTTGTTTAGGAAAAACAAGATAATTTCGCACGATGAGGGATTTCCTTAATACGTGGTTTTCTGACAAATTTTGACCAAAGAAAATTCTCCTATGGGTTCTCTTTTGAGACTACACGTTAAGACGTACAGGCCACACCAAATCTTTTTAAGTTACAACGTGTTGGTTAGGAGATACAAGCTAATTTTGTACGATGCGTTATTTCTTCTCGTAAAGTTTTTCCAATAAGTAAGTATTTGTCTTTACTCAGCAACACTGTATTTCCTTATAACATGGTATTCTTACATATTTTTTCGAGAGAAAACTCTCCTGTGCATTCTCATTTGAGGCTACAGGCTTAGACATACAAGCAACAGCAAAGAGTTTCGAGTTACAACGTGTTGTTTAGGAAGAGCAAGGTAATTTCTCACGATGCGGGAATTCCTTAAAACGTGGTTTTCTGACAAATTTTGACGAAAGAATATTCTCCTGTGGGTTCTCTTTTGAGGCTACACGTTTAGACGTACACGCCACACCAAATCTTTTTGAGTTACAACTTGTTGTTCAGGAGATACAAGCTAATTTTTTTACGATGCGTTATTTCTTCTCATAATGTTTAAGTGTTTCCAATACGTATGTATTTGCCTTTATTCTGCAACACTGTATTTCCTTATAATGTGGTATTCTTACATATTCTTTCGAGAGAAAACTCTCCTGTGCGTTCTCTTTGGAGGCTACACGCTTAGACATTCACGCAACACCAAACTTTTCGAGTTACAACGTGCTGTTTAGGAAAAACAAGATAATTTCGCATGATGCGGGATTTCCTTAAAACGTGGTTTTCTGACAAATTTTGACAAAAGAAAATTCTCCTGTGGGTTCTCTTTTGAGGCTACACGTTTAGACGTACACGCCACACCAAATCCTTTCGAGTTATAACGTGTTGTTTAGGATATACAAGCTAATTTTGTACTATGTTTTATTTCTTCTCGTAAAGTTTAAGTGTTTCCAATAAGTATGTATTTGTCTTTACTCCGCAACACTGTATTTCCTTATAACGTGGTATTCCTACATATTCTTTCGGGAGAAAACTCTCCTGTGCATTCTCGTTTGAGGCTACACGCTTAGACATATACGCAACACCAAAGCTTTTCGAGTTACAACATGTTGTTTAGGAAAAACAAGATAATTTCGCACGATGCAGGATTTCCTTAAAACGTGGTTTCCTGACAAATTTTGACGAAAGAAAACTCTCCTGTGGGTTCTCCTTTGAGGCTACACATTTAGTCGTACACGCCACACCAAATCTTTTCGAGTTGCAACGTGTTGTTTAGAAGATACAAGCTAATTTTGCATGATGCGTTATTTCTTCTCGTAAAGTGTTTCCTATAAGTACATTTTTGTCTATACTCTGCAACACTGTATTTCCTTATAACGTGGTATTCTTACATATTCTTTCGAGAGAAAACTATACTGTGCGTTCTCTTTGGAGGCTACACGCTTAGACATACAAGCAACACCAAAGCTTTTCGAGTTACAACGTGTTGATTAGGAAAAACAAGATAATTTCGCACAATGAGGGATTTACGTAAAATGTGGTTTTCTGACAAATTTTGACGTAAGAAAATTCTCCTGTGGGTTCTCTTTTGAGGCTACACATTTAGACGTACACGCCACACCAAATCTTTTTGAGTTACCACGTGTTGTTTAGGAGATACAAGCAAATTTTGTACCATGCGTTATTTCTTCTCATAATATATTTCCAATACGTATGTATTTGTCTTTACTCTGCAGCAATATATTTCCTTATAACGTGGTATTCTTACATATTCTTTCGAGAGAAAACTCTCCTGTGCATTCTCTTTTGAGGCTACACGCTTACACATACACCCAACACCAAAGCTTTTCGAGTTACAATGTTTTGTTTATGAAAAACAAGATAATTGCGCACAATGCGGGATTTCCTTAAAACGTGGTTTTCTGACAAATTTTGACGAAAGAAAATTCTCCTGTGGGTTCTCTTTTGAGGCTACATGTTTAGACGTACACGCCACACCAAATCTTTTCGAGTTACAACGTGTTGTTTAGGAGATACAAGCTAATTTTGTTCCATGCGTTATTTCTTCTCATAAAGTTTTTCCAATAAGTAAGTATTTGTCTTTACTCTGCAACACTGTATTTCCTTATAACGAGGTATTCTTACATATTCTTTCGAGAGAAAACTCTCCTGTGCGTTCTCATTTGAGGCTACACGCTTAGACATATACGCAACACCAAAGCTTTTCGAGTTACAACATGTTGTTTAGGAAAAACAAGATAATTTCGCACGATGCAGGATTTCCTTAAAACGTGGTTTCCTGACAAATTTTGACGAAAGAAAACTCTCCTGTGGGTTCTCCTTTGAGGCTACACATTTAGTCGTACACACCACACCAAATCTTTTCGAGTTACAACGTGTTGTTTAGAAGATACAAGCTAATTTTGCATGATGCGTTATTTCTTCTCGTAAGTGTTTCCTATAAGTACATATTTGTCTATACTCTGCAACACTGTATTTCCTTATAACGTGGTATTCTTACATATTCTTTCGAGAGAAAACTATACTGTGCGTTCTCTTTGGAGGCTACACGCTTAGACATACAAGCAACACCAAAGCTTTTCGAGTTACAACGTGTTGTTTAGGAAAAACAAGATAATTTCGCACAATGAGGGATTTACTTAAAATGTGGTTTTCTGACAAATTTTGACGTAAGAAAATTCTCCTGTGGGTTCTCTTTTGAGGCTACACATTTAGACGTACACGCCACACCAAATCTTTTTGAGTTACCACGTGTTGTTTAGGAGATACAAGCAAATTTTGTACCATGCGTTATTTCTTCTCATAATATATTTCCAATACGTATGTATTTGTCTTTACTCTGCAGCAATATATTTCCTTATTACGTGGTATTCTTACATATTCTTTCGAGAGAAAACTCTCCTGTGCATTCTCTTTTGAGGCTACACGCTTACACATACACCCAACACCAAAGCTTTTCGAGTTACAATGTTTTGTTTATGAAAAACAAGATAATTGCGCACAATGCGGGATTTCCTTAAAACGTGGTTTTCTGACAAATTTTGACGAAAGAAAATTCTCCTGTGGGTTCTCTTTTGAGGCTACATGTTTAGACGTACACGCCACACCAAATCTTTTCGAGTTACAACGTGTTGTTTAGGAGATAAAGCTAATTTTGTACCATGCGTTATTTCTTCTCATAAAGTTTTTCCAATAAGTAAGTATTTGTCTTTACTCTGCAACACTGTATTTCCTTATAACGTGGTATTCTTACATATTCTTTCGAGAGAAAACTCTCCTGTGCGTTCTCATTTGAGGCTACACGCTGAGACATACACCCAACAGCAAAGCTTTTTGAGTTACAACGTGTTGTTTAGGAAAAACAAGATAATTTCGCACGATGCGGGAATTACTTAAAACGTGGTTTTCTGACAAATTTTGACGAAAGAAAATTCTCCTGTGGGTTTTCATTTGAGGCTAAACGTTTAGACGTACACGCCACACCAAATGTTTTCGAGTTAAAACGTGTTGTTTAGGAGATACAAGCTAATTTTTTACGATGCTTTATATCTTCTTGTAAAGTTTAAGTGTTTCCAAAACGAACATATTTATCTTTAATTTGCCACAATGTATTTCCTTATAACGTGGTATTCTTACATACTCGTTCGAGAGAAATCTCTCCTGTGTGTTCTTTTTTGAGGCTACATGCTTAGGCATACACGCAACACCAAAGATTTTCGAGTTACAATGTGTTGTTTAGGAAAAACAAGATAGTTTCGCACGATGCGGGATTTCCTTAATAAGTGGTTTTCTGACAAATTTTGAGGAAAGAAAATTCTCCTGGGGGTTCTCTTTTGAGGCTACACGTTTAGACGTACATGCCACACCAAATCTTTTCGAGTTACAACGTGTTGTTTAGGAGATAAAAACTAATTTTTTGCGATGCGTTATTTCTTCTCATAGAGTGTTTCAAATACCTACGTATTTGTCTTTAATCTGCAAAACTGTATTTCCTTATAATCTGGTATTCTTACATGTTCTTTCGAGAGAAAACTCTCCTGTGCGTTCTCTTTTGAGGCTACACGCTTAGACATACACGCAACATCAAAGCTTTTCGAGTTACAACGTGTTGTTTAGGAAAAACAAGATAATTTCGCACGATGAGTGATTTCCTTAAAATATGGATTTCTGACAAATTTTAACGAACAAAAATTCTCCTGTGGGATCTATTTTGAGGCTACACGTTTAGACATACACGCCCCACCAAATCTTTTCGAGTTACAATGTGTTGTTTAGGAGATACAAGCTAATTTTGTAAGATGCGTTATTTCTTCTCGTAAAGTGTTTCCAATAAGTACGTATTTGCCTTTAGTCTGCAACACTGTATTTCCTTATAACGTGGTATTCTTACATATTCTTTCGAGAGAAAACTCTCCTGTGCGTCCTCTTTTGAGGCTACACGCTTAGACATACACGCAACACCAAAGCTTTTCGCATTACAACGTGTTGTTTAGGAAAAACAAGATAATTTCGCACGATGAGGGATTTCCTTAATACGTGGTTTTCTGACAAATTTTGACAAAAGAAATTTCTCCTATTGGTTCTCTTTGGAGACTACACGTTTAGACGTACAGGCCACACCAAATCTTTTTAAGTTTCAACGTGTTGTTTAGGAGATACAAGCTAATTTTGTACCATGCGTTATTTCTTCTCATAAAGTTTTTCCAATAAGTAATTATTTGTCTTTACTCTGCAACACCGTATTTCCTTATAACGTGGTATTCTTACATATTCTTTCGAGAGAAAACTCTCCTGTGCGTTCTCATTTGAGGCTACCCGCTGAGACATACACGCAACAGCAAAGCTTTTCGAGTTACAACGTGTTGTTTAGGAAAAACAAGATAATTTCTCACGACGCGGGATTTCCTTAAAACGTGGTTTTCTGACAAATTTTGACGAAAGAAAATTCTCCTGTGGGTTCTCTTTTAAGGCTAAACGTTTAGACGTACACGCCACACCAAATCTTTTTGAGTTACAACTTGTTGTTTAGGAGAATCAAGCTAATTTTTTTTACGATGAATTATTTCTTCTCGTAAAGTTTAAGTGTTTCCAATACATATGTATTTGCCTCTACTCTGCAACACTGTATTTCCTTATAACGTGGTATTCTTACATATTCTTTCGAGAGAAAACTCTCCTGTGCGTTCTCTTTGGAGGCTACACACTTAGACATTCACGCAACACCAAAGCTTTTCGAGTTACAACGTGTTGTTTAGGAAAAACAAGATAATTTCGCATGATGCGGGATTTCCTTAAACGTGGTTTTCTGACAAATTTTGACGAAAGAAAATTCTCCTGTGGGTTCTCTTTTGAGGCTTCACGTTTAGATGTACACGCCACACCAAATCCTTTCGAGTTATAACGTGTTGTTTAGGATATACAAGCTAATATTGTACTATGTGTTTTTTCTTCTCGTAAAGCTTAAGTGTTTCCAATAAGTATGTATTTGTCTTTACTCTGCAACACTGTATTTCCTTATAACGTAGTATTCCTACATATTCTTTCGGGAGAAAACTCTCCTGTGCGGTCTCTTTTGAGGCTACACGTTTAGACGTACATGCCACACCAAATCTTTTTGAGTTACAACTTGTTGTTTAGCAGATACAAGCTAATTTTTTAACGATGAATTATTTCTTCTCGTAAAGTTTAAGTGTTTCCAATATGTATATATTTGCCTCTACTCTGCAACACTGTATTTCCTTATAACGTGGTATTCTTACATATTCTTTCGAGAGAAAACTCTCCTGTGCGTTCTCTTTGGAGGCTACACGCTTAGACATTCACGCAACACCAAAGCTTTTCGAGTTACAACGTGTTGTTTAGGAAAAACAAGATAATTTCGCATGATGCGGGATTTCCTTAAAACGTGGTTTTCTGACAAATTTTGATGAAACAAAATTCTCCTGTGGGTTCTCTTTTGAGGCTACACGTTTACACGTACACGCCACACCAAATCCTTTCGAGTTATAACGTGTTGTTTAGGATATACAAACTAATTTTTACTATGTGTTATTTCTTCTCGTAAAGCTTAAGTGTTTCCAATAAGTATGCATTTGTCTTTACTCTGCAACACTGTATTTCCTTATAACGTGGTATTCCTACATATTCTTTCGGAAGAAAACTCTCCTGTGCGTTCTCTTTTGAGGCTACACGCTTAGACATACACGCAACACCAAAGCTTTTCGAGTTACAACATGTTTTTTAGGAAAAACAAGATAATTTCGCACGATGCGGTATTTCCTTAAAATGTGGTTTTCTAACAAATTTTGACGAAAGAACACTCTCCTGTGGGTTCTCTTTTGAGGCTACACGTTTAGAAATACACGCCACACCAAATCTTGTCGAGTTACAACGTGTTGTTTAGGAGATACAAGCTAATTTTGCATGATGCGTTATTTCTTCTCCTAAAGTGTTTCCAATAAGTACGTATTTGTCTAAACTCTGCAACACTGTATTTCCTTATAACGTGGTATTCTTACATATTCTTTCGAGAGAAAACTATCCTGTGCGTTCTGTTTGGAGGCTACACGCTTAGACATACACGCAACACCAAAGCTTTTCGAGTTACAACGTGTTGATTAGGAAAAACAAGATAATTTCGCACGATGCGGGATTTCTTTAAAACGTAGTTTTCTGACAAATTTTGACGTAAGAAAATTCTCCTGTGGGTTCTCTTTTGAGGCTACACGTTTAGATGTACATGCCACACCAAATCATTTTGAGTTACCACGTGTTGTTTCGGAGATACAAGCTAATTTTTACCATGCGTTATTTCTTCTCATAATGTGTTTCCAATACGTACGTATTTGTCTTTACTCTGCAGCAATATATTTCCTTATAACGTGGTATTCTTACATATTCCTTCGAGAGAAAACTCTCCTGTGCATTCCCTTTTGAGGCTACACGCTTAGGCATACATGCAACACCAAAGCTTTTCTAGTTTCAACGTGTTGATAAGGAAAAACAATATAATTTCGCAGGATGCGGGATTTACTTAAAACGTGGTTTTCTGACAAATTTTGAGGAAAGAAAACTCTCCTGTGGGTTCTCTTTTGAGGCTACACTTTTAGACGTACACGCCACACCAAATCTTTTCGAGTTACAACGTGTTGTTTAGGACATACAAGCTAATTTTGCAAGATGCGTTATTTCTCTCATAAAGTGCTTCCATTATGTACGTATTTGTCTTTACTCTGCCACACTGTATTTCCTTATAACGTAGTATTCTTACATATTCTTTCGAGAGAAAATTCTCCTGTGGGTTCTCTTTTGAGGCTACACCTTTAGATGTAAACACTACACCAAATCCTTTCGAGTTACAACGTGTTGTTCAGGAGATACAAGCTAATTTTTTACTTTGCGTTATTTCTTCTCGTAAAGTGTTTCCAATACGTACATATTTGTCCTTACTCTGCAACACTGTTTTTCCATATAACGTGGTATTCTTACATATTCTTTCGAGAGAAAACTCTCCTGTGCGTTCTCTTTTGAGGCTACATTCTTAGACATAAACCCAATACCAAAGCTTTTCGAGTTACAACGTGTTGTTTAGGAAAAACCAGATAATTTCTCAAGATGTGGGATTTCCTTAAAACGTGGTTTTCTGACAAATTTTGACCAAAGAAAATTCTCTTGTGGGTTCTCCTATAAGGCTACACGTTTAAACGTACACGCCACACCAAATCTTTTCGAGTTACGACGTGTTGTTTAGGAGAAACAAGCTAATTTCATACGATGCGATATTTCGTCTTGTAAACTGTTTCCAATACATATGTATTTGTCTTTATTCTGCAACACTGTATTTCCTTATAACTTGGTATTCTTACATATTCTTTCGAGAGAAAACTCTCCTGTGCATTCACTTTTGAGCCTACACGCTTAGACATACACGCTACACCAAAGCTTTTCGAGTTACAACTTGTTGATTAGGAAAAACAAGATAATTTCGCACGATGCGGGATTTCCTTAAAATGTGGTTTTCTGACAAATTTTGACCAAAGAAAATTCTCCTGTGTATTCTCTTTAGAGGCTACACGTTTAGACGTACACGCCACACCAAATCTTTTCGAGTTACAACGTGCTTTTTAGGAAATACAAGCTAATTTTTACAATGCATTACTTCTTCTTGTAAAGTGTTTCCAATATGTATGTATCTGTCTTTACTCTGCAACACTGTATTTCCTTATAACGTGGTATTCTTACATATTCTTTCTAGAGAAAACTCTCCTGTGCGTTCTCTTTTGAGGCTACACGCTTAGACATGCACACAGCACCAACGCTTTTCGAGTCACAACGTGTTGTTTAGGAAAAACAAGATAATTTCGCACGAAGTGAGATTTCCTTAATACGTGGTTTTCTGACAAATTTTGACCAAAGAAAATTCTCCTGTGGGTTCTCTTTTCAGGCTAAACGTTTAGAAGTACACACCACACCAAATTTTTTCGACTTACAACGTGTTGTTTAGGAGATACAAGCTAATTTTGTACGATGCGTTATTTCTTCTCATAAAGTGTTTCCAATACGTATATATTTGTCTTTACTCTGCAACATTGTATTTCCTTATAACGTGGTATTCTTATATATTCTTTCGAGAGAAAACTCTCCTGTGCGTTCTCTTTGAGGCCACATGTTTAGAACGACACGCAACACCAAAGCTTTTCGAGTTAAAACGTGTTGTTTAGGAAGAACAAGATAATTTCGCACGATGCGGGATTTCCTTAAAACGTGGTTTTCTGACAAATTTTGACGAAAGAAAATTCTCCTGTGGGTTCTCTTTTGAGTCTACACGTTTCAACGTACATGCCACACCAAATCTCTTCGAGTTACAACGTGTTGTTTAGGAAATACAAGCTAATTTTGTACGATGTATTATTCCTTCTCGTAAAGTGTTTCCAATACGTATGTATCTGTCTTTACTCTGCAACACTGTATTTCGTTATAACGTGGTATTCTTACATATTCTTTCGAGAGAATACTCTACTGTGCGTTCTCTTTTAGGCTACACGCTTAGACATACACGCAACACCAAAGCTTTTCGAGTTACAACATGTTGTTTAGGAAAAACAAAATAATTTCGCACGATGCTGGATTTCCTTAAAACGTGGTTTCTGAAAAAATATTGACGAAGGAAAATACTCCTGTGGGTTCTGTTTTGAGGCTACACGTTTAGATGTAATCACCACATCAAATCCTTTTGAGTCACAACGTGTTGTTTAGGAGATACAAGCTAATTTTGAACCATGTGTTATTTCTTCTCGTAAAGTGTTTCCAATACGTACATATTTGTCTTTACTCTGCAACACTGTATTTCCATATAACGTGGTATTCTTACATATTCTTTCGAGAGAAACCTCTCCTGTGCGTTCTCTTTTGAGGCTACATGCTTAGACATAGACGCAACTCCAAAGCTTTTCGAGTTACAACGTGTTGTTTTGGAAAAACAAAATAATTACGCACAATGCAGGATTTCCTTAACACGTGGTTTTCTGAAAAATTTTGACGAAAGAAAATTCTCCTGTGGGTTCTCTTTTGAGGCTACACGTTTAGACGTACACGCCACACCAAATCTTTTCGAGTTACAACATGTAGTTTTGGAGATACAAGCTAATATTGTACGATGCGTTATTTCTTCTCGTAAAGTGTTTCCAATACGTACGTATTTGTTTTTACTCTGCAACACTGTATTTCTTATAATGTGGTATTCTTACATATTCTTTCGAGAGAAAACTCTCCTGTGCGTTCTCTTTAGAGGCCACACTTTTAGACATACATGCAACCCTAAAGCTTTTCGAGTTACAACGTGTTGTTTAGGAAAAACAAGATAATTTAGCATGATGCGGGATTTCCTTAAAACGTGGTTTTCTGAAAAAATTTTGACGAAAGAAAATTCTCCTGTGGGTTCTCTTTTGAGGCTACACGTTTAGATGTAAACACCAAACCAAACCTTTTCGAGTTACAACGTGTTGTTTAGGAGATACAAGCTAATTTTTTACAATGTGTTATTTCTTCTCATAAAGTGTTTCCAATATATACTTATTGGTCTTTACTCTGCAACACTATATTTCCAAATAACTTGGTATTCTTACATATTCTTTGGAGAGAAAACTCTCCTGTGTGTTCTCTTTTGAGGCTACACGCTTAGACATACACGAAACACCAATGCTTTTCGAGTTACAACGTGTTGTTTAGGAAAAACAAGATAATTTCGCATGATGCGGGATTTCCTTAAAACGTGGTTTTCTGACAAATTTTGATGAAAGAAAATTCTCCTGAGGGTTCCCTTTTAAGGCTACACGTTTAGACGTACACGCCACACCAAATCTTTTCAAGTTACAACGTGTTGTTTAGGAGATACAAGCTAGTTTTGTACGATACATTATTTCTTCTCTTAAAGTGTTTCCAATAAGTACCTATTTGTCTTTACTCTGCAACACTGTATTTCCTTATAACGTGGTATTCTTACATATTCTTTCGAGAGAAAACTTTCCTGTGTGTTCTCTTTTGAGGCTACACGCTTAGACATACACGCAGCACCAAAGCTTTTCGAGTCACAACGTGTAGTTTAGGAAAAACAAGATAATTTCGCACGATGCGGGATTTCCTTAATACGTGGTTTTCTGACAAATTTTGACCAAAAAAAATTCTCCTGTGGGTTCTCTTTTGAGGCTACATGTTTAGACATACACGCCACACCAAATCATTTCGAGTTACAAAGTGTTGTTTAGGAGATACAAGCTAATTTTGTACGATTCGTTACTTCTTCTCGTAAAGTGTTTCCAATACGTACGTATTTGTCTTTACTCTGCAACACTGTATTTCCTTATAATGTGGTATTCTTATATATTCTTTCGAGAGAAAACTCCCCTGTGCGTTCTCTTTGAGGCCACAGGTTAAACATACACGCAACACCAACGCTTTTCGAGTTAAAACGTGTTGTTTAGGAAAAACAAGATAATTTCGCACGATGCGGAATTTCCTTAAAATGTGGTTTTCTGACAAATTTTGACGAAAGAAAATTCTCCTGTGGTTTCTCTTTTGAGGCTACACATTTCAACGTACACGCCACACCAAATCTTTTCGAGTTACAACGTGTTGTTTAGGAAATACAAGCTAATTTTGTACGATGTATTATTCCTTCTCGTAAAGTGTTTCCAATACATATGTATCTGTCTTTACTCTGCAACACTGTATTTCCTTATAACGTGGTATTCTTACATATTCGTTCGAGAGAATACTCTACTGTACATTGTCTTTTGAGTCTACACGCTTAGACATACACGGAACACCAAAGCTTTTCGAGTTACAACGTGTTGTTTAGGAAAAACAAAATAATTTCCCTCGATGATGGATTTCCATAAAACGTGGTTTTCTGAAAAAAAATTGACGAAGGAAAATACTCCTGTGGGTTCTCTTTTGAGGCTACATGTTTAGATGTAATCACCACATCGAATCCTTTTGAGTCACAACGTTTTGTTTAGGAGATACAGGCTAATTTTGTACCATGCGTTATTTCGTCTTGTAAAGTGTTTCCAATATGCACATAGTTGTCTTTACTCTGCAACACTGTATTTCCATATAACGTGGTATTCTTAAATATTCTTTCGAGAGAAACCTCTCCTGTGCGTTCTCTTTTGAGGCTGCACGCTTAGACATACACGCAACACCAAAGCTTTTCGAGTTACAAGGTATTGTTTTGGAAAAACAAAATAATTTCGCACGATGCGGGATTTCCTTAAAACGTGGTTTTCTGAAAAATTTTGACGAACGAAAATTCTCCTGTGGGTTCTCTTTTGAGGCTACACGTTTAGACGTTCACGCCACACCAAATCCTTTCGAGTTACAACGTGTTGTTTAGGAGATACAAGCTAATTTTGTAGATGCGTTATTTCTTCTCGTAAAGTGTTTACACTATGTACGTATTTGTCTTTACTCTGCAACACTGTATTTCCTTATAACGTGGTATTCTTACATATTCTTTGGAGAGAAAACTCTCCTGTGCGTTCTCTTTAGAGGCCACACGTTTAGACATACACGCAACCCCAAAGCTTTTCGAGTTAAAACGTGTTGTTTAGGAAAAACAAGATAATTTCGCACGATGCGGAATTTCCTTAAAATGTGGTTTTCTGACAAATTTTGACGAAAGAAAATTCTCCTGTGGTTTCTCTTTTGAGGCTACACATTTCAACGTACACGCCACACCAAATCTTTTCGAGTTACAACGTGTTGTTTAGGAAATACAAGCTAATTTTGTACGATGTATTATTCCTTCTCGTAAAGTGTTTCCAATACATATGTATCTGTCTTTACTCTGCAACACTGTATTTCCTTATAACGTGGTATTCTTACATATTCGTTCGAGAGAATACTCTACTGTACATTGTCTTTTGAGTCTACACGCTTAGACATACACGGAACACCAAAGCTTTTCGAGTTACAACGTGTTGTTTAGGAAAAACAAAATAATTTCCCTCGATGATGGATTTCCATAAAACGTGGTTTTCTGAAAAAAAATTGACGAAGGAAAATACTCCTGTGGGTTCTCTTTTGAGGCTACATGTTTAGATGTAATCACCACATCGAATCCTTTTGAGTCACAACGTTTTGTTTAGGAGATACAGGCTAATTTTGTACCATGCGTTATTTCGTCTTGTAAAGTGTTTCCAATATGCACATATTTGTCTTTACTCTGCAACACTGTATTTCCATATAACGTGGTATTCTTAAATATTCTTTCGAGAGAAACCTCTCCTGTGCGTTCTCTTTTGAGGCTGCACGCTTAGACATACACGCAACACCAAAGCTTTTCGAGTTACAAGGTATTGTTTTGGAAAAACAAAATAATTTCGCACGATGCGGGATTTCCTTAAAACGTGGTTTTCTGAAAAATTTTGACGAACGAAAATTCTCCTGTGGGTTCTCTTTTGAGGCTACACGTTTAGACGTTCACGCCACACCAAATCCTTTCGAGTTACAACGTGTTGTTTAGGAGATACAAGCTAATTTTGTAGATGCGTTATTTCTTCTCGTAAAGTGTTTACACTATGTACGTATTTGTCTTTACTCTGCAACACTGTATTTCCTTATAACGTGGTATTCTTACATATTCTTTGGAGAGAAAACTCTCCTGTGCGTTCTCTTTAGAGGCCACACGTTTAGACATACACGCAACCCCAAAGCTTTTCGAGTTAAAACGTGTTGTTTAGGAAAAACAAGATAATTTCGCACGATGCGGAATTTCCTTAAAATGTGGTTTTCTGACAAATTTTGACGAAAGAAAATTCTCCTGTGGTTTCTCTTTTGAGGCTACACATTTCAACGTACACGCCACACCAAATCTTTTCGAGTTACAACGTGTTGTTTAGGAAATACAAGCTAATTTTGTACGATGTATTATTCCTTCTCGTAAAGTGTTTCCAATACATATGTATCTGTCTTTACTCTGCAACACTGTATTTCCTTATAACGTGGTATTCTTACATATTCGTTCGAGAGAATACTCTACTGTACATTGTCTTTTGAGTCTACACGCTTAGACATACACGGAACACCAAAGCTTTTCGAGTTACAACGTGTTGTTTAGGAAAAACAAAATAATTTCCCTCGATGATGGATTTCCATAAAACGTGGTTTTCTGAAAAAACAATTGACGAAGGAAAATACTCCTGTGGGTTCTCTTTTGAGGCTACATGTTTAGATGTAATCACCACATCAAATCCTTTTGAGTCACAACGTTTTGTTTAGGAGATACAGGCTAATTTTGTACCATGCGTTATTTCGTCTTGTAAAGTGTTTCCAATATGCACATATTTGTCTTTACTCTGCAACACTGTATTTCCATATAATGTGTATTCTTAAATATTCTTTCGAGAGAAACCTCTCCTGTGCGTTCTCTTTTGAGGCTGCACGCTTAGACATACACGCAACACCAAAGCTTTTCGAGTTACAAGGTATTGTTTTGGAAAAACAAAATAATTTCGCACGATGCGGGATTTCCTTAAAACGTGGTTTTCTGAAAAATTTTGACGAACGAAAATTCTCCTGTGGGTTCTCTTTTGAGGCTACACGTTTAGACGTTCACGCCACACCAAATCCTTTCGAGTTACAACGTGTTGTTTAGGAGATACAAGCTAATTTTGTAGATGCGTTATTTCTTCTCGTAAAGTGTTTACACTATGTACGTATTTGTCTTTACTCTGCAACACTGTATTTCCTTATAACGTGGTATTCTTACATATTCTTTGGAGAGAAAACTCTCCTGTGCGTTCTCTTTAGAGGCCACACGTTTAGACATACACGCAACCCCAAAGCTTTTCGAGTTAAAACGTGTTGTTTAGGAAAAACAAGATAATTTCGCACGATGCGGAATTTCCTTAAAATGTGGTTTTCTGACAAATTTTGACGAAAGAAAATTCTCCTGTGGTTTCTCTTTTGAGGCTACACATTTCAACGTACACGCCACACCAAATCTTTTCGAGTTACAACGTGTTGTTTAGGAAATACAAGCTAATTTTGTACGATGTATTATTCCTTCTCGTAAAGTGTTTCCAATACATATGTATCTGTCTTTACTCTGCAACACTGTATTTCCTTATAACGTGGTATTCTTACATATTCGTTCGAGAGAATACTCTACTGTACATTGTCTTTTGAGTCTACACGCTTAGACATACACGGAACACCAAAGCTTTTCGAGTTACAACGTGTTGTTTAGGAAAAACAAAATAATTTCCCTCGATGATGGATTTCCATAAAACGTGGTTTTCTGAAAAAACAATTGACGAAGGAAAATACTCCTGTGGGTTCTCTTTTGAGGCTACATGTTTAGATGTAATCACCACATCAAATCCTTTTGAGTCACAACGTTTTGTTTAGGAGATACAGGCTAATTTTGTACCATGCGTTATTTCGTCTTGTAAAGTGTTTCCAATATGCACATATTTGTCTTTACTCTGCAACACTGTATTTCCATATAATGTGTATTCTTAAATATTCTTTCGAGAGAAACCTCTCCTGTGCGTTCTCTTTTGAGGCTGCACGCTTAGACATACACGCAACACCAAAGCTTTTCGAGTTACAAGGTATTGTTTTGGAAAAACAAAATAATTTCGCACGATGCGGGATTTCCTTAAAACGTGGTTTTCTGAAAAATTTTGACGAACGAAAATTCTCCTGTGGGTTCTCTTTTGAGGCTACACGTTTAGACGTTCACGCCACACCAAATCCTTTCGAGTTACAACGTGCTGTTTAGGAGATACAAGCTAATTTTGTAGATGCGTTATTTCTTCTCGTAAAGTGTTTACAATATGTACGTATTTGTCTTTACTCTGCAACACTGTATTTCCTTATAACGTGGTATTCTTACATATTCTTTGGAGAGAAAACTCTCCTGTACGTTCTCTTTAGAGGCCACACGTTTAGACATACACGGAACCCCAAAGCTTTTCCAGTTACAACGTGTTGTTTAGGAAAAACAAGATAATTTCGCATGATGCAGGATTTCCTTAAAACGTGGTTTTCTGAAAAAATTTTGACGAAAGAAAATTCTCCTGTGTGTTCTCTTTTGAGGCTACACGTTTAGATGTAAACACCACACCAAACCTTTTCGAGTTGCAACGTGTTGTTTAGGAGATACAAGCTAATATTTTACCATGCGTTATTTCTTCTTATAAAGTGTTTATAATACATACATATTGGTCTTTACTCTGCAACACTGTATTTCCAAATAACGTGGTATTCGTACATATTCTTTCGAGAGAAAACTCTCCTGTGCGTTCTCTATTGAGGCTACACGCTTAGACATTCACGAAACACCAATGCTTTTCGAGTTACAACGTGTTGTTTAGGAAAAACAAGATAATTTCGCACGATGCGGGATTTCCTTAAAACGTGGTTTTCTGACAAATTTTGACGAAAGAAAATTCTCCTGTGGTTTCCCTTTTGAGGCTACTCGTTTAGACGTACATGCCACACCAAATCTTTTCGAGTTACAACGTGTTGTTTAGGAGATACAAGCTAATTTTGTACGATACATTATTTCTTCTCGTAAAGTGTTTCCAATAAGTACCTATTTGTCTTTACTCTGCAACACTGTATTTCCTTATAACGTGGTATTCTTACATATTCTTTCGAGAGAAAACTCTCCTGTGCGTTCTCTTTTGAGGCAACACGCTTAGACATACACGCAGCACCAAAGGTTTTCGAGTCACAACGTGTTGTTTAGGAAAAACAAGATAATTTCGCACGATGCGGGATTTCCTTAATACGTGGTTTTCTGACAAATTTTGACCAAAAATAATTCTCCTGTGGGTTCTCTTTTGAGGCTACATGTTTAGACGTACACGCCACATGAAATCATTACGAGTTACAAAGTGTTGTTTAGGAGATACAAGCTAATTTTTTATGATGCGTTACTTCTTTTCATAAAGTGTTTCCAATACGTACGTATTTTCTTTACTCTGCAACAATGTATTTCCTTATAATGTGGTATTCTTATATATTCTTTCGAGAGAAAACTCTCCTGTGCGTTTTCTTTGAGGCCACACGTTTAGACATACACGCAACACCAAAGCTTTTCGAGTTAAAACGTGTTGTTTAGGAAAAACAAGATAATTTCGCACGATGCGGGATTTCCTTAAAATGTGGTTTTCTGACAAATTTTGACGAAAGAAAATTCTCCTGTGGGTTCTCTTTTGAGGCTACACGTTTCAACGTACACGCCACACCAAATCTTTTCGAGTTACAACGTGTTGTTTAGGAAATACAAGCTAATTTTGTACGATGTATTATTCCTTCTCGTAAAGGGTTTCCAATACGTATATATCTGTCTTTACTCTGCAACACTGTATTTCCTTATAACGTGGTATTCTTACATATTTGTTCGAGAGAATACTCTACTGTGCATTCTCTTTTGAGTCTACATGCTTAGACATACACGCAACACAAAAGCTTTTCGAGTTACAACGTGTTCTTTAGGAAAAACAACATAATATCGCACGATGATGGATTTCCTTAAAACGTGGTTTTCTGAAAAAAATTTGACGAAAGAAAATACTCCTGTGGGTTCTTTTTGAGGCTACATGTTTAGATGTAATGACCACATCAAATCCTTTTGAGTTACAACGTGTTGTTTAGGAGATACAGGCTAATTTTGTACCATGCGTTATTTCTTCTTGTAAAGTGTTTCCAATATGTACATATTTGTCTTTACTCTGCAACACTGTATTTCCATATAACGTGGTATTCTTAAATATTCTTTCGAGAGAAACCTCTCCTGTGCGTTGTCTTTTGAGGCTACACGCTTAGACATACACGCAACACCAAAGCTTTCCGAGTTACAACGTGTTGTTTTGGAAAAACAAAATAATGTCGCACGATGCGGGATTTCCTTAAATCCTGGTTTTCTGAAAAATTTTGACGAACGAAAATTCTCCTGTGGGTTCTCTTTTGAGGCTTCACGTTTAGATGTACATGCCAAACCAAATCTTTTCGAGTTACAACGTGTTGTTTAGGAGATACAAGCTAATTTTGTAGACGCGTTATTTCTTCTCGTAAAGTGTTTACAATACGTACGTATTTGTCTTTACTCTGCAACACTGTATTTCCTTATAATGTGGTATTCTTACATATTCTTTCGAGAGAAAACTCTCCTGTGCGTTCTCTTTAGAGGCCACACGTTTAGACATACACGCAACCCCAAAGCTTTTCGAGTTACAACGTGTTGTTTAGGAAAAACAACATAATTTCTCATGATGCAGGATTTCATTAAAACGTGGTTTTCTGAAAAAATTTTGACGAAAGAATATTCTCCTGTGTGTTCTCTTTTGAGGCTACACGTTTAGATGTAAACACCACACCAAACCTTTTCGAGTTGCAACGTGTTGTTTAGGAGATACAAGCTAATTTTTTACCATGCGTTATTTCTTCTCATAAAGTGTTTCCAATACATACATATTGGTCTTTACTCTGCAACACTGTATTTCCAAATAACGTGGTATTCTTACATATTCTTTCAAGAGAAAACTCTCCTGTGCATTCTCTTTTGAGGCTACCCGCTTAGACATACACGCAACACCAAAGCTTTTCAAGTTACAACGTGTTGTTTAGGAAAAACAAGATAATTTCGCACGAAGCGGGATTTCCTTAAAACGTGGTTTTCTGACAAATTTTGACGAAAGAAAATTCTCCTGTGGGTTCCCTTTTGAGGCTCCACGTTTAGATGTATACGCCACACCGAATCTTTTCGAGTTACAACGTGTTGTTTAGGAGATACACGCTAATTTTGTACGATATATTATTTCTTCTCGTAAAGTGTTTCCAATAAGTACCTATTTGTCTTTACTCTGCAACACTGTATTTTCTTATAACGTGGTATTCTTACATATTCTTTCGAGAGAAAATTCTCCTGTGCGTTCTCTTTTGAGGCTACATGCTTAGACATACACGCAACACCAAAGCTATTCAAGTCACAACGTGTTGTTTAGGAAAAACAACATAATTTCGCACGATGCAGGATTTCCTTAATACGTGGTTTTCTGACAAATTTTGACCAAAGAAAATTCTCCTGTGGGTTCTCTTTTGAGTCTACGCGTTTAGACGTACACGCCACATCAAATCTTTTCGAGTTACAACGTGTTGTTTAGGAGATACAAGCTAATTTTGTACGATGCGTTTTTTCTTCTCGAAAAGTGTTTGCAATACGTACATATTTGTCTTTACTCTGCAACACTGTATTTCCTTATAACGTGGTATTCTTATATATTCTTTCGAGAGAAAACTCCCCTGTGGGTTCTCTTTGAGGCCATACGTTTAGACATACACGCAACACCAAAGCTTTTCGAGTTACAACGTGTTGTTTAGGAAAAACAAGATAATTTCACATGATTCAGGATTTCCTTAAAACGTGGTTTTCTGAAAAAATTTTGACGAAAGAAAATTCTCCTGTGGGTTCTCTTTTGAGGCTACACGTTTAGATGTAAACACCACACCAAACCTTTTTGAGTTACAACGTGTTTTTTAGGAGATACAAGCAAATTTTTTACCATACGTTATTTCTTCTCATAAAGTGTTTCCAATATATACATATTGGTCTTTACTCTGCAACACTGTATTTCCAAATAACATGGTATTCTTACATATTCTTTCGAGAGAAAACTCTCCTGTGCGTTCTCTTTTGAGGCTACACGCTTAGACATACACGCAACACCAAAGCTTTTCGAGTAAGAATACCACGTTAAAAGGAAGTACAGTGTTGCAGAATAAAGACAAATTCTTACGTTTTGGAAACCCTTAAAATTAGCGAGATGAAATAAAGCATCATACAAAATTAGCTTGTATCTCCTAAACAACACGTTGTAACTCGAAAAGATTTGGTGCGGCGTGTACGTCTAAACGTGTAGCCTCAAAAGAGAACCACAGGACAATTTTCTTTCGTCAAAATTTGTCAGAAAACCACGTTTTAAGGAAATCCCGCATCGTGCGAAATTATCTTGTTCTTCCTAAACAACACGTTGTAACTCAAAAAGCTTTGGTGTTGCGTGTATGTCTAAGCGTGTAGCCTCAAAAGAGAACACACAGGAGAGTTTTCTCTCGAAAGAATATGTAAGAATACCACGTTATAAGGAAATACAGTGTTGCAGAGTAAAGACAAATAGGTACTTATTGGAAACACTTTTCGAGAAGTAATAATGCATCGTACAAAATTAGCTTGTATCTCCTAAACAACACGTTGTAACTAGAAAAGTTTTGGTGTGGTGTTTACAGCTAAACATGTAGCCTAAAAAGAGAACCCACAGGAGAATTTTCTTTCGTCAAAATTTTTCAGAAAACCACGTTTTAAGGAAATCCCGCATCATCCGAAATTATCTTGTTTTTCCTAAACAACAGGTTGTAATTCGAAAAGCTTTGGTGTTGCGTGTATGTCTAAGCATGTAGCCTCTAAACAGAAAGCACAGGAGAGTTTTTCTCTCGAAAGAATATGCAAGATTACAACGTTATAAAGAAATACAGTGTTGCAGAGTAAAGGCAAATACGTACGTATTGGAAACATTTAAACTTTACGAGAAGAAATAATGCATCTTAAAAAATTAGCTTGTATCTCCTAACCAACACGTTGTAACTCGAAAGGATTTGGTGTGGCGTGTAAGTCTAAACGTGTGTCCTCAAAAGAGAACCCACATGAGTATTTTCTTTCGTCAAAATTTGTCAGAAAACCACGTTTTAAGGAAATCCCGCATCGTGCTAAATTATCTTATTTTTCCTAAACAACACATTGTAACTCGAAAAGCTTTGGTGTTACGTGTATGTCAAAGTGTGTAGCCTCAAAAGAGAATGCACAGGAGAGTTTTCTCTCGAAAGAATATGTAAGAATACCACGTTATAAGGAAATACAGTTTTGCAGAGTAAAGACAAATACGTACTTATTGGAAACACTTAAACTTTTCGAGAAGAAATAAGGCATCGTACAAAATTAGTTTGTATCTCCTAAACAACACGTTATAACTCGAAAAGATTTGGTGTGGCGTGTACGTCTAAATGTGTAGCCTCAAAAGAGAACAGACAGGAGAATTTTCTTTCTTCAAAATTTGTCAGAAAACCACGTTTTATGGAAATCCCGCATTGTGCGAAATTATCTTGTTTTTTCGAAACAACACATTGTAACTCGAAAAGCTTTGTTGTTGTGTGTATGTCTAAGCGTGTAGCCTCAAAAGAGAATGCAAAGGAGAGTTTTTTCTCGAAAGAATATGTAAGAATACCACGTTATTAGGAAACACAGTGTTGTAGAGTAAAGACAAATACTTACTTATTGGAAAAACTTTAGGAGAAGAAATAACGCATTGTAAAAAATTAGCTTGTATCTCCTAAACAACACGTTGTAACTTAAAAAGATTTGGTGTGGCCTGTACATCTAAACGTGTAGCCTCAAAAGAGAACCGACTGGAGAATTTTCTTTCGTCAAAATTTTCCAGAAAACCACGTTTTAAGGAAATCCCGCATCGTGCGCAATTATCTGGTTTTTCCTAAACAACACGTTGTAACTCGAAAAGCTTTGGTGTTGCGTGTATGTGTAAGCGTGTAGCCTCAAAAGATAACGCACAGGAGAGTTTTCTCTCGAAAGAATATGTAAGAATACCACGTTATAAGGAAATACAGTGTTGCAGACTAAAGGCAAATACGTACGTATTGGAAACACTTTACGAGAAGAAATAAAGCAACGTACAAAATTAGCTTGTATCTCCTAAACAACACGTTGTAACTCGAAAAGATTTGGTGTGGCGTGTACGTCTAAACGTGTAGCCTCAAAAGAGAACTCACAGGAGAATTTTCTTTCGTCAAAATTTTTCAGAAAACCACGTTTTATGGAAATCCCGCATCCTGCGAAATTATCTTGTTTTTCCTAAACAACATGTTGTAACTCGAAAAGCTTTGGTGTTGCGTGTATGTCTAAGCGTGTAGCCTCAAAAGAGAACGCACAGCAGAGTTGTTTCTCGATAGAATTTGTAAGAATACCACGTTATAAGGAAATACAGTGTTGCAGAGTAAAGACAAATACATATGTATTGGAAACCCATAAACTTTACGAGATGAAATAAAGTATCGTACAAAATTAGCTTGTATCTCCTAAACAACACGTTGTAACTCGAAATGATTTGTTATGGCGTGTACGACTAAACGTGTAGCCTCAAAAGAGAACCCACAGGACACTTTTCTTTCGTCAAAATTTGTCAGAAAACCACGTTTTAAGGAAATCCCGCATCGTGCGAAATTATCTTGTTTTTCCTAAACAACACGTTGTAACTCGAAAAGCTTTGGTTTTGCGTGTATGTCTAAGCATGTAGCCTCCAAAGAGAACGCACAGGAGAGTTTTCTCTCGAAAGAATATGTAAGAATACCACGTTATAAGGAAATACAGTGTTGCAGAGTAAAGGCAAATACATACGTATTGGAAACACTTAAACTTTACGAGAAGAAATAACGCATCGTAAAAAAATTAGCATGTATCTCCTAAACAACACGTTGAAACTCAATATGATTTGGTGTGGCGTGTACATCTAAACGTGTAGCCTCAAAAGAGATCCCACAGGAGATTTTCTTTCGTCAAAAATTGTCAGAAAACCACGTTTTAAGGAAATCCCGCATCGTGGGAAATTATCTTGTTCTTCCTAAACAACACGTTGTAACTCGAAAAGCTTTGGTGTTGCGTATATTTCTAAGCGTGTAGCCTCAAATGAGAACGCACAGGAGAGTTTTCTCTTGAAAGAATATGTAAGAATACCACGTTATAAGGAAATACAGTGTTGCAGAATAAAGACATATACTTACTTATTGGAAAAACTTTAGGAGAAGAAATAACGCATCGTACAAAATTAGCTTGTATCTCCTAAACAACACGTTGTAGCTTAAAAAGATTTGGTGTGGCCTGCACGTCTAAACGTGTACCTCAAAAGAGAACCCATAGAGGAATTTTCCTTGGTCAAAATTTGTCAGAAAACCACTTATTAAGGAAATCCCGCATCGTGCGTAATTATCTTGTTTTTCCTAAACAACACGTTGTAACTCGAAAAGCTTTGGTGTTGCGTGTATGTCTAAGTGCGTAGCCTCAAAGGGGAATGCCCAGGAGAGTTTTCTCTCGAAAGAATATGTAAGAATGCCACGTTATAAGGAAATACAGTGTTGCAGAGTATAGACAAATACGTACTTATTGGAAACACTTTATGAGAAGAAATAAAGCATCATGCAAAATTAGCTTGTATCTCCTAAATAACACGTTGTAACTGGAAAAGATTTGGTGTGGTGTGTACGTCTAAACGTGTAGCCTCAAAAGAGAACCCACAGGAGAGTTTTCTTTGGTCAAAATTTGTCAAAAACCACGTTTTACGGAAATCCCGCATCGTGCGAAAATATCTTGTTTTTCCTAAACAACACGTTGTAACTCGAAAAGCTTTGGTGTTGCGTGTATTTCTAAGCGTGTAGCCTCAAAAGAGAACGCACAGGAGAGTTTTCTCCCGAAAGAATATGTAAGAATACCACGTTATAAGGAAATACAGTGTTGCAGAGTAAAGACAAATACATACTTATTGGAAACACTTAAACTTTACGAGAAGAAATAACACATAGTACAAAATTAGCTTGTATCTCCTAAACAACACGTTATAACTCGAAAGGATTTGGTGTGGCGTGTACGTCGAAACCTGTATCCTCAAAAGAGAACCCACAGGAGAATTTTCTTTCATCAAAATTTGTCAGAAAACCACGTTTTAAGGAAATCCCGCATCATGCGAAATTATCTTGTTTTTCCTAAACAACACGTTGTAACTCGAAAAGCTTTGGTGTTGCGTGTATGTCTAAGCGTGTAGCCTCCAAAGAAAACGCACAGGAGAGTTTACTGTCGAAAGAATATGTAAGAATACGACGTAATAAGGAAATACAGTGTTGCAGAGTAAAGGCAAATACATACGTATTGGAAACACTTAAACTTTACGAGAAGAAATAAGGCATCATAAAAAAATTAGCTTGTATCTCCTAAACAACACATTGTAACTCAAAAAGATTTGGTGTGGTGTGTACGTCTAAACGTGTAGCCTCAATAGAGAACCCACAGGAGAATTTTCTTTCGTCAAAATGTGTCAGAAAACCACGTTTTAAGGAAATCCTGCATCGTCGGAAATTATCTTGTTCTTCCTAAACAACACATTGTAACTCGAAAAGCTTTTGTGTTGCGTGTATGTCTAAGCGTGTAGCCTCAAATGAGAATGCACAGGAGAGTTTTCTCTCGAAAGAATATGTAAGAATACCACATTGTAAGGAAATACAGTGTTGCAGAGTAAAGACATATTCTTACTTATTCGAAAAACTTTACGAGAAGAAATAACCTATCGTACAAAATTAGCTTGCATCTCCTAAACAACACGTTGTAACGTAAAAAGATTAGGTGTGGCCTGTACGTCTAAACGTGTAGCCTCAAAAGAGAACCCATAGGAGAATTATCCTTGGTCAAAATTTGTCAGAAAACCACTTATTAAGGAAATCCCGCATCGCGCGAAATTATATTGTTTTTCCTAAACAGCACGTTGTAACGCGAAAAAACTTTGGTGTTGCCTGTATGTCTAAGCTTGTAGCCTCAAAGGGGAACACACAGGAGAGTTTTCTCTCGAAAGAATATGTAAGAATACCACGTTATAAGGAAATACAGTGTTGCAGACTAAAGGCAAATACGTACGTATTGGAAACACTTTACGAGAAGAAATAATGCATCATACAAAATTAGCTTGTATCTCCTAAACAACACGTTGTAACTTGAAAGGATTTGGTGTGGTGTGTACGTCTAAACGTGTAGCCTCAAAAGAGAACCCACAGGACAATTTTCTTTCGTCAAAAATTTTCAGAAATCCACGTTTTAAGGAAATCCCGCATCGTGTGAAATTATCTTGTTTTTCCTAAACAACACATTGTAACTCGAAAAGCTTTGGTGTTGCGTGTATGTCTAAGCGTGTAGCCTCAAAAGAGAACGCACAGGAGAGTTTTCTCTCGAAAGAATATGTAAGAATACCACGTTATAAGGGAATACAGTGTTGCAGAGTAAAGACAAATACGTATGTATTGGAAACCCATAAACTTTACAAGATGAAATAAAGCATCGTACAAAATTAGCTTGTATCTCCTAAACAACACGTTGGAACTCGAAAAGATTTGGTGTGGTATGTAGTCTAAACGTGTAGCCTCAAAAGAGAACCCACAGGACAATTTTCTTTCATCAAATTTTGTCAGAAAACCACGTTTTAAGGAATTCACGCAACGTGAGAAATTATCTAGTTCTTCCTAAACAACACTTTTTAACTCGAAAAGCTTTGGTGTTGGGTGTATGTCTAAGCAGGTAGCCCCAAAAGAGAACGCAGAGGAGAGTTTTCTCTCGAAAGAATATGCAAGAATGCCACGTTATAAGGAAATACAGTGTTGCAGAGTAAAGACAAATATTTATTGGAAAAACTTTACAAGAAGAAATAACGCATCTTACAAAATTAGCTTGTATCGCCTAAACATCACGTTGTAAATTAAAAAGATTTGGAGTGGCCTGTACGTCTAAACGTGTAGTCTCAAAAGAGAACCCATAGGAGAATTTTCTTTGGTCAAAATATATCAGAAAACGACGTATTAAGTAAATCCCTCATTGTGCGAAATTATCTTGTTTTTCCTAAACAACACGTTGTAACGCGAAAAGCTTTGGTGTTGCGTGTATGTCTAAGCGTGTAGCCTCAAAAGAGGATGCACAGGAGAGTTTTTTCTCGAAAGAATATGTAAGAATACCACGTTATAAGGAAATACAGTGTTGCAGACTAAAGGCAAATACATACGTATTGGAAACACTTTACTGGAAGAAATAACGCATCGTACAAAATTAGCTTGTATCTCCTAAACAACACGTTGTAACTCGAAAAGATTTGGTGTGGCGTGTACGTCTAAACGTGTAGCCTCAAAAGAGAACCCACAGGAGAATTTTCTTTCGCCAAAATTTTTCAGAAACCACGTTTTAAATACATCCCGCATCGTGCGAAATTATCTTGTTTTTCCTAAACAACACATTGTAACTCGAAAAGCTTTGGTGTTGCGTGTATGTCTAAGCGTGTAGCCTCAAAAGAGAACGCACAGGAGAGTTTTTTCTCGATAGAATTTGTAAGGATACCACGTTATAAGGAAATACAGTGTTGCAGAATAAAAACAAATACGTATGTATTGGAAACCCATAAACTTTATGAGATGAAATAAAGCATCGTACAAAATTAGCTTGTATCTCCTAAACAACACGTTGTAACTCGAAAAGATTTGGTGTGGCGTGTACGTGTAAACGTGTAGCCTCAAAAGAGAACCCACAGGACAATTTTCTTTCGTCAAAATTTGTCAGAAAACCACGTTTTAAGGAAATCCCGCATCGTGAGAAATTATCTTGTTCTTCCTAAACAGCTCGTTTTAACTCGAAAAGCTTTGGTGTAGGGTGTATTTCGAAGCGTGTAGCCCCAAAAGAGAACGCACAGGAGAGTTTTCTCTCGAAAGAATATGTAAGAATACCACGTTATAAGGAAATACAGTGTGGCAGAGTAAAGACAAATACGTCCGTATTGGAAGCACTTTATGAGAAAAATAACGAATCTTGCAAAATTAGCTTGTATGTCCTAAACAACATGTTGTAACTCAAAAGGATTTGGTGTGGCATGTACGTCTGAACGTGTAGCCTCAAAAGAGAACCCACAGGAGAGTTTTCTTTCGTCAAAATTTGTCAGAAAACCACGTTTTAAGGAAATCCCGCATCGTGCGAAATTATCTTGTTTTTCCTAAGCAACACGTTGTAACTAGAAAAGCTTTGGTGTTGCGTGTATGTCTAAGCGTGCAGCCTCAGAAGAGAATGCACAGGAGAGTTTTCTCTCGAAAGAATATGTAAGAATACCACGTTATAAGGAAATATATTGCTGCAGAGTAAAGACATATACGTACTTATTGGAAACACATTATGAGAAGAGATAACGCATGGTACAAAATTAGCTTGAATCTCCAAAACAACACGTGGTAACTCAGAAGGATTTGGTGTGGCATGTACGTCTGAACGTGTAGCCTCAAAGGAGAACACACAGGAGAATTTTCTTTGGTCAAATTTGTCAGAAAACCACGTATTAAGGAAATCCCGCATCGGGCGAAATTATCTTGTTTTTCCTAATCAACACGTTGTAACTCGAAAAGCTTTGGTGTTGCGTGTATGTCTAAGCATGTAGCCTCCAAAGACAATGCACAGGATAGTTTTCTCTCGAAAGAATATGTAAGAATACCATGTGATAAGGAAATACAGTGTTGCAGAGTAAAGACAAATACGTACTTATTGGAAACACTTTACGAGAAGAAATAACGCATCATGCAAAATTAGCTTGTATCTCCTAAACAACACGCTGTAACTCGAAAAGATTTGGTGTGGCGTGTACGTCTAAACGTGTAGCCTCAAAGAGAACCCACAGGAGATTTTTCTTTCCTCAAAATTTGTCAAAAACCACGTTTTAAGGAAATCCCGCATCGTGCATAATTATCTTGTTTTTCCTAAACAACATGTTGTAACTCGAAAAGCTTTGGTGTTGCGTGTATGTCTAAGCGTGTAGCCTTAAAAGAGAACGCACAGGAGAGTTTTTTCCCGAAAGAATATGTAGGAATACCACGTTATAAGAAATACAGTGTTGCAGAGTAAAGACAAGTACATACTTATTGGAAACACTTAAACTTTACGAGTAGAAATAACACATAGTACAAAATTAGCTTGTATCTCCTAAACAACACGTTATAACTCGAAAGGATTTGGTGTGGCTTGTACGTCTAAACGTGTATCCGCAAAAGAGAACCCACAGGAGAATTTTCTTTCGTCAAAATTTGTCAGATAACCACGTTTTAAGGAAATCCCGCATCATGCGAAATTATCTTGTTTTTCCTAAACAACACGTTGTAACTCGAAAAGCTTTGGTTTTGCGTGTATGTCTAAGCATGTAGCCTCCAAAGAGAACACACAGGAGAGTTTTCTCTCGAAAGAATATGTAAGAATACCACGTTATAAGGAAATACAGTGTTGCAGAGTAAAGGCAAATACATACGTATTGAAAACACTTAAACTTTATGAGAAGAAATAATGCATCGTAAAAAAATTAGCATGTATCTCCTAAACAACACGTTGAAACTCAAAAAGATTTGGTGTGGCGTGTACATCTAAACGTGTAGCCTCAAAAGAGAACCAACAGGAGAATTTTCTTTCGTCAAAAATTGTCAGAAAACCACGTTTTAAGGAAATCCCGCATCGTGGGAAATTATCTTGTTCTTCCTAAACAACACGTTGTAACTCGAAAAGCTTTGGTGTTGCGTATATGTCTAAGCGTGTAGCCTCAAATGAGAACGCACAGGAGAGTTTTCTCTTGAAAGAATATGTAAGAATACCACGTTATACGGAAATACAGTGTTGCAGAATAAAGACATATTCTTACTTATTGGAAAAACTTTAGGAGAAGAAATAACGCATCGTACAAAATTAGCTTGTATCTCCTAAACAACACGTTGTAACTTAAAAAGATTTGGTGTGGCCTGCACGTCTAAACGTGTAGCCTCAAAAGAGAACCCATAGAGGAATTTTCCTTGGTCAAAATTTGTCAGAAAACCACTTATTAAGGAAATCCCGCATCGTGCGTAATTATCTTGTTTTTCGTAAACAACACGTTTAAACTCGAAAAGCTTTGGTGTTGCGTGTATGTCTAAGTGCGTAGCCTCAAAGGGGAACGCCCAGGAGAGTTTTCTCTCGAAAGAATATGTAAGAATGCCACGTTATAAGGAAATACAGTGTTGCAGAGTATAGACAAATACGTACTTATTGGAAACACTTTACGAGAAGACATAAAGCTTCATGCAAAATTAGCTTGTATCTCCTAAACAACACATTGTAACTGGAAAAGATTTGGTGTGGTGTGTACGTCTAAACGTGTAGCCTCAAAAGAGAACCCACAGGAGAGTTTTCTTTGGTCAAAATTTGTCAAAAACCACGTTTTACGGAAATCCCGCATCGTGCGAAAATATCTTGTTTTTCCTAAATAACACGTTGTAACTCGAAAAGCTTTGGTGTTGCGTGTATTTCTAAGCGTGTAGCCTCAAAAGAGAACGCACAGGAGAGTTTTCTCCCGAAAGAATATGTAAGAATACCACGTTATAAGGAAATACAGTGTTGCAGAGTAAAGACAAATACATACTTATTGGAAACACTTAAACTTTACGAGAAGAAATAACACATAGTACAAAATTAGCTTGTATCTCCTAAACAACACGTTGAAACTCAAAAAGATTTGGTGTGGCGTGTACATCTAAACGTGTAGCCTCAAAAGAGAACCCACAGGAGAATTTTCTTTCGTCAAAAATTGTCAGAAAACCACGTTTTAAGGAAATCCCGCATCGTGGGAAATTATCTTGTTCTTCCTAAACAACACGTTGTAACTCGAAAAGCTTTGGTGTTGCGTATATGTCTAAGCGTGTAGCCTCAAATGAGAATGCACAGGAGAGTTTTCTCTTGAAAGAATATGTAAGAATACCACGTTATAAGGAAATACAGTGTTGCAGAATAAAGACATATACTTACTTATTGGAAAAAATTTAGGAGAAGAAATAACGCATCGTACAAAATTAGCTTGTATCTCCTAAACAACACGTTGTAACTTAAAAAGATTTGGTGTGGCCTGCACGTCTAAACGTGTAGCCTCAAAAGAGAACCCATAGAGGAATTTTCCTTGGTCAAAATTTGTCAGAAAACCACTTATTAAGGAAATCCCGCATCGTGCATAATTATCTTGTTTTTCCTAAACAACACTTTGTAACTCGAAAAGCTTTGGTGTTGCGTGTATGTCTAAGTGCGTAGCCTCAAAGGGGAACGCCCAGGAGAGTTTTCTCTCGAAAGAATATGTAAGAATGCCACGTTATAAGGAAATACAGTGTTGCAGAGTATAGACAAATACGTACTTATTGGAAACACTTTATGAGAAGAAATAAAGCATCATGCAAAATTAGCTTGTATCTCCTAAACAACACATTGTAACTGGAAAAGATTTGGTGTGGTGTGTACGTCTAAACGTGTAGCCTCAAAAGAGAACCCACAGGAGAGTTTTCTTTGGTCAAAATTTGTCAAAAACTACGTTTTACGGAAATCCCGCATCGTGCGAAAATATCTTGTTTTTCCTAAACAACACGTTGTAACTCGAAAAGCTTTGGTGTTGCGTGTATTTCTAAGCGTGTAGCCTCAAAAGAGAACGCACAGGAGAGTTTTCTCCCGAAAGAATATGTAAGAATACCACGTTATAAGGAAATACAGTGTTGCAGAGTAAAGACAAATACACACTTATTGGAAACACTTAAACTTTACCAGAAGAAATAACACATAGTACAAAATTAGCTTGTATCTCCTAAACAACACGTTATAACTCGAAAGGATTTGGTGTGGCGTGTACGTCGAAACGTGTACCCTCAAAAGAGAACCCACAGGAGAATTTTCTTTCATCAAAATTTGTCAGAAAACCACGTTTTAAGGAAATCCCGCATCATGCGAAATTATCTTGTTTTTCCTAAACAACACGTTGTAACTCGCAAAGCTTTGGTGTTGCGTGTATGTCTAAGCGTGTAGCCTCCAAAGAAAATGCACAGGAGAGTTTACTGTCGAAAGAATATGTAAGAATACGACGTAATAAGGAAATACAGTGTTGCAGAGTAAAGGCAAATACATACGTATTGGAAACACTTAAACTTTACGAGAAGGAATAAGGCATCATAAAAAAATTAGCTTGTATCCCCCAAACAACACGTTGTAACTCAAAAAGATTTGGTGTGTTGTGTACGTCTAAACGTGTAGTCTCAATAGAGAACCCACAGGAGAATTTTCTTTCGTCAAAATTTGTCAGAAAACCACGTTTTAAGGAAATCCCGCATCGTCGGAAATTATCTTGTTCTTCCTAAACAACACATTGTAACTCGAAAAGCTTTGGTGTTGCGTGTTTGTCTAAGCGTGTAGCCTCAAATGAGAACGCACAGGAGAGTTTTCTCTCGAAAGAATATGTAAGAATACCACATTATAAGGAAATACAGTGTTGCAGAGTAAAGACATATTCTTACTTATTAGAAAAACTTTAAGAGAAGTAATAACCTATCGTACAAAATTAGCTTGTATCTCCTAAACAACACGTTGTAACTTAAAAAGATTAGGTGTGGCCTATACGTCTAAACGTGTAGCCTCAAAAGAGAACCCATAGGAGAATTTTCCTTGGTCAAAATTTGTCAGAAAACCACTTATTAAGGAAATCCCGCATCGCGCGAAATTATATTGTTTTTCCTAAACAGCACGTTGTAACGCGAAAAACTTTGGTGTTGCCTGTATGTCTAAGCTTGTAGCCTCAAAGGGGAACACACTGGAGAGTTTTCTCTCGAACGAATATGTAAGAATACCACGTTATAAGGAAATACAGTGTGGCAGACTAAAGGCAAATACGTACGTATTGGAAACACTTTACGAGAAGAAATAACGCATCATAAAAAATTAGCTTGTATCTCCTAAACAACACGTTGTGACTTGAAAGGATTTGGTGTGGCGTGTACGTCTAAACGTGTAGCCTCAAAAGAGAACCCACAGGACAATTTTCTTTCGTCAAAAATTTTCAGAAATCCACGTTTTAAGGAAATCCCGCATCGTGTGAAATTATCTTGTTTTTCCTAAACAACACATTGTAACTCGAAAAGCTTTGGTGTTGCGTGTATGTCTAAGCGTGTAGCCTCAAAAGAGAATGCACAGGAGAGTTTTCTCTCGAAAGAATATGTAAGAATATCACGTTATAAGGGAATACAGTGTTGCAGAGTAAAGACAAATACGTATGTATTGGAAACCCATAAACTTTACGAGATGAAATAAAGCATCGTACAAAATTAGCTTGTATCTCCTAAACAACACGTTGTAACTCGAAAAGATTTGGTGTGGTATGTAGTCTAAACGTGTAGCCTCAAAAGAGAACCCACAGGACAATTTTCTTTCATCAAATTTTGTCAGAAAACCACATTTTAAGGAAATCACGCAACGTGAGAAATTATCTAGTTCTTCCTAAACAACACGTTTTAACTCGAAAAGCTTTGGTGTTGGGTGTATGTCTAAGCATGTAGCCCCAAAAGAGAACGCAGAGGAGAGTTTTCTCTCGAAAGAATATGCAAGAATGCCACGTTATAAGGAAATACAGTGTTGCAGAGTAAAGACAAATATTTATTGGAAAAACTTTACAAGAAGAAATAACGCATCATACAAAATTAGCTTGTATCGCCTAAACAACACGTTGTAACTTAAAAAGATTTGGAGTGGCCTATACGTCTAAACGTGTAGTCTCAAAAGAGAACCCATAGGAGAATTTTCTTTGGTCAAAATATATCAGAAAACCACGTATTAAGGAAATCCCTCATTGGGCGAAATTATCTTGTTTTTCCTAAACAACACGTTGTAACGCGAAAAGCTTTGGTGTTGCGTGTATGTCTAAGCGTGTAGCCTCAAAAGAGGATGCACAGGAGAGTTTTTTCTCGAAAGAATATGTAAGAATACCACTTTATAAAGAAATACAGTGTTGCAGACTAAAGGCAAATACGTACGTATTGGAAACACTTTACTAGAAGAAATAACGCATCGTACAAAATTAGCTTGTATCTCCTAAACAACACGTTGTAACTCAAAAAGATTTGGTGTGGCATGTACGTCTAAACGTGTAGCCTCAAAAGAGAACCCACAGGAGAATTTTCTTTCGTCAAAATTTTTCAGAAACCACGTTTTAAATACATCCCGCATCGTGCGAAATTATCTTGTTTTTCCTAAACAACACATTGTAACTCGAAAAGCTTTGGTGTTGCGTGTATGTCTAAGCGTGTAGCCTCAAAAGAGAACGCACAGGAGAGTTTTTTCTCGATAGAATTTGTAAGGATACCACGTTATAAGGAAATACAGTGTTGCAGAATAAAGACAAATACGTATGTATTGGAAACACATAAACTTTACGAGATGAAATAAAGCATCGTACAAAATTAGCTTGTATCTCCTAAACAACACGTTTTAACTCGAAAAGATTTGGTGTGGCGTGTACCTCTAAACGTGTAGCCTCAAAAGAGAACCTACAGGACAATTTTCTTTCGTCAAAATTTGTCAGAAAACCACGTTTTAAGGAAATCCCGCATCGTGCGAAAATATCTTCTTTTTCCTAAACAACACGTTGTAACTCGAAAAGCTTTGGTGTTGCGTGTATTTCTAAGCGTGTAGCCTCAAAAGAGAACGCACAGGAGAGTTTTCTCCCGAAAGAATATGTAGGAATACCACGTTATAAGGAAATACAGTGTTGCAGAGTAAAGACAAATACATACTTTTTGGAAACACTTAAACTTTACGAGAAGAAATAACACATAGTACAAAATTAGCTTGTATCTCCTAAACAACACGTTATAACTCGAAAGGATTTGGTGTGGCGTGTATGTCTAAACGTGTACCCTCAAAAGAGAACCCACAGGAGAATTTTCTTTCATCAAAATTTGTCAGAAAACCACGTTTTAAGGAAATCCCGCATCATGCGAAATTATCTTGTTTTTCCTAAACAACACGTTGTAACTCGAAAAGCTTTGGTGTTGCGTGTATGTCTAAGCATGTAGCCTCCAAAGAGAACGCACAGGAGAGTTTACTGTTGAAAGAATATGTAAGAATACCACGTAATAAGGAAATACAGTGTTGCAGAGTAAAGGCAAATACATACGTATTGGAAACACTTAAACTTTACGAGAAGAAATAAGGCATCATAAAATAATTAGCTTGCATCTCCAAACAACACGTTGTAACTCAAAAAGATTTGGTGTGGTGTGTTCGTCTAAACGTGTAACCTCAATAGAGAACCCACAGAAGAATTTTCTTTCGTCAAAATTTGTCAGAAAACCACGTTTTAAGGAAATCCCGCATCGTGGGGGAATTATCTTGTTCTTCCTAAACAACACATTGTAACTCGAAAAACTTTGGTGTTGCGTGTATGTCTAAGCGTGTAGCCTCAAATGAGAACGCACAGGAGAGTTTTCTCTCGAAAGAATATGTAAGAATACCACATTATAAGGAAATACAGTGTTGCAGAGTAAAGACATATTCTTACTTATTAGAAAAACTTTACGAGAAAAAATAACCTATCGTACAAAATTAGCTTGTATCTCCTAAACAACACGTTGTAACTTAAAAAGATTAGGTGTGGCCTGTACGTCTAAACGTGTAGCCTCAAAAGAGAACCAATAGGAGAATTTTCCTTGGTCAAAATTTGTCAGAAAACCACTTATTAAGGAAATCCCGCATCGCGCGAAATTATATTGTTTTTCCAAAACAACATGTTGTAACGCGAAAAGCTTTGGTGTTGCCTGTATGTCTAAGCGTGTAGCCTCAAAGGGGAACACACAGGAGAGTTTTCTCTCGAAAGAATATGTAAGAATACCACGTTATAAGGAAATACAGTGTTGCAGACTAAAGGCAAATACGTACGTATTGGAAACACTTTACGAGAAGAAATAACGCATCGTACAAAATTAGCTTGTATCTCCTAAACAACATGTTGTAACTTGAAAGGATTTGGTGTGGCGTGTACGTCTAAACGTGTAGCCTCAAAACAAAACCCACAGGACAATTTTCTTTCGTCAAAAATTTTCAGAAATCCACGTTTTAAGGAAATCCCGTATTGTGCGAAATTATCTTGTTTTTCCTATACAACACATTATAACTCGAATAGCTTTGGTGTTGCGTGTATGTCTAAGCGTGTAGCCTCAAAAGAGAACACACAGGAGAGTTTTCTCTCGAAAGAATATGTAAGAATATCACGTTATAAGGGAATACAGTGTTGCAGAGTAAAGACAAAAACGTATGTATTGGAAACCCATAAACTTTATGAGATGAAATAAAGCATCGTACAAAATTAGCTTGTATCTCCTAAACAACAAGTTGTAACTCGAAAAGATTTGGTGTGGCGTGTATGTCTAAACGTGTAGCCTCAAAAGAGAACCCACAGGACAATTTTCTTTCATCAAATTTTGTCAGAAAACCACGTTTAAAGGAAATCCCGCATCGTGAGAAATTATCTAGTTCTTCCTAAACAACATGTTTTAACTCGAAAAACTTTGGTGTTGGGTGTATGTCTAAGCATGTAGCCCCAAAAGAGAACGCAGAGGAGAGTTTTCTCTCAAAAGAATATGTAAGAATGCCACGTTATAAGGAAATACAGTGTTGCAGAGTAGAGACAAATACTTATTTATTGGAAAAACTTTACAAGAAGAAATAACGCATCATACAAAATTAGCTTGTATCGCCTAAACAACACGTTGTAACTTAAAAAGATTTGGAGTGGCCTGTACGTCTAAACGTGCAGTCTCAAAAGAGAACCCATAGGAGAATTTTCTTTGGTCAAAATATGTCAGAAAACCACGTATTAAGGAAATCCCTCATTGTGCGAAATTATCTTGTTTTTCCTAAACAACACGTTGTAACGCGAAAAGCTTTGGTGTTGCGTGTAAGTCTAAGCGTGTAGCCTCAAAAGAGGATGCACAGGAGAGTTTTCTCTCGAAAGAATATGTAAGAATACCACGTTATAAGGAAATACAGTGTTGCAGACTAAAGGCAAATACGTACGTATTGGAAACACTTTACTAGAAGAAATAACGCATCTTACAAAATTAGCTTGTATCTCCTAAACAACACGTTGTAACTCGAAAAGATTTGGTGTGGCGTGTACGTCTAAACGTGTAGCCTCAAAAGAGAACCCACAGGACAATTTTCTTTCATCAAATTTTGTCAGAAAACCACGTTTTAAGGAAATCCCGCATCGTGAGAAATTATCTAGTTCTTCCTAAACATGTTTTAACTCGAAAAGCTTTGGTGTTGGGTGTATGTCTAAACATGTAGCCCCAAAAGAGAACGCAGAGGAGAGTTTTCTCTCGAAAGAATATGTAAGAATGCCACGTTATAAGGAAATACAGTGTTGCAGAGTAAAGACAAATACTTATTTATTGGAAAAACTTTACAAGAAGAAATAACGCATCGTACAAAATTAGCTTGTATCGCCTAAACAACACGTTGTAACTTAAAATGATTTGGAGTGGCCTGTACATCTAAACGTGTAGTCCCAAAAGAGAACCCATAGGAGAATTTTCTTTGGTCAAAATATGACAGAAAACCACGTATTAAGGAAATCCCTCATTGTGCAAAATTATCTTGTTTTTCCTAAACAACACGTTGTAACGCGAAAAGCTTTGGTGTTGCGTGTATGTCTAAGCGTGTAGCCTCAAAAGAGGATGCACAGGAGAGTTTTCTCTCTAAAGAATATGTAAGAATACCACGTTATAAGGAAATTCAGTGTTGCAGACTAAAGGCAAATACGTATGTATTGGAAACACTTTACTAGAAGAAATAACGCATCTTACAAAATTAGCTTGTATCTCCTAAACAACACATTGTAACTCGAAAGATTTGGTGTGGCGTGTACGTCTAAACGTGTAGCCTCAAAAGAGAACCCACAGGAGAATTTTCTTTCGTCAAAATTTTTCAGAAACCACGTTTTAAGTAAATCCCGCATCGTGTGAAATTATCTTGTTTTTCCTAAACATCACATTGTAACTCGAAAAGCTTTGGTGTTGCGTGTATGTCTAAGTGTGTAGCCTCAAAGGAGAACGCACAGGAGAGTTTTCTCTCGAAAGAATATGTAAGAATACCACGTTATAACGAAATACAGTGTTTCAGAGTAAAGAAAAATACGTATGTATTGGAAACCCATAAACTTTACGAGATGAAATAAAGCATCGTACAAAATTAGCTTGTATCTCCTAAACAACACGTTGTAACTCGAAAAGATTTGGTGTGGCGTGTACGTCTAAACGTGTAGCCTCAAAAGAGAACCACAGGACAATTTTCTTTCGTCAAAATTTGTCAGAAAACCACGTTTTAAGGAAATCCCGCATCGTGAGAAATTATCTTGTTCTTCCTAAACAACACGTTTTAACTCGAAAAGCTTTGGTGTTGGGTGTATGTCTAAGCGTGTAGCCCAAAAAGAGAATGCAGAGGAGAGTTTTCTCTCGAAACAATATGTAAGAATACCACGTTATAAGGAAATAGAGTGTTGCAGAGTTAAGACAAATACTTACTTATTGGAAAAACTTTACGAGAAGAAATAACGCATCGTACAAAATTAGCTTGTATCTCCTAAACAACACGTTGTAACTTAAAAAGATTTGGTGTGGCCTGTACGTCTAAACGTGTAGACTCAAAAGAGAACCCATAGGAGAATTTTCTTTGGTCAAAATTTTCCAGAAAACCACGTATTAAGGAAATCCCTCATCGTGCGAAATTATCTAGTTTTTCCTAAAAAACAAGTTGTAACTCGAAAAGCTTTGGTGTTGCGTGTATGTCTAAGCGTGTAGCCTCAAAAGAGGATGCACAGGAGAGTTTTCTCTCGAAAGAATATGTAAGAATACCACGTTATAAGGAAATACAGTGTTGCAGACTAAAGGCAAATACATATGTATTGGAAACACTTTATGAGAAGAAATAACGCATCATACAAAATTAGCTTGTATCTCCTAAACAACACGTTGTAACTCGAAAAGATTTGGTGTGGCATGTACGTCTAAATATGTAGCCTCAAAAGAGAACTCAGGAGAATTTTCTTTCCTCAAAATTTGTCAGAAAACCACTTATTAAGGAAATCCCGCATCGTGCGAAACTGTGTTGTTTTTCCTAATCAACACATTGTAACTCGAAAATCTTTGCTGTTGTGTGTATGTGTAAGCATGTAGCCTCAAAGGTGAACGCACAGGAGAGATTTCTCTCGAACGAATATGTAAGAATACCACGTTATAAGGAAATACATTGTGGCAAATTAAAGATAAATAGGTACCTTTTGGAAACACTTAAACTTTACAAGAAGATATAAAGCATCGTAAAAAATTAGCTTGTATCTCCTAAACAACACGTTGTAACTCGAAAAGATTTGGTGTGGCGTGTACGTCTAAACGTGTAGCCTCAAATGAAAACCCACAGGAGAATTTTCTTTCGTCAAAATTTTTCAGAAAACCACGTTTTAAGGAATTCCCGCATCGTGCGAAATTATCTTGTTTTTCCTAAACAACACGTTGTAACTCGAAAAGCTTTGATGTTGGGTGTATGTCTAAGTACGTAGCCCCAAAAGAGAACGCACAGGAGAGTTTTCTCTAAAGAATACGTAAGAATACCACGTTATAAGGAAATATATTGCTGCAGAGTAAAGACAAATACGTACGTATTGGAAACACATTATGAGAAGAAATAGCACATGGTAAAAAATTAGCTTTTATCTCCGAAACAACACGTTGTAATTCAAAAAGATTTGGTGTGACGTGTACGTCTAAACGTGTAGCCTCAAAAGAGAACCCACAGGAGAATTTTCTTACGTCAAAATTTGTCAGAAAACCACGTTTTAAGGAAATCCCTTATCTTGCAAAATTATCTTGTTTTTCCTAATCAACACGTTGTAAGTCGAAAACCTTTGGTGTTGCGTGTATGTCTAAGCGTGTAGCCTCCAAAGAGAATGCACAGGATAGTTTTCTCTCGAAAGATTATGTAAGAATACCACGTTACAAGGAAATACAGTGTTGCAGAGTAAAGACAAATATATATGTATTGGAAACACATAAACTTTAAGAGATGAAATAAAGCATCGTACAAAATTAGCTTGTATCTCCTAAACAACACGTTGTAACTCGAAAAGATTTGGTGTGGCGTGTACATCTAAACGTGTAGCCACAAAAGAGAACCCACAGGACAATTTTCTTTCGTCAAAATTTTTCAGAAAACCACGTTTTAAGGAAATCCCACATCGTGAGAAATTATCTTGTTCTTCCTAAACAACACGTTTTAACTCGAAAAGCTTTGGTGTTGGGTGTATGTCTAAGCATGTAGCCCCAAAAGAGAACGCACAGGAGAGTTTTCTCTCGAAAGAATATGTAAGAATTCCACGTAATAAGAAAATTCAGTGTGGCAGAGTAAAGACAAATATGTATGTATTGGAAGCACTTTATGAGAGAAATAACGCATCTTGCAAAATTAGCTTGTATGTCCTAAACAACACGTTGTAACTCGAAAAGATTTGGTGTGGCGTGTACGTCTATACGTGTAGCCTCAAAAGAGAACCCACAGGAGAGTTTTCTTTCGTCAAAATTTGTCAGAAAACCACGTTTTAAGGAAATCCCTCATCGTGAGAAATTATCTTGTTTTTCCTAAACAACACGTTGTAACTAGAAAAGCTTTGCTGTTGCGTGTTTGTCTAAGCGTGTAGCCTCAAAAGAGAATGCACAGGAGAGTTTTCTCTCGAAAGAATATGTAAGAATACCACGTTATAAGGAAATATATGGCTGCAGAGTAAAGACAAATACGTACGTATTAGAAACACATTATGAGAAGAAATGATGCATGTTACAAAATTAGCCTGTATCTCTGAAACAACACGTGGTAACTCAAAAAGATTTGGCGCGGCATGTATGTCTAAACGTGTAGCTTCAAAAGAGAACCCACAGGAGAATTTTCTTACGTCAAAATTTGTCAGAAAACCACGTTTTAAGGAAATCCTGCATCGTGCGAAACTATCTTGTTTTTCCTCATCAACACGTTGTAACTCGAAAAGCTTTGGTGTTGCGTGTATGTCTAAGAGTGTAGCAGCCAAAGAGAACGCACAGGATAGTTGTCTACCGAAAGAATATGTAGGAATACCACGTTATAAGAAAATACAGTGTTGCAGAGTATAGACAAATATGTACTTATTGGAAACACTTTAGGAGAAGAAATAACGCATCATGCAAAATTAGCTTGTATCTCCTAAACAACACGTTGTAACTCGAAAAGATTTGGTGTGGCGTGTACGTCTAAACGTGTACCCTCAAAAGAGAACCCACAGGAGAGTTTTCTTTCGTCAAAATTTGTCAGAAAACCACGTTTTAAGGAAATACCGCATCGTGCAAAATTATCTTGTTTTTCCTAAACAACCTGTTGTAACTCGAAAAGCTTTGGTGTTGCATGTTTGTCTAAGCATGTAGCCTCAAAAGAGAACGCACAGGAGAGTTTTCTCCCGAAAGAATATGTAGGAATACCACGTTATAAGGAAATACAGTGTTGCAGAGTAAAGACAAATACGTACTTATTGGAAACACTTAAACTTTATGAGAAGAAATAACACATAGTAAAAAATTAGCTTGTATATCCTAAACAACACGTTATAACTCGGAAGGATTTAGTGTGGCGCGTACTTCTAAACGTGTAGCCTCAAAAGAGAACCCACTGGAGAGTTTTCTTTTGTCAAAATTTGTCAGAAAACCACGTTTTAAGGAAATCCTGCATCATGCGAAATTATCTTGTTTTTCCTAAACAACACGTTGTAACTCGAAAAGCTTTGGTGTTGCGTGAATGTCTAAGCGTGTAGCCTCCAGAGAGAACGCACAGGACAGTTTTCTCTCGAAATAATATGTAAGAATAACACGTTATAAGGAAATACAGTGTTGCAGAGTAAAGGCAAATACATACCTATTGGAAACACTTAAACTTTACGAGAAGAAATAGCGCATCGTAAAAAAATTAGCTTGTATCTCCTAAACAACAAGTTTTAACTCAAAAAGATTTGGTGTGGCATGTACGTCTAAACGTGTAGCCTCAAAAGAGAACCCACAGGAGAATTTTCTTTCGTCAAAATTTGTCAGAAAACCACGTTTTAAGGAAATCCCGCATCGTGAGAAATTATCTTGTTCTTCCTAAACAACACGTTGTAACTCGAAAAGCTTTGCTGTTGCGTGTATGTCTAAGCGTGTAGCCTCAAATGAGAACCCACTGGAGAGTTTTCTCTCGAAAAAATATGTAAGAATACCACGTTATAAGGAAATACAGTGTTGTAGAGTAAAGACAAATACTTACAGATTGGAAAAACTTTACGAGAAGAAATAACGCATCATACAAAATTAGCTTGTATCTCCTAAACAACACGTTGTAACTTAAAAAGATTTGTTTTGGCCTGTACGTCTACACGTGTAGTCTCAAAAGAGAACCCATAGGAGAATTTTCTTTAGTCAAATTTTTTTCAGAAAACCAGGTATTAAGGAAATCCCTCATCGTACGAAATTATCTTGTTTTTCCTAACCAACACGTTGGTAACGCGAAAAGCTTTTTTGTTGCGTGTATGTCTAAGCGTGTAGCCTCAAAAGAGAATGCACAGGAGTGTTTTCTCTCGAAAGATTATGTAAGAATACCACGTTATAAGGAAATATATTGCTGCAGAGTAAAGACAAAGACATACGTATTGGAAACACATTGTGAGAAGAAAAAATGCATGGTACAAAATTAGCTTGTATCTCCGAAACAACATGTGGTAACTCAAAAAGATTTGGTGCGGCATGTATGTCCAAACGTGTAGTCTCAAAGGAGAACCCACAGGAGAATTTTCTTACGTCAAAATTTGTAAGAAAACCACGTTTTAAGGAAATCCTGCATCGTGTGAAATTATCTTGTTTTTCCTAATCAACACGTTTTAACTCGAAAAGCTTTGGTGTTGCGTGTATGTCTAAGAGTGTAGCCTCCAAAGAGTACGCACAGGATAGTTTTCTCTCGAAAGAATATGTAAGAATACCACGTTATAAGGAAATACAGTGTTGCAGAGTATAGACAAATATGTACTTATTGGAAAAACTTTAGGAGAAGAAATAACGCATCATGCAAAATTAGCTTGTATCTCCTAAACAACACATTGTAACTCGAAAAGATTTGGTGTGGCGTGTACGTCTAAACGAGTAGCCTCAAAAGAGAACCCACAGGAGAGTTTTCTTTTGTCAATATTTGTCAGAAAACCCCGTTTTAAGGAAATCCCGCATCGTGCGAAATTATCTTGTTTTTCCTAAACAACACGTTGTAACTAGAAAAGCTTTGGTGTTGCATGTATGTCTAAGCGTGTAGCCTCAAAAGAGAATGCACAGGAGAGTTTTCTCTCGAAAGAATATGTAAGAATTCCACGTTATAAGGAAATATCTTGCTGCAGAGTAAAGACAAATACGTACGTATTGGAAACACATTATGAGAAGAAATAATGCATGGTACAAAATTAGCTTGTATCTCTGAAGCAACACGTGGTAACTCAAAAAGATTTGGTGTGGCATGTATGTCTAAACGTGTAGCCTCAAAAGAGAACCCACAGGAGAATTTTCTTACGTCAAAATTTGTCAGAAAACCACGTTTTAAGGAAATCCCGCATCGTGCGAAATTATCTTGTTTTTCCTAACCAACACGTTGTAACTCGAAAAGCTTTGGTGTTGCGTGTATGTCTAAGTGTGTAGCCTCCAAAGAGAACGCACAGGATAGTTTTCTCCCAAAAGAATATGTAGGAATACCACGTTATAAGAAAATACAGTGTTGCAGAGTATAGACAAATATGTACTTATTGGAAACACTTTAGGAGAAGAAATAACGCATCATGCAAAATTAGCTTGTATTTCCTAAACAACACGTTGTAACTCGAAAAGATTTGGTGTGGCGTGTACGTCTAATCGTGTAGCCTCAAAAGAGAACCCACAGGAGAGTTTTCTTTCATCAAAATTCGTCAGAAAACCACGTTTTAAGGAAATACCGCATCGTGCGAAATTATCTTGTTTTTCCTAAACAACATGTTGAAACTCGAAAAGCTTTGGTGTTGCGAGTATGTCTAAGCGTGTAGCCTCAAAAGAGAACGCACAGGAGAATTTTCTCCCGAAAGAATATGTAGGAATACCACGTTGTAAGGAAATACAGTGTTGCAGAGTAAAGACAAATACGTACTTATTGGAAACACTTAAACTTTACGAGAAGAAATAACACATAGTAAAAAATTAGCTTTTATATCCTAAACAACACATTATAACTCGAAAGGATTTAGTGTGGCGTGTACGTCTAAACGTGTAGCCTCAAAAGAGAACCCACAGGAGAATTTTCTTTCGTCAAAATTTTTCAAAAAACCACGTTTTAAGGAAATACTGCATCATGCGAAATTATCTTGTTTTTCCTAAACAACACGTTGTAACTCGAAAAGCTTTGGTGTTGCGTGAATGTCTAAGCGTGTAGCCTCCAAAGAGAACGCACAGGAGACTTTTCTCTCGAAAGAATATGTAAGAATAACACGTTATAAGGAAATACAGTGTTGCAGAGTAAAGGCAAATACATAAGTATTGGAAACACTTAAACTTTACGAGAAGAAATAAAGCATCGTAAAAAAATAGCTTGTATCTCCTAAACAACAAGTTGTAACTCAAAAAGATTTGGTGTGGCGTGTACGTCTAAACGTGTAGCCTCAATAGAGAACCCACAGGAGAATTTTCTTTCGTCAAAATTTGTCAGAAAACCACGTTTTAAGGATATCCCGCATCGTGAGAAATTATCTTGTTCTTCCTAAACAACACGTTGTAACTCGTAAAGCTTTGCTGATGCGTGTATGTCTAAGCGTGTAGCCTCAAAAGAGGACGCACAGGAGAGTTTTCTCTCGAAAGAATATGTAAGAATACCACGTTATAAGGAAATACAATGTTGCAGACTAAAGGCAAATACGTACTTATTGGAAACACTTTATGAGAAGAAATAACGCATCGTACAAAATTAGCTTGTATCTCCTAAACAACACGTTGTAACTCGAAAAGATTTGGTGTGGCCTGTACGTCTAAACATGTAGCCTCAAAAGAGAACCCACAGGAGAATTTTTTTTCGTTAAAATTTGTCAGAAAACCATGTTTTAAGGAAATCACTCATCGTGCGAAATTATCTTGTTTTTCCTAAACCACACGATGTAACTCGAAGAGCTTTGATGTTGCGTGTATGTCTAAGCGTGTAGCCTCAAAAGACAACGCACAGGAGAGTTTTCTCTCGAGAGAACATGTAAGAATACCACATTATAAGGAAATACAGTTTTGCAGAGTAAAGACAAATAAGTATGTATTTGAAACACTTTACGAGAAGAAATAACGCATTGTAAAAAATTAGTTTGTATCTCCTAAACAACACGTTGTAACTCGAAAAGATTTGGTGTGGCGTGTACGTCTAAACGTGTAGCCTCAAAAGAGAACCCACAGGAGAATTTTCTTTCGTCAAAATTTGTCAGAAAACCACTTATTAAGGAAATCCCGCATAGTGCGAAACTATCTTGTTTTTCCTAAACAACACATTGTAACTCGAAAATCTTTGGTGTTGCCTGTATGTCTAAGCATGTAGCCTCAAAAGAGAATGCACAGGAGAGATTTCTCTCGAACGAGTATGTAAGAATACCACGTTATAAGGAAATACATTGTCGCAAATTAAAGAAAAATACGTACCTTTTGGAAACACGTGAACTTTACAAGAAGATATAAAGCATCGTAAAAAATTAGCTTGTATCTCCTAAACAACACGTTGTAACTCGAAAAGATTTGGTGTGGCGTGTACGTCTAATCGTGTAGCCTCAAAAGAGAACCCACAGGAGAGTTTTCTTTCATCAAAATTCGTCAGAAAACCACGTTTTAAGGAAATACCGCATCGTGCGAAATTATCTTGTTTTTCCTAAACAACATGTTGAAACTCGAAAAGCTTTGGTGTTGCGAGTATGTCTAAGCGTGTAGCCTCAAAAGAGAACGCACAGGAGAATTTTCTCCCGAAAGAATATGTAGGAATACCACGTTGTAAGGAAATACAGTGTTGCAGAGTAAAGACAAATACGTACTTATTGGAAACACTTAAACTTTACGAGAAGAAATAACACATAGTAAAAAATTAGCTTTTATATCCTAAACAACACATTATAACTCGAAAGGATTTAGTGTGGCGTGTACGTCTAAACGTGTAGCCTCAAAAGAGAACCCACAGGAGAATTTTCTTTCGTCAAAATTTTTCAAAAAACCACGTTTTAAGGAAATACTGCACCATGCGAAATTATCTTGTTTTTCCTAAACAACACGTTGTAACTCGAAAAGCTTTGGTGTTGCGTGAATGTCTAAGCGTGTAGCCTCCAAAGAGAACGCACAGGAGACTTTTCTCTCGAAAGAATATGTAAGAATAACACGTTATAAGGAAATACAGTGTTGCAGAGTAAAGGCAAATACATAAGTATTGGAAACACTTAAACTTTACGAGAAGAAATAAAGCATCGTAAAAAAATAGCTTGTATCTCCTAAACAACAAGTTGTAACTCAAAAAGATTTGGTGTGGCGTGTACGTCTAAACGTGTAGCCTCAATAGAGAACCCACAGGAGAATTTTCTTTCGTCAAAATTTGTCAGAAAACCACGTTTTAAGGATATCCCGCATCGTGAGAAATTATCTTGTTCTTCCTAAACAACACGTTGTAACTCGTAAAGCTTTGCTGATGCGTGTATGTCTAAGCGTGTAGCCTCAAAAGAGGACGCACAGGAGAGTTTTCTCTCGAAAGAATATGTAAGAATACCACGTTATAAGGAAATACAATGTTGCAGACTAAAGGCAAATAAGTACTTATTGGAAACACTTTATGAGAAGAAATAACGCATCGTACAAAATTAGCTTGTATCTCCTAAACAACACGTTGTAACTCGAAATGATTTGGTGTGGCGTGTACATCTAAACATGTAGCCTCAAAAGAGAACCCACAGGAGAATTTTTTTTCGTTAAAATTTGTCAGAAAACCATGTTTTAAGGAAATCACTCATCGTGCGAAATTATCTTGTTTTTCCTAAACCACACGATGTAACTCGAAGAGCTTTGATGTTGCGTGTATGTCTAAGCGTGTAGCCTCAAAAGACAACGCACAGGAGAGTTTTCTCTCGAGAGAACATGTAAGAATACCACATTATAAGGAAATACAGTTTTGCAGAGTAAAGACAAATAAGTATGTATTTGAAACACTTTACGAGAAGAAATAACGCATTGTAAAAAATTAGTTTGTATCTCCTAAACAACACGTTGTAACTCGAAAAGATTTGGTGTGGCATGTACGTCTAAACGTGTAGCCTCAAAAGAGAACCCACAGGAGAATTTTCTTTCGTCAAAATTTGTCAGAAAACCACTTATTAAGGAAATCCCGCATAGTGCGAAACTATCTTGTTTTTCCTAAACAACACATTGTAACTCGAAAATCTTTGGTGTTGCCTGTATGTCTAAGCATGTAGCCTCAAAAGAGAATGCACAGGAGAGATTTCTCTCGAACGAGTATGTAAGAATACCACGTTATAAGGAAATACATTGTCGCAAATTAAAGAAAAATACGTACCTTTTGGAAACACGTGAACTTTACAAGAAGATATAAAGCATCGTAAAAAATTAGCTTGTATCTCCTAAACAACACGTTGTAACTCGAAAAGATTTGGTGTGGTGTGTACGTCTAAACGTGTAGCCTCAAATGAAAACACACAGGAGAATTTTCTTTCATCAAAATTTGTCAGAAAACCACGTTTTAAGGAATTCCCGCATCGTGCGAAATTATCTTGTTTTTCCTAAACAACACCTTCTAACTCGAAATGCTTTGGTGTTGTGTGTATATCTAAGCGTGTAGCCTCAAAAGAGAATGCACAGGAGAGGATTCTCTCGAAAGAATATGTAGGAATACCATGTTATAAGGAAATACAGTGTTGTAGAGTAAAGACAAATACGTACGTATTGGAAACACTTTAGGAGAAGAAATAACACATCGTACAAAATTAGCTTGTATCTCCTAAACAACACGTTGTAACTTGAAAGGATTTGGTGTGGCGTGTACGTCTAAACGTGTAGCCTCAAAAGAGAACCCACAGGACAATTTTCTTTCGTCAAAAATTTTCAGAAATCCACGTTTTAAGGAAATCCCGCATCGTGCGAAATTATCTTGTTTTTCCTAAACAACACGTTTTAACTCGAAAAGCTTTGGTGGTTGCATGTATGTCTAAGCGAGTAGCCTCAAAAGAGAACGCACAGGAGAGTTTTCTTTCGAAAGAATATGCAAGAATACCACGTTATAAGGAAATACAGTGTTGCAGAGTAAAGACAAATACGTACATATTGGAAACACTTTACAAGAAGAAATAATGCATCGTACAAAATTGGATTGTATTTCCTAAACAACACGTTATAACTCGAAAAAAATTGTTGTGGCTTGTACGTCTAAACGTGTAACCTCAAAAGAGAACCCACAGGAGAATTTTCTTTCGTCAAAATTTGTCAGAAAACGACTTTTTATGGAAATCCTGCATCATGCGAAATTATCTTGTTTTTCCTAAACAACACGTTGTAACCCGAAATAATTTGGTGTTGCGTGTATGTCTCAGCGTGTAGCATCAAAGGACAATGCACAGGATAGTTTTCCCTTGAAAGAATATGTAAGAATACCACGTACTTATTGGAAACACTTAAACTTTACGAGAAGAAATAACGCATCATACGTCTCAACAGGTAGCCTCAAAAGAATTCTCCTGTGGGTTCTCTTTTGAGACTACACGTTTAGACGTACACACCACACCAAATCTTTTCGAGTTATAATTTGTTGTTTAGGAGATACAAACTAATTTTGTAAGATGCCTTATTTCTTCTCGTAAAGTTTAAGTTTTTCCAATTAGTACGTATTTGTCTTTACTCTGCAACACTGTATTTCCTTATAACGTGGTATTCTTACATATTCTTTCGAGAGAAAACTCTCCTGTGCGTTCTCTTTTGAGGCTACACGCTTAGACATACACGCAACACCAAAGCTTTTCGAGTTAAAACGTTTGGTTTAGGAAAAACAAGATAATTTCGCACTATGCGGGATTTCCTTAATACTTGGTTTTCTGACAAATTTTGACCAACGAAAATTCTCCTATGGGTTCTCTTTTCAGGCTACACGTTTAGACGTACAGGCCACACCAAATCTTTTTAAGTTACAACGTGTTGCTTAGGAGATACAAGCTCATTTATTACGATGCGTTATTTCTTCTCATAAAGTTTTTTCCAATACGTAAGTATTTGTCTTTCCTCTGCAACACTGTATTTCCTAATAACGTGGCATTCTTACATATTCTTTCGAGAAAAAACTCTCCTTTGCGTTCTCTTTTGAGGCTACACGCTTAGACATACACGCAACACCAAAGCTTTTCGAGTTACAACGTGTTGTTTAGGAAAAATAAGATAATTTCGCACGATGCGGGATTTCCTTAAAACATGGTTTTCTGACAAATTTTGACGAAAGAAAATACTCCTGTGGGTTCTCTTTTGAGGCTACACATTTAGACGTACACGCCACACCAAATCTTTTCGAGTTATAACGTGTTGTTTAGGACATACAAACTAATTTTGTAAGATGCCTTATTTCTTCTCGTAAAGTTTAAGTTTTTCCAATAAGTACGTATTTGTCTTTACTCTGCAACACTGTATTTCCTTATAACGTGGTATTCTTACATATTCTTTCGAGAGAAAACTCTCCTGTGCATTCTCTATTGAGGCTACACGCTTAGATATACACGCAAAACCAAAGCTTTTCGAGTTAAAACGTTTGGTTTAGGAAAAACAAGATAATTTCGCACTATGCGGGATTTCCTTAATACTTGGTCTTCTGACAAATTTTGACCAACGAAAATTCTCCTATGGGTTCTCTTTTCAGGCTACACGTTTAGACGTACAGGCCACACCAAATCTTTTTAAGTTACAACGTGTTGCTTAGGAGATACAAGCTCATTTATTACGATGCGTTATTTCTTCTCATAAAGTTTTTTCCAATACATAAGTATTTGTCTTTCCTCTGCAACACTGTATTTCCTAATAACGTGGCATTCTTACATATTCTTTCGAGAAAAAACTCTCCTTTGCGTTCTCTTTTGAGGCTACACGCTTAGACATACACGCAACACCAAAGCTTTTCGAGTTACAACGTGTTGTTTAGGAAAAATAAGATAATTTCGCACGATGCGGGATTTCCTTAAAACATGGTTTTCTGACAAATTTTGACGAAAGAAAATACTCCTGTGGGTTCTCTTTTGAGGCTACACATTTAGACGTACACGCCACACCAAATCTTTTCGAGTTATAACGTGTTGTTTAGGACATACAAACTAATTTTTTAAGATGCCTTATTTCTTCTCGTAAAGTTTAAGTTTTTCCAATAAGTACGTATTTGTCTTTACTCTGTAACACTGTATTTCCTTATAACGTGGTATTCTTACATATTCTTTCGAGAGAAAACTCTCCTGTGCGTTCTCTATTGAGGCTACACGCTTAGATATACACGCAAAACCAAAGCTTTTCGAGTTAAAACGTTTGGTTTAGGAAAAACAAGATAATTTCGCACTATGCGGGATTTCCTTAATACGTGGTTTTCTGACCAATTTTGAACAAAGAAAATTCTCCTATGGGTTCTCTTTTCAGGCTACACGTTTAGACGTACAGGCCACACCAAATCTTTTTAAGTTACAACCTGTTGTTTAGGAGATACAAGCTAATTTCTTACGATGCGTTATTTTTTCTCGTAAAGTTTTTTCCAATACATAAGTATTTGTCTTTACTCTGCAACACTGTATTTCCTAATAACGTGGTATTCCTACATATTCTTTCGAGAAAAAAACTCTTTTTGCGTTCTCTTTTGAGGTTACACGCTTAGACATACACCCAACACCAAAGCTTTTCGAGTTACAACGTGTTGTTTAGGAAAAACAAGATAATTTCGCACGATGCGGGATTTCCTTAAAATGTGGTTTTCTGACAAATTTTGACGAAAGAAAATTATCCTGTGGGTTCTCTTTTGAGGCTACACGTTTAGACGTACACACCACACCAAATCTTTTTGAGTTATAACGTGTTGTTTAGGAGATACAAACTAATATTGTAAGATGCCTTATTTCTTCTCGTAAAGTTTAAGTTTTTCCAATAAGTATGTATTTGTCTTTACTCTGCAACACTGTATTTCCTTATAATGTGGTATTCTTACATATTCTTTCGAGAGAAAACTCTCCTGTGCGTTCTCTTTTGAGGCTACACGCTTAGACATACAAGCAACACCAAAGCTTTTCGAGTTAAAACGTTTGCTTGAGGAAAAACAAGATAATTTCGCACTATGCGGGATTTCCTTAATACGTGGTTTTCTGACAAATTTTGACCAAAGAAAATTCTCCTATGGGTTCTCTTTACAGGCTACACGTTTAGACGTACAGGCCAAAAGAAATCTTTTCAAGTTACAACGTGTTGTTTAGGAGATACAAGCTAATTTCTTACGATGCATTATTTCTTCCCGTAAAGTTTTTTCCAATACGTAAGTATTTGTCTTTACTCGGCAACACTGTATTTCCTAATAACGTGGTATTCTTACATATTCTTTCGAGAAAAAACTCTCCTTTGCGTTCTCTTTTGAGGCTACGCGCTTAGACATACACGCAACACCAAAGCTTTTCGAGTTACAACGTGTTGTTTAGGAAAAACAAGATAATTTCGCACGATGCGTGATTTCCTAAAAACGTGGTTTTCTGACAAATTTTGACGAAAGAAAATACTCCTGTGGGTTCTCTTTTGAGGCTACACATTTAGACGTACATGCCACACCAAATCTTTTCGAGTTACAACGTGTTGTTTAGGAGAAACAAGCTAATTTTTTACGATGCGTTATTTCTTCTCATAAAGTTTAAGTGTTTCCATTACTTACATATTTGCCTTTACTCTGCAACACTGTATTTCTTTATAACGTGGTATTCTTGCATATTCTTTCGAGAGAAAACTGTCCTGTGCGTTCTCCTTTGAGGCTACATGCTTAGACATTCACGCAACACCAAAGCTTTTCGAGTTACAACGTGTTGTTTAGGAAAAACAAGATAATTTCGCAAGATGCGGGATTTCCTTAAAACGTGGTTTTCTGACAAACTTTGACGAAATAAAACTCTCCTGTGTGTACTCTTTTGAGGCTACACGTTTAGACGTACACCCCACACCAAATCTTTTCGAGTTCAACGTGTTGTTTAGGACATACAAGCTAATTTTGCAAGATGCGTTATTTCTCTCATAAAGTGTTTCCAATCCGTACGTATTTGTCTTTACTCTGCAACACTGTGTTTCCTTATAACGTGGTATTCTTACATATTCTTTCTAGAGAAAACTATCCTGTGCGTTTCCTTTTGAGGCTACACACTTAGACATACAGGCAACACCAAAGGTTTTCGAGTTACAATGTGTTGTTAATGAAAACCAAGATAATTTCGCACTATACAGGATTTCCTTAAAACGTGATTTTCTGACAAATTTTGACGAAAGAAAATTCTCCTGTGGGTTCTCTGTTGAGGCTACATGTTTCGACGTACACTCCACACCAAATCTTGTTGAGTTACAATGTGTTGTTTAGGAGATACAAGCTAATATTGTATGATGCGTTATTTCTTCTCCTAAAGTGTTTCCAATACGTACGTATTTGTCTTTCCACTGCAACACTGTATTTCCTTATAACGTTGTATTCTTACATGTTCTTTCGAGACAAAACTCTCCTGTGCATTCTCTTTTGAGGCCACACGTTTAGACATACACGCAACACCAAAGCTTTTCGAATTACAACGTGTTGTTTAGGAAAAACAAGATAACTTTGCACGATACGGGATTTCCTTAAAACGTGGTTTTCTGACAAATTTTGACGAAAGAAAGTTCTCCTGTTTGTGTTCGTTTGAGTCTACACATGTAGACGTACGAGCCACACCAATTCTTTTCGAATTACAACGTGTTGTTTAGGAGATACAAGCAAATTTTGTTCGATGCATTATTTCTTCTCATAAAGTGTTTCCAATAAGTACATATTTGTCTTTACTCTGCAACACTTTATTTCCTTATAACGTAGTTTTCTTACATATTCTTTCGAGGGAAAACTCTCCTGTGCGTTCTCCTTTGGGGTTACACGCTTAGACATACATGCAACGCCAAAGCTTTTCGAGTTACAACGTGTTGTTTAGGAAAAACAAGATAATTTCGCACGATGCGATATTTCCATAAAACGTGGTTTTCTGATATATTTTGACGAAAGAAAGTTCTGCCCTGTGTTCTATTTGAGGCTACACGTGTAGAGGTATGAGCCACACCAAATCTTTTTGAGTTACAACGTGTTGTTTAGGAGATACAAGCTAATTTTGTATGATGCGTTATTTCTTCTCGTAAAGTGTTTCCAATATGTACTTACTGTCTTTACTCTGCAAAATTGTATTTCCTTATAACGTGGTATTCTTACATATTCTTTCAAGAGAAAACTCTCCTGTGCCTTCTCTTTTGAGGCTCCACGCTTACACATACACGCAATACCAAAGCTTTTGGAGTTACAACATGTTGTTTAGAAAAAAGAAGATGATTTCGCATGATGCGGGATATCCTTAAAATGTGGTTTTCTGAAAAAATTTGACGAAAGAAAATTCTCCTGTGGGTTCTCTTTTGAGGCTACACGTTTAGACGTACATGCCACACCAAATCCTTTCGAGTTACCACGTGTTGTTTAGGAGATACAAGCTAATTTTTTAAGATGCCTTAATTTTTCTCGTAAAGTGTTTCCAATAAGTATGTATTTGTCTTTACTCTGCAACATTGTATTTCCTTATAACGTGGTATTCTTACATATTCTTTCGAGGGAAAACTTCCTGTGCGTTCTCTTTTGAGGTTACACGCTTAGACATAAAGGCAACACCAAACCTTTTCGAGTTACAACGTGTTGTTTAGGAAAAACAAGATAATTTCGCACGATACGAGATTTCCTTAAAACGTGGTTTCTGACAAATTTTGATGAAAGAAAATTCTCCTGTGGGTTCTCTGTTGAGGTTACACGTTTAGACGTACACGTCACACCAAATCTTTTCGAGTTACAACGTGTTGTTTAGGAGATACAAGCTAATATTTTACGATGCGTTATTTCTTCTCGTAAAGTGTTTCCAATATGTACTTATTTGTCTTTACTCTGCAAAATTGTATTTCCTTAACGTGGTATTCTTACATAATCTTTCAAGAGAAAACTCTCCTGTGCCTTCTCTTCTGAGGCTACACACTTAGACATACACGCAACACCAAAGCTTTTCGAATTACAACATGTTGTTTAGGAAAACAAGATGATTTCGCACGATGCGGGATTTCCTTATAACGTGGTTTTCTGAAAAATTTTGAAGAAATAAAATTCTCCTGTGGGTTCTCTTTTGAGGCTACACGTTTAGACGTACACGCCACACCAAATCTTTTCGAGTTACAACGTGTTGTTTCGGAGATACAAGCTAATTTTTTAGGATGCGTTACTTCTTCTTGTAAAGTGTGTCCAATACGTACATATTTGTCTTTACTCTGCAACACTGTATTTCCTTATAACGTGGTATTCTTACATATTCTTTTGAGAGAAAACTATCCCGTGTTTTCCCGTTTTAGGCTACACACTTAGACATACAGGCAACACCAAAGCTTTTCGAATAACAACGTGTTGTTTATGAAAAACAAGATAATTTCTCACGATGCGGGATTTCCTTAAAACGTGGTTTTCTGAAACATTTTGACGAAAGAAAATTCTTCAGTGTGTTTTCTTTTGAGGCTACACATTTAGACGTACACGGCACACCAAATCCTTTCGAGTTACCACGTGTTGTTTAGGAGATACAAGCTAATTTTGTACGATGCATTATTTCTTCTCATAAAGTGTTTCCAATACGTACGTATTTGTCTTTACTCTGCAACACTGTATTTCCTTATAATTGTATTTTTACATATTCTTTCGAGAGAAAACTCTCCTGTGCATTCTCTTTAGAGGCTACACGCTTAGACATACACGCAACTCCAAAGCATTTCGGGTTACAATGTGTTGTTTAGGAAAACAAGATAATTTCGCACGATGCGAGATTTCCATAAAACGTGGTTTTCTGAAAAATTTTGAGGGAAGAAAGTTATCCTGTGGGTTCTCTTTTGAGGCTACATGTGTAGAGGTACAAGCCACACCAAATCTTTTCGAGTTACAACGTGTTGTTTAGGAGATACAAGCTAATTTTTTACGATGCGTTACTTCTTCTCTTAAAGTGTTTCCAATAGTATTTGTCTTTACTCTGCAACCCTGTATTTCCTTATAACGTGGTATTCTTACATATTCTTTCGAGAGAAAAGTCTCCTGTGCCTTCTCTTTTGAGGCTACACGCTTAGACATACACGCAACACCAAAGCTTTTCGAGTTACAACGTGTTGTTTAGGAAAAACAAGATAATTTCGCACGATGCAAGATTTCCTTAAAACGTGGTTTCTGACAAATTTTGATGAAAGAAAATTCTCCTGTGGGTTCTCGTTTGAGGCTACACTTTTAAACGTATACGTCACACCAAATCTTTTCGAGTTTCAACGTGTTGTTTAGGAGATACAAGGTAATTTTGAACGATGCGTTATTTCTTCTCGTAAAGTGTTTCCAATATGTACTTATTTGTCTTTACTCTGCAAAATTGTATTTCCTTATAACATGGTATTCTTACATATTCTTTTGAGAGAAAACTCTCCTGTGCCTTCTCTTTTCAGGCTACACACTTACACATACACGCAACACCAATGCTTTTCGAGTTACAACATGTTGTTTAGGAAAAGGAAGATGATTTCGCACGATGCGGGATTTCCTTAAAACGTGGTGTTCTGAAAAATTTTGAAAAAAGAAAATTCTCCTGTGTGTTCTCTTTTGGGGCTACACATTTAGACGTACACGCCACACCAAATCCTTTCAAGTTACCTCGTAAAGTTTAGGAGATACAAGCTAATTTTGTACGATGCGTTATTTCTTCTGGTAAAGTGTTTCCAATATGTACTTATTTGTCTTTACTCTGCAAAATTGTATTTCCTTATAACGTGGTATTCTTACATATTCTTTCGAGAGAAAACTCTCCTGTGCCTTCTCTTTTGAGGCTCCACGCTTACACATACAGGCAACACCAAAGCTTTTTGAGTTACAACATGTTGTTTAGAAAAAGAAGATGATTTCCCACGATGCGGGATTTCCTTAAAACGTGGTTTTCTGAAAAAATTTGAAGAAAGAAAATTCTCCTGTAGGTTCTCTTTTGAGGCTACACGTTTAGACGTGCATGCAACACCAAATCTTTTCGAGTTACAACGTCTTGTTTAGGAGATAAAACCTAATTTTTTTACGATGCGTTAATTCTTCTCGTAATGTGTTTCCAATACATACGTATTTGTCTTTAGTCTGCAACATTGTATTTCCTTATAACGTGGTATTCTTACATATTCTTTCGAGAGAAAACTATCCTGTGCGTTCTCTTTTGAGGTTACACACTTAGACATTCACGCAACACCAAACCTTTTCGAGTAAGAACATGTTATTTAGGAAAAACAATATAATTTCGCACGATGCGAGATTTCCTTAAAACGTGGTTTCTGACAAATTTTGATGAAAGAAAATTCACCTGTGGGTTCTCTTTTGAGGCTATACATTTAGACGTACACGTCACACCAAATCCTTTTGAGTTACAACGTGTTGTTTAGGAGATACAAGCTAATTTTGTATGATGCGTTATTTCTTCTTGTAAAGAGTTTCCAATATGTACTTATTTGTCTTTATTCTGAAAAATTGTATTTCCTTATAACGTGGTATTCTTACATATTCTTTCGAGAGAAAACTCTCCTGTGCCTTCTCTTTTGAGGCTCCACGCTTAGACATACACGCAACACTAAAGCTTTTCGAGTTGCAACATGTTTTTTAGGAAAAAGAAGGTGATTTCGCACGATGCGGGATTTCCTTAAAACGTGGCTTTCTGAAAAATTTTAACGAAAGAAAATTCTCCTGTGTGTTCTCTTTTGAGGCTACACGTTTAGACGTAAAAGCCACACCAAATCTTTTCCAGTTACAACATGTTGTTTAGGAGATACAAGCTAATTTTGTACGATGCGTTATTTCTTCTCGTAATGTGTTTCCAATATGTACGTATTTGTCTTTACTCTGCAACACTGTATTTCCTTATACCGTGGTATTCTTACATATTCTTTCAAGAAAAAACTCTCCTTTACATTCTGTTTTGAGGCTACATGCTTAGACATACACGCAACACCAAAGCTTTTCGAGTTACAACGTGTTGTTTAGGAAAAACAAGATAATTTCGCATGATGCGAGATTTCCTTAAAACGTGGTTGCTGACAAATTTTGATGAAAGAAAATTCTCTTGTGGGTTGCCTTTTGATGCTACACGCTTAGACGTACACGTCACACCAAATCTTTTCGAGTTACAACGTGTTGTTTAGGAGACACAAGCTAATTTTGTACGATGCGTTATTTCTTCTTGTAAAGTGTTTCCAATATGTACTTATTTGTCTTTACTCTGCAAAATTGTATTTCCTTATAACGTCGTATTCTTACATAATCTTTCGAGAGAAAACTCTCCTGTGCCTTCTCTTTTGAGGCTCCACGCTTACACATACACGCAACACCAAAGCTTTTCGAGTTACAACATGTTGTTTAGGAAAAAGAAGATGATTTCGCACGATGCGGGATTTCCTTAAAACGTGGCTTTCTGAAAAATTTTGACGAAAGAAAATTCTCCTGTGGGTTCTCTTTTGAGGCTACACGTTTAGACGTACACGGCACACCAAATCTTTTCGAGTTACAACGTGTTGTTACGGAGATACAAGGTAATTTTGTAAGATGAGTTACTTCTTCTCTTAAAGTGTTTCCAATACGTTCTTATTTGTCTTTACTCTGCAACACTGTATTTCCTTATAACGTGGTATTCTTACATATTCGTTCGAGAGAAAACTATCCTGTGTGTTCCCTTTTTAGTCTACACACTTAGACATACAGGCAACACCACAGCTTTCTGAGTTACAACGTGTTGTTTATGAAAAACAAGATAATTTCGCACGATGCGGGATTTCCTTAAAACGTAGTTTTCTGAAAAATTTTGACGAAAGAAAATTCTTCAGTGGGTTCTCTTTTGAGGCTACACGTTTAGACGTACACGCCACACCAAATCCTTTCGAGTTACCACGTGTGGTTTAGGAGATACAAGCTAATATTTTAAGATACGTTATTTCTTCTCATTAAGTGTTTCCAACATGTACGTATTTGTCTTTACTCTGCAACACTGTATTTCCTTATAACTTTGTATTCTTACATATTCTTTCGAGAGAAAACTCTCCTGTGCGTTCTCTTTAGAGGCTACACGCTTAGACATACGAGCAACGCCAAAGCTTTTCGAGTTACAATGTGTTGTTTAGGAAAAACAAGATAATTACGCACGATGCGAGATTTCCATAAAACGTGGATTTCTGAAAAATTTTGAGGGAAGAAAGTTCTCCTGTGGGTTCTCTTTTGAGGCTACACATGTAGAGGTACGAGACACACCAAATCTATTCGAGTTACAACGTGTTGTTTAGGAGATACAAGCTAATTTTGCACGATGCGTTATTTCTTCTCTTAAAGTGTTTCCAGTAGTATTTGTCTTTACTCTGCAACAATGTATTTCCTTATAACATGGTATTCTTACATATTCTTTCGAGAGAAAACTTGCCCGTGCGTTCTCTTTTGATGCTACACTCTTAGACAGATACGCAACGCCAAAGCTTTTCGAGTTACAACGTGTTGTTTAGGAAAACAAGATAATTTCGCACGATGCAGGATTTCCATAAAACGTGGTTTTCTGAAAAATTTCGACGAAAGAAATGTCTCCTGTCTGTTCTCTTTTGAGGCTACACGTGTAGAAGTACGAGCCACACCAAATCTTTTCGAGTTACCATGTGTTGTTTAGGAGATACAAGCTAATTTTGTACGATGTGTTATTTCTTCTCTTAAAGTTTTTACAATACTTACGTAGTTGTCTTTACTCTGCAACACTGTATTCCCTTATAACGTGGTATTCTTACATATTCTTTCCAGAGAAAACTCTCCTGTGCGTTCTCTTTTGAGGCTACACGCTTAGACATACACGAAACGCCAAAGCATTTCGAGTTACAATGTGTTGTTTAGGAAAAACAAGATAATTCCGCACTATGCGAGATTTCCATAAAACGTGGTGTCTGAAAAATTTTGACCAAAGAAAGTTCTCCTGTGGGTTCTCTTTTGAGGCTACACGTGTAGAGGTACGAGCCACACCAAATCTACTCGAGTTACAACGTGTTGTTTAGGAGATACAAGCTAATTTTTTATGATGCTTTATTTCTTCTCTTAAAGTGTTTCCAGTAGTATTTGTCTTTACTCTGCAACACTGTATTTCCTTATAACATGGTATTCTTACATATTCTTTCGAGAGAAAACTCGCCTGTGCGTTCTCTTTTGAGGCTACACACTTAGACAAATATGCAACGCCAAAGCTTTTCGAGTTACAACGTGTTGTTTATAAAAAACAAGATAATTTCGCACGATGCGAGATTTCCATAAAACGTGGTTTTCTGAAAAATTTTGATGAAAGAAAATTCTCCTGTGGGTTCTCGTTTGAGGCTACACTTTTAGACGTGCACGTCACACCAAATATTTTCGAGTTACAACGTGTTGTTTAGGAGATACAAGTTAATTTTGTACGATGCGTTATTTCTTCTCGTATAGTGTTTCCAATACGTACATATTTGTCTTTACTCTGCAACACTGTATTTCCTTATAACGTGGTATTCTTGCATATTCTTTCGAGAGAAAACTATCCTGTGCGTTCCCTTTTGAGGCTACACACTGAGACATACAGGCAAACCAAAGCTTTTCGAGTTACAACGTGTTGTTTATGAAAAACAAGATAATTTCGCACGATGCGGGATTTCCTTAAAACTTGGTGTTCAGACAAATTTTGACGAAAGAAAATTCTCCTGTGTGTTCTCTTTTGAGGCTACACATTTAGGCGTACGAGCCACACCAAATATTTCGAGTTACAACTTGTTGTTTAGGAGATAATAGCAAATTTTGTACGATGCGTTATTTCTTCTTGTAAAGTGTTTCCAATAAGTACTTATCTGTCTTTACTCTGCAACACTGTATTTCCTTATAACGTGGTATTCTTACATATTCTTTCGAGGGAAAACTCTCCTGTGCGTTCTCTTTTGAGGCTACATTCTTAGACATACACGCAACGCCAAATCTTTTCGAGTTACAAAGTGTTGTTTAGGAAAAACAAGATAATTTCGCACGATGCGAGATTTCCATAAAACGTGGTTTTCTGAAAACTTTTGACCACAGAAAGTTCTCCTGTGGGTTCTCTTTTGAGGCTACATGTTTAGACGTACACGTCACACCAAATCTTTTCGAGTTACAACGTGTTGTTTAGGAGATACAAGCTAAACTTGTACGATGAGTTATTTCTTCTCATAAAGTGTTTCCAATAAGTACTTATTTGTCGTTACTCTCCAAAATTGTATTTCCTTATAACGTGGTATTCTTACATATTCTTTCGAGAGAAAACTCTCCTGTGCCTTCCCCTTTGAGGCTACACACTTAGACATACAGGCAACACCAAAGCATTTCGAGTTACAACGTGTTGTTTATGAAAAACTAGATGATTTCGCACAATGCGGGATTTCCTTAAAACGTGGTGTTCTGACACATTTTGACGAAAGAAAATTCTCCTGTGGGTTCTCTTTTGAGGTTACACGTTTAGAGGTACACGCCACACCAAATCCTTTCGAGTTACCACGTGTTGTTTAGGAGATACAAGCTAATTTTGTACGATGCGTTATTTCTTCTCGTAAAGTGTTTCCAAACGTACGTATTTGTCTTTACACTGCAACACTGTATTTCCTTATAATGTTGAATTCTTACATGTTCTTTCGAGAGAAAACTCTCCTGTGCATTCTCTTTAGAGGCTACATGCTCACACATACACGCAACACCAAAGCTTTTCGAGTTACAACGTGTTGTTTAGGAGATAGAAGCTAATTTTGTATGATGCGTTATTTCTTCTCGTAAAGTGTTTCCAATACGTATGCATTTGTCTTTACTCTGCAACACTGTATTTCCTTATAACTTGGTGTTCTTACATATTCTTTCAAGAGAAAACTATCCTGTGCCTTCTTTTTTGAGGCTACACACTTAGACATATGCGCAACACCAAAGTTTTTTGAGTTGCAACGTGTGGTTTAGGAAAAACCAGATAATTTCGCAAGATGTGGGATTTCCTTAAAACGTGATTGTCTGAAAAATTTTGAGGAAAGAAAATTGTCCTGTGGGTTCTCTTTTGAGGCTACACGTTTAGAAGTACAGGCCACACCAAATCTTTTCGAGTTACAACGTGTTGTTTAGGAGATACAAGCTAATTTTGTACGATCCGTTATTTCTTCTCGTAAAGTGTTTCCAATACGTACGTATTTGTCTTTACTCTGCAACACTGTATTTCCTATTAACGTGGTATTCTTACCTATTCTTTCGAGAGAAAACTCTCCTGTGCCTTCTCTTTTGAGGTTACACACTTAGACATACACGCAACACGAAAGCTTTTCGAGTTACAAGGTGTTGTTTAGGAAAATCAAGATAATTTCGCACGATGCGGGATTTCCTTAAAATGTGATTTTCTGAAAAATTTTGACGAAAGAAAATTCTCCTATAAGTTCTCTTTTGAGGCTACACGTTTAGACGTACACGCCACACCAAATCTTTTCGAGTTACAACGTGTTGTTTAGAAGATACAAGCAAATATTTTATGATGCGTTATTTCTTCTCGTAAACTGTTTCCAATACGTACGTATTTGTCTTTACTATGCAACACTGTATTTCCTTATAACGTGGTATTCTTACATATTCTTTCGAGAGAAAACTCTCCTGTGTGTTCTCTTTGAGGCTACACGCTTAGACATACACGCAGCACCAAAGATTTTCGAGTTACAACGTGTTGTTTAGGAAAAACAAGATAATTTCGCACGATATGGGATTTCGTTAAAACCTGGTTTTCTGACAAATTTTGACCAAAGAAAATTCTCCTGTCGGTTCTCTTTTGAGGCTACACGTTTAGAGGAATATGCCACACCAAATCTTTTCGAGTTACAACGTGTTGTTTTGGAGATACAAGCTAATTTTGTAAGATACGTTATTTCTTCTCCTAAAGTGTTTCCAATACATACCTATTTGTCTTTAGTGTGCAACACTGTATTTCCTTATAACGTGGTATTCTTGCATATTATTTTGAGAGAAAACTCTCCTGTGCCTTCTCTTTTGAGGCTACATGCTTAGACATACACGAAACACCAAAGCTTTTCGAGTTACAACGTGTTGTTTAGGAAAAACAAGATAATTTCGCATGATGCGGGATTTCCTTAATACGTGGTTTTCTGACAAATTTTGACGAAAGAAATTTCTCCTGTGGGTTCTCTTTTGAGGCTACATGTTTAGACGTACACACCACGCCAAATATTTTCGAGTTACAACGTGTTCTTTAGGAGAAACAAGCTAATTTTGTACGATGCATTATTTCTTCTCGTAAAGTGTTTCCAATACGTACGTATTTGTCTTTATTTTGCAACACTGTATTTCCTTATAACGTGGTATTCTTACATATTCTTTCGAGAGAAAACTATTCTGTGCATTCCCTTTTGAGGCTAAACATGTTTAGACGCACACGCCACACCAAATATTTTCGAATTACAACGTGTTGTTTAGGAGATACAAGCTAATTTTGTACCATGCGTCATTTCTTCTCGTAAAGTATTTACAATTACTACCTATTTATCTTTACTCTGCAACACTGTATTTCCTTATAACGTGGTATTCCTACATATTCTTTCGAGAGAAAACTCTCCTGTGTCCTCTTTTGAGGCTACACGCTTAGACATACACGCAACACCATAGCTTTTCGAGTTACAACGTGTAGTTTAGGAAAAACAAGGTAATTTCGCACGATGAGGCATTTCCTTAGAACATGGTTTTCTAACAAATTTTGACGAAAGAAAATTCTCTTGTGGGTTCTCTTTTGAGGCTACACGTTTAGACGTACACGCCACACGAAATCTTTTCGAGTTACAACGTGTTGGTTAGGAGATAAAAGATAATTTTGTACGATGCGTTATTTCTTCTCGTAAAGTGTTTCCAATACGTACGTATTTGTCTTTATGCTGCCACACTGTATTTCCTTATAACGTGGTATTCTTACATATTCTTTCGACAGAAACTCTCCCGTGAATTCTCTTTTGAGGCCACACACTTAGACATACATGCAACACCAAAGCTTTTCGAATTACAACGTGTTGTTTAGGAGAAACAAGATAATTTCGCACGATGCGGGATTTCCATAAAACGTGGGTTTCTGACAAATTTTGACGAAGGAAAATCCTCCTGTGGTTTCTCTTTTGAGGCTACACGTTTAGCCGTACATGCCACACCAAATCCTTTCGAGTTACAACTTGTTGTTTAGGAGATACAATCTAATTTTGTATGATGCATTATATCTTTTCGTAAAGTTTTTTCCAATACTTATGTATTTGTCTTTAGTCTGCAACACTGTATTTCCTTATAACGTGGTATTCTCACATATTGTTTCGAGAGAATACTCTACTGTGCGTTCTCTTTTGAGGCTACAAGCTTAGATATACACGCAACACCAAAGCTTTTTTGAATTACAACGTGTTGTTTAGGAAAAACAAGATAATTTTGCAGGATGTAGGATTTCCTTAAAACGTGGTTTTCTCACAAATTTTGACGAAAGAAAATTCTCCTGTTCGTTGTCTTTGAGGCTACACTTTTAGACGTACACGCCAAACCAAATCTTTTCGAGTTACCACTTGTTGTTTAGGAGATACAAGTTAATAATTTATGATGCGTTATTTCTTCTCGTAAAGTGTTTCCAATATGTACGTTTTTGTCTTTACTCTGCAACACTGTATTTCCTTATAACGTGGTATTCTTACACGTTCTTCCGAGAGAAAACTCTCCTGTGCATTCTCTTTTGAGGCTACACGCTTAGACATACACGCAACACCAAAGCTTTTCGAGTTACAACATGTTGTTTAGGAAAAACAAATAATTTCGCACGATGCGGGATTTCCTTAAAACGTGGTTTTCTGACAAATTTTGACGAAAGAAAATTCTCCTGTTGGTTCTCTTTTGAGGCTACACGTTTAGACTTACATGCCAAACCAAATCTTTTCGAGTTACAACGTGTTGTTTAGGAGATGAAAGCTAATTTTTAATAATGCATTATTTCTTCTCGTAAAGTGTTCCCAATATGTACGTATTTGTCTTTACTCAGCAAAATTGTATTTCCTAATAGCGTGGTGTTCTTACATATTCGTTCGAGAGAAAACTCTCCTGTGCCTTCTCTTTTGAGGCTCCACGTTTAGACATACACGCAACACTAAAGCTTTTCGAGTTACAACATGTTGTTTAGGAAAAAGAAGATGATTTCGCACGATGCAGGATTTCCTTAAAACGTGGTTTTCTCAAAAATTTTGAAGAAAGAAAATTCTCCTGTGGGTTCTCTTTTGAGGCTACACGTTTAGACATACACGCCACACCAGATCTTTTTGAGTTACAACGTTTTGTTTAGGAGATACATGTTAATTTTTTACTATGCGTTAATTTTTCTAGTAAAGTGTTTCCAATACGTTCGTGTTTATCTTTACCCTGCAACACTGTATTTCCTTATAACGTGATATTCTTACATATTCTTTCGAGAGAAAACTCTCCTTTGCGTTCTCTGTTGAGGCTACACGCTTAGACATACATGCAACACCAAAGCTTTTCGAGTTACAACGTGTTGTTTAGGAAAAACAAGATAATTTCGCACGATGCGAGATTTCCTTAAAACGTGGTTTCTGACAAATTTTGATGAAAGAAAACTCTCCTGTGGGTTCTCTTTTGAGGGTACACGTATAGACATACACGTCACACCAAATGTTTTCGAGTAACCACGTGTTGTTTAGGAGATACAAGCTAATTTTGTAAGATGCGTTATTTCTTCTCGTAAAGTGTTTCCAATATGTACTTATTTGTCTTTACTCATCAAAATTTTATTTCCTTATAACGTGGTATTCTTACATATTCTTTCAAGAGAAAACTCTCCTGTGCATTCTCTTTTGAGGCTCCACGCTTAGACATACGCGCAACACCAAAGCTTTTCGAGTTACAGCTTGTTGTTTAGGAAAAAGAAGATGATTTCGCACGATGCGGGATTTCCTTAAAACGTGGTTTTCTGAAAAATTTTAACGAAAGAAAATTCTCCTGTGGGTTCTCTTTTGAAGCTACACATTTAGACGTACACGCCGCACCAAATCTTTTCGAGTTACAACGTGTTGTTTAGGAGATACAAGCTAATTTTGTACGATGCGTTATTTCTTCTCGTAAAGTTTTCCAATACGTACATATTTTTCTTTACTCTGCAACACTGTATTTCCTTATAACTTGGTATTCTTACATATTCTTTCGAGAGAAAACTATCCTGTGCGTTCCCTTTTGAGGCTACACACTTAGACATACAGGCATCACCAAAGCTTTTCGAGTTACAACGTGTTGTTTATGAAAATCAAGATTATTTCGCACGATGCGTGATTTCCTTAAAATGTGGTTTTCTCACAAATTTTGACGAAAGAAAATTATCCTGTGGGTTCTCTTTTGAGGCTACACGTTTAGACGTACACGCCACACCAAATCCTTTCGAGTTACCACGTGTTGTTTAGGAGATACAAGCTAATTTTTTATGATGCGTTATTTCTTCTCGTAAAGTGTTTCCAATACGTACTTATTTCTCTTTACTCTGCAACATTGTATTTCCCTAATACGTGGTATTCTTACATATTCTTTCGAGGGAAAACTCTCCTGTGTGTTCTCTTTTGAGGCTACATGCTTAGGCATACACGCAACGCCAAAGCTTTTCGAGTTACAACGTTTTGTTTAGGAAAAAGAAGATAATTTTGCACGATGCGAGATTTCCATAAAACGTGGTTTTCTGAAAAATTTTGACCAAAGAAAGTTCTCCTGTGCATTCCCTTTTGAGGCTACACGTGTAGTCGTAGGAGCCAAAACAAATCTTTTCGAGTTACAACGTGTTGTTTAGAAGATACAAGCTATTTTTTTACGATGCATTATTTCTTCTCTTAAAGTGTTTCCAATACGTACGTATTTGTCTTTACTCTGCAACACTGTATTTCCTCATAACGTGGTATTCTTACATATTCTTTCGAGAGAAAACTCTCCTGTGCGTTCTCTTGTGAGGCTACACGCTTAGACATACACGTAACAGCAAAGCTTTTCGAGATACAACATGTTGTTTAGGAAAAACAAGATAATTTCGCACGATGCAAGATTTCCTTAAAACGTGGTTTCTGACAAATTTTGATGAAAGAAAATTCTCCTGTGTGTTCTCTTTTGAGGCTACAGGTTTAGACGTACATGTCACACCAGATCTTTTCGAGTTACAACGTGTTGTTTAGGAGATACAAGCTAATTTTGTATGAAGCAGTATTTCTTTTACTAAAGTGTTTCCAATATGTACTTATTTGTCTTTACTCTGCAAAATTGTATTTCCTTATAACGTGGTATTCTTACAGATTCTTTCGAGAGAAAACTCTCCTGTGCATTCTCTTTTGAGGCCACACCTTTAGACATACAGGCAACACCAAAGCTTTTCGAGTTACAACGTGTTGTTTAGGAAAAACAAGATAATTTTGCACGATGCGGGATTACCTTAAAACGTGGTTTTCTGACAAATTTTGACGAAAGAAAGTTCCCCTGTTGGTGTTCTTTTGAGTCAACACGTGTAGACGTACGAGCCACACCAAATCTTTTCTAGTTACAACGTGTTGTTTAGGAGATACAAGCAAATTTTGTACGATGCGTTATTTCTTCTCATAAAGTGTTTCCAATACGTACGTATTTGTCTTTACTCTGCAACACTGTATTTCCTTATAACGTGGTATTCTTACATATTCTTTCGAGGGAAAACTCTCCTGTGCGTTCTCTTTTGAGGCTACATGCTTAGACATACATGCAACCCCAAAGCTTTTCGAGTTACAACTTGTTGTTTAGGAAAAACAAGATAATTTCGCAGGATGCGAGATGTCCATAAAACATGGTTTTCTGACATATTTTGACGAAAGAAAGTTCTCCTGTGGGTTCTCTTTTGAGGCTACACGTGTAGAGGTATGGGCCACACCAAATCTTTTCGAGTTGCAACGTGTTGTTTAGGAGATACAAGCTAATTTTGTACGATGCGTTATTTCTTCTCGTAAAGTGTATCCAATATGTACGTATTTGTCTTTACTCTGCAACACTGTATTTCCTTATAACGTGGTATTCTTATATATTCTTTCGAGAGAAAACTCTCCTGTGCGTTCTCTTTTGAGGTGACACGCTTAGACATACACGCAACACCAAAGCTTTTCGAGTTACAACGTGTTGTTTAGGAAAAACAAGATAATTTCGCACGGTGCGAGATTTCATTAAAACGTGGTTTCTGACAAATTGGATGAAGGAAAATTCTCCTGTGGGTTCTCTTTTGAGGCTGCACGTTTAGACGTACACTTCACACCAAATCTTTTTGAGTTACAAGTTGTTGTTTAGGAGATACAAGCTAATTTTGTACGATGCGTTATTTCTTCTCGTAAAGTGTTTCCAATATGTACTTATGTGTCTTTACTCTGCAAAATTGTATTTCCTTTTAACGTGGTATTCTTACATATTCTTTCGAGAGAAAACTCTCCTGTGCCTTCCCTTTTGAGGCTCCATGCTTACACAAACACACAACGCCAAAGCTTTTTGAGTTACAATGTGTTGTTTAGGAAAAACAAGATTATTTCGCACGATGCCAGATTTACATAAAATGTGGTTTTCTGAAAAATTTTGACGAAAGAAAGTTCTCTTGTGGGTTCTCTTTTGAGGCTGCACGTGTGGAGGTATGAGCCACACCAAATCTTTTCGAGCTACAACGTGTTGTTTAGGAGATACAAGCTAATGTTGTACAATGCATTATTTCTTCTCTTAAAGTGTTTCCAATACGTACATATTTGTCTTTACTCTGCAACACTGTATTTCCTTATAACGTGGTATTCTTACATATTCTTTCGAGAGAAAACTCTCCTTTGAGTTCTCTTTTGAGGTTACATGCTTAGACATACACGCAACACCAAAGCTTTTCGAGTTACAACGTGTTCTTTAGGAAAAACAAGATAATTTCGCACGATGCGAGATTCCCTTAAAACGTGGTTTCTGACAAATTTTGACGAAAGAAAATTCTCCTGTGGGTTCTCTTTTGAGGCTACACGTTTAGACGTACACGTCACACCAAATCTTTTCGAGTTACAACGTGTTGTTTAGGAGATACAAGCTATTTTTGTACGATGCGTTATTTCTTCTCGTAAAGTGTTTCCAATATGTACTTATTTGTCTTTACTCTGCAAAATTGTATTTCCTTATAACGTGGTATTCGTACATATTCTTTCGAGAGAAAACTCTCCTGTGCCTTCTCTTTTGAGGCTCCATGCTTACACAAACACGCAACGCCAAAGCTTTTTGAGTTACAATGTGTTGTTTAGGAAAAACATATAATTTCCCACGATGCCAGATTTCCATAAAACGTGGTTTTCTGAAAAATTTTGACGAAAGAAAGTTCTCCTGTGGGTTCTTTTTCGAGGCTACACGTGTAGAGGTAAGAGCCATACCAAATCTTTTCGAGTTACAACGTGTTATTTAGGAGATACAAGCTAATGTTGTACGATGCGTTATTTCTTCTCTTAAAGTGTTTCCAATATGTACATATTTGTCTTTACTCTGCAACACTGTATTTCCTTATAACGTGGTATTCTTACATATTCTTTCGAGAGAAAACTCTCCTGTGAGTTCTCTTTTGAGGCTACAAGCTTAGACATACAGGCAACACCAAAGATTTTCCAGTTACAACCAGTTGTTTAGGAAAAACAAGATAATTTTGCACGATGCGAGATTTCTTTAAAACGTGGTTTCTGACAAAATTTGATGAAAGAAAATTCTCCTGTGGGTTCTCTTTTGAGGCTACACATGTAGACGTACACGTCACACCAAATCTTTTCGAGTTACAACGTGTTGTTTAGGAGATACAAGCTAATTTTATACGATGCGTTATTTCTTCTCATAAATTGTTTCCAATACATACTTATTTGTATTTAGTCTGCAACACTGTATTTCCTTATAACGTGGTATTCTTACATATTCTTTGAGGGAAAACTCTCCTGTGCGTGCTCTTTTGAGGCTACATGCTTAGACATACACGCAACGACAACGATTTTCGAGTAACAACGTGTTGTTTAGTAAAAACAATATAATTTCGCACGATACGAGATTTCCATAAAACGTGGTTTTCTGAAAAATTTTGACGAAAGAAAATTCTCCTGTGGGTTCTCTTTTGAGGCTACACGTGTAGGGGTACGAGCCACACTAAATCTTATCGAGTTACAAGGTGTTGTTTAGGAGATACAAGCTAATTTTGTACGATGCTTTAATTCTTCTCGTAAAGTGTTTCCAATACGTATGTATTTGTCTTTACTCTGCAACACTGTATTTCCTTATAACGTGGTATTCTTACATATTCTTTCGAGAGAAAACTCTCCTGTGTGTTCTCTTTTGAGGCTACACGCTTAGACATACACGCACCACCAAAGCTTTTCGAGTTACAACGTGTTGTTTAGGAAAAACAAGAGAATTTCGCACGATGCGAGATTTCCATAAAACGTGGTTTCTGACAAATTTTGATGAAAGAAAATTCTCCTGTGGGTTCTCTTTTGAGGCTACACATTTAGACGTACACGTCACACCAAATGTTTTTGTTGTTTAGGAGATACAAGCTAATTTTCTACGATACGTTATTTCTTATTGTAATGTGTTTCCAATAAGTTCTTATTTGTCTTTACCCTGCAAAATTGTATTTTCTTATAACGTGGTATTCTTACATATTCTTTCAAGAGAAAACTCTCCTGTGCCTTCTCTTTTGAGGCTCCACGCTTACACATACATGCAACACCAAAGCTTTTCGAGTTACAACATGTTGTTTAGGAAGAAGATGATATCGCACGATGCGGGATTTCCTTAAAACGTGGTTTTCTGACAAATTTTGACGAAAGAAAATTCTCCTTTGGGTTCTCTTTTGAGGCTACATTTTTAGATGTACACGCCACACCAAATTTTTTCGAGTTACAACGTGTTGTTTAGGAGATACAAGCTAATTTTGTACGATGCGTTAATTCTTCTAGTAAAGCGTTTCCAATATGTATGTATTTGTCTTTACGCTGCAACACTGTATTTCCTTATCACGTGGTTTTCTTACATATTGTTTCGAGAGAAAACTATACTGTGCGTTCCCTTTTGAGGCTACACACTTAGACATACAGGCAACACCAAAGCTTTTTGAGTTACAACGTGTTTTTATGAAAAACAAGATAATTTCGCACGATGCGAGATTTCCTTAAAACGTGGTGTTCTGACAACTTTTGAGGAAAGAAAATTCTCCTGTGGGTTCTCTTTTGAGGCTACACGTTTAGACGTGCACGCAATACCGAATCATTTCGAGTTACCATGTGTTGTTCAGGAGATACAAGCTAATTTTGTACGATGCGTTATTTCTTCTTGTAAAGTGTTTCCAATAAGTATGTATTTTCTTTAGTGTGCAATACTGTATTTCCTAATAACGTGGTATTCTTACATATTCTTTTGACAGAAAACTCTCCTGTGCCTTCTCTTTTGAGGCTACACGCTTAGACATACACGCAACACCAAAGATTTTCGAGTGACACCGTGATGTTTAGGAAAAACAAGATAATTTCGCACGATGTGGGATTTCCTTAAAACATGGTTTTCTGACAAACTTTGACGAAAGAAAATTTTCCTGTGGGTTCTCTTTTGAGGCTGCACATTTAGACGTACACACCACACCAAATCTTTTCGAGTTACAACGTGCTGTTTAGGAGTTACAAGCTAATTTTTTATGATGCATTATTTCTTCTCGTAAAGTTTAAGTGTTTCCAATATGTACATATTTGTGTTTACTCTGCAACATTGTATTTCCTCATAACGTGGTATTCTTACATGTTCTTTCGAGAGAAAACTGTCCTGTGCGTTCTCTTTTGAGGCTACACGCTTAGACATGCACGCAACACCAAAGCTATTCGAGTTACAACGTGTTGTTTAGGAAAAACAAGATAATTTCGCACGATGTGGGATTTTCTAAAATCGTGGTTTTCTGAAAAAAATTTGACCAAAGAAAATACTCCTGTAGGTTCTCTTTTGAGGCTACACGTTTAGATGTACACGTCACACCAAATCTTTTCGAGTTATAACGTGTAGTTTAGGAGATACATGCTAATTTTGTACGATGCATTATTTCTTCTCGTAAAGTGTTTCCAATACGTACGTATTTGTCTTTACTCTGCAACACTGTATTTCCTTATAACGTGGTATTCTTGCATATTCTTTCGAGAGAAAATTCTCCTGTGCCTTCTCATTTGAGGCTACATGCTTAGACATACACGCAAAACCAAATCTTTTTGATTTACACGTGTTGATTAGGAAAAACACTATAATTTCGCATGATGCGGGCTTTCCTTAAAACGTGGTTTTCTTACAAATTTTGACGAAAGAAAATTCTCCTGTGGGTTCTCTTTTGAGGCTACACGTTTAGATGTACACACCACACCAAATCTTTTCGAGTTACAACGTGCTGTTTAGGAGTTACAAGCTAATTTTTTATGATGCATTATTTCTTCTCGTAAAGTTTAAGTGTTTCCAGTATGTACATATTTGTCTTTACTCTGCAACATTGTATTTCCTCATAACGTGGTATTCTTACATATTCTTTCGAGAGAAAACTGTCCTGTGCGTTCTCTTTTGAGGCTACACGCTTAGACATACACGCAACACCAAAGCTATTCGAGTTACAACGTGTTGTTTAGGAAAAACAAGATAATTTCGCACGATGTGGGATTTTCTAAAATAGTGGTTTTCTGAAAAAAAATTGACCAAAGAAAATACTCCTGTGGGTTCTCTTTTGAGGGTACACGTTTAGATGTACACGTCACACCAAATCTTTTCGAGTTATAACGTGTAGTTTAGGAGATACATGCTAATTTTGTACGATGCATTATTTCTTCTCGTAAAGTGTTTCCAATACGTACGTATTTGTCTTTACTCTGCAACACTGTATTTCCTTATAACGTGGTATTCTTGCATATTCTTTCGAGAGAAAATTCTCCTGTGCCTTCTCATTTGAGGCTACATGCTTAGACATACACGCAAAACCAAATCTTTTTGATTTACACGTGTTGATTAGGAAAAACAATATAATTTCGCATGATGCGGGCTTTCCTTAAAACGTGGTTTTCTTACAAATTTTGACGAAACAAAATTCTCCTGTGGGTTCTCTTTTGAGGCTACACGTTTAGACGTACACGCCACACCAAATCATTTCGAGTTAAAACGTGTTGTTTAGGAGATACAAGCTTGTACGAAGCGTTATTTCTTCTCGTAAAGTGTCTCCAATACGAACGTATTTGTCTTTACTCTGCAACAATGTATTTCCTTATAACGTGGTATTCTTACATATTCTTTATAGAGAAAACTCTCCTGTGCCTTCTCTTTTGAGGCTACACGCTTAGACATACATGCAACACCAAAGCTATTCGAGTTACGACGTTTTGTTTGGGAAAACCAAGATAATTTCGCAGGATGCGGGATTTCCTTAAAACGTGGTTTTCTGAAAAATTTTGACGAACGAAAATTCTCCTGTGGGATCTCTTTTGAGGCTACACGATTAGACGCACACACCACACCAAATATTTTCGAGTTACAACGTGTTGTTTAGGAGATACAAGCTAATTTTTTACGATGCTTTATTTCTTCTCGTAAAGTGTTTCCAATACATACGTATTTGTCTTTACTCTGCAACACTGTATTTCCTTATAACGTGGTATTCTTACATATTCTTTCGAGAGAAAACTCTCCTGTGCGTTCTCTTTTGAAGGCTACATGCTTAGACATACATGCAACACCAAAGCACACGAGTTACAACGTGTTGTTTAGGAAAAACAAGATAATTTCGCACGATGCGGGATTTCCTAAAATCGTGGTTTTCTGAAAAAATTTTGACGAAAGAAAATACTCCTGTGGGTTCTCTTTTGAGGCTACACGTTTAGATGTACACACCACACCAAATCTTTTCGAGTTATAACGTGTAGTTTAGGAGATACAAGCTAATTGTTTACGATGCATTATTTCTTCTTGTAAAGTGTTTCCAATATGTACGTATTTGTCTTTACTCTGCAACACTGTATTTCTTTTTAACGTGGTATTCTTACATTTTCTTTAAGGGAAAACTCTCTTCCTATGCCTTCTCTTTTGAGGCTACATGCTTAGACATACTCGCAACACCAAAGCTTTTCGAGTTACGACCGGTTGTTTAGGAAAAACAAGATAATTTCGCATGATGCGGGATTTCCTTAAAATGTGGTTTACTGACCAATTTTGACGAAAGAAAATTCTCCTGTGGCTTCTCTTTTGAGGCTACACGTATAGACATATAGGCCATACCAAATCTTTTCGAGTTACAACGTGTTGTTTAGGAGATACAAGCTAATTTTGTACGATGCGTTATTTCTTCTCTTAAAGTGTTTCCAATACGTACGTATTTGTCTTTACTCTGCAACACTGTATTTCCTTATAACGTGGTATTCTTACATATTCTTTCGAGAGAAAACTCTCCTGTGAGTTCTCTTTTGAGGCTACAAGCTTAGACATACAGGCAACACCAAAGATTTTCCAGTTACAACCAGTTGTTTAGGAAAAACAAGATAATTTTGCACGATGCGAGATTTCTTTAAAACGTGGTTTCTGACAAAATTTGATGAAAGAAAATTCTCCTGTGGGTTCTCTTTTGAGGCTACACGTTTAGACGTACACGTCACACCAAATCTTTTCGAGTTACAACGTGTTGTTTAGGAGATACAAGCTAATTTTGCACGATGCGTTATTTCTTCTCGTAAAGTGTTTCCAATATGTATTTATTTGTCTTTACTCTGCAAAATTGTATTTCCTTATAACATGGTATACTTACCTATTCTTTTGAGAGAAAACTCTCCTGTGCCTTCTCTTTTGAGGCTCCATGCTTGCACATACACGCAACACCAAAGCTTTTCGAGTTACAACATGTTGTTTAGGAAAAACAAGATGATTTTGCACGATGCGGGATTTCCTTAAAACGTGGTTTTCTGAAAAATTTTGACGAAAGAAAATTCTCCTGTGGGTTCTCTTTTGAGGCTACACGTTTAGACGTACATGCCATACCAAATCTTTTCGAGTTACAACGTGTTGTTTAGGAGATACAAGTTAATTTTTTACGTTGCGTTAATTCTTTTCGTAAAGTGTTTCCCATACGTACATATTTGTCTTTATTCTGCAACATTGTATTTCCTTATAAGGTGGAATTCATGCATATTCTTTCGAGAGAAAACTATCCTGTGCGTTCCCTTTTGAGGCTACACACTTAGACATACAGGCAACACCAAAGCTTTTCGAGTTACAACGTGTTGTTTATGAAAAACAAGATAATTTCGCAAGATGCGGGATTTCCTTAAAACGTGGTTTTAGGAAAAATTTTGACGAAAGAAAATTCTCCTGTGGGTTCTCTTTTGAGGCTACCTGTATAGACGTACACGCCACACCAAATCCTTTCGAGTTACCACGTGTTGTTTAGGAGATACAAGCTAATTTTGTACGATGCGTTATTTTTTCTCGTAAAGTGTTTCCCTTATGTACATATTTGTCTTTACTCTGCAACACTGTTTTTCCTTATGACATTGTATTCTTACATGTTCTTTCGAGAGAAAACTCTCCTGTGCATTCTCTTTAGAGACTACATGCTCAGACATTCACACAACACCAAAGCTTTTCGAGTTACAACGTGTTGTTAAGGAAAAACAAGATAATTTTGCACGATGTGGGATTTCCTTAAAACGTGGTTTTTTGACAAATTTTGACGAAAGAAAGTTCTCCTGTAGGTTCTCTTTTGAGGCTACACGTGTAGAGGTATGAGCCACACCAAATATTTTTGAGTTACAACGTGTTGATTAGGAGATACAAGCAAATATTGTATGATGCGTTATTTCTTCTCGTAAAGTGTTTCCAATATGTACTTATTTGTCTTTACTCTGCAAAACTGTATTTCCTTATAACGTGGTATTCTTACATATTCTTTCGAGGGAAAACTCTCCTGTACATTCTCTTTTGAGGCTAGAAGCTTAGACAAACACGCAACTCCAAAGCTTTTCGAGTTACCACGTGTTGTTTAGGAAAAAGAAGGAAATTTTGCACGATGCGAGATTTCCATAAAACGTGGTTTTCTGAAAAATTTTGACGAAAGAAAATTCTCCTGTGGGTTCTATTTTGATGCTACACGTTTAGACACACACGCCACACCAAATCTTTTCGGGTTATAACGTGTTGTTTAGGAGATACAAGCTAATTTTGTACGATGCGTTATTTCTTCTCTTAAAGATTTCCAATAAGTACGTAGTTGTCTTTACTCTGCAACACGGTATTTCCTTATAACGTGGTATTCTTACATATTCTTTCGAGAGAAAACTCTCCTGTGCGTTCTCTTTTGAGGCTACAAGCTTAGAAATACACGCAACACCAAAGCTTTTCGAGTTACAACGTGTTGTTTAGGAAAAACAAGATAATTTCGCACGATGCGAGATTTCCTTAAAATGTGGTTTTCTGACAAATATTGACGAAAGAAAATTCTCCTATGGGTTTTCTTTTGAGGCTACACGTTTAGTCATACATGCCACACCAAGTCTTTTCGAGTTACAACGTGTTGTTGAGGAGATACAAGCTATTTTTTGCGATGTGTTATTTTTTCTCATAATGTTAAAGTGTTTCCAATATGTACGTATTTGTCTTTACTCTGCAACACTGTATTTCCTTATAACGTGGTATTCTTACATATTCTTTCTAGAGAAAACTCTCCATTGCCTTCTCTTTTGAGGCTACACGCTAAGACTTACACGCAACACCAAAGCTTTTCGAGTTACAACATGTTGTTTAGGAAAAACAAGATAATTTCACACGATGAGGGATTTCCTTAAAACGTGGTTTTCTGACATATTTTGATGAAAGAAAATTCTCCTGTGGGTTCTCTTTTGAGGCTACACGTTTAGGTGTACACGCCACACCAAATCTTTTCAAGTTACAACGTGCTGTTTAGGAGATACAAGCTAATTTTGTACGATGCATTATTTCTTCTCATAAAGTTTAAGTGTTTCTAATAAGTGCGTATTTGTCTTTACTCTGCAACACTGTATTTCCTTATAACGTGGTATTCTTACATATTCTTTCGAGAGAAAACTCTCCTGTGCCTTCTCTTTTGAGGCTACATGCCTAGACATACACGCAACACCAAAGCTTTTCGAGTTACGATGTGTTGTTTAGGAAAAACAAGATAATTTCGCACAATGCGGGATTTCCTTAAAACACGTTTTTCTGGCAAATTTTGACGAAAAAAAATTCTCCTGTGGGTTCTCTTTTAAGCCTACATGTTTAGTTGTAAACGCCAGACCAAATCTTTTCCATTTACAACGTGTTGTTTAGGAGATATAAGCTAATTTTAAATGATGCGTTATTACTTCTCGTAAAGTTTAAGTGTTTCTAATTAGTAGGTATTTGTCTTTACTCTGCCACACTGTATTTCCTTATAACGTGGTATTCTTACATATTGTTTTGAGTGAAAACTCTCCTGTGCCTTCTCTTTTGAGGCTACACGCTTAGACATACACGCAACACCAAAGCTTTTCGAGTTAAGATGTGTTGTTTAGGAAAAACAAGATAATTTTGCACGATGCGGGATTTCCTTATAACATGGTTTTCTGACAAATTTTGATGAAAGAAAATTCTCCTGTGGTTTCTCTTTTGAGGCTACACGTTTAGAATTACACGACACACCAAATCTTTTTAAGTTACAACGTGCTGTTTAGGAGATACAAGCTAAATTTCTATGATAAGTTATTTCTTCTCATAAAGTTTAAGTGTTTCCAATAAGTAAGTATTTGTCTTTACTCTGCAACACTGTATTTCCTTATAACGTGGTATTCTTACATATTCTTTTGAGAGAAAACTCTCCTGTGGCTTCTCTTTTGAGGCTACACGCTTAGACATACACGCAACACCAAATCTTTTCGAGTTACAACGTGTTGATTAGGAAAAACAAGATAATTTCGCACGATGCGAGATTTCCTTAAAACGTGGATTTCTGACAAATTTTGAAGAAAGAAAATTCTCCTGTGGGTTCTCTTTTGAGGCTACACGTTTAGACGTACACGCCACACCAAATCATTTCGAGTTAAAACGTGTTGTTTAGGAGATACAAGCTTGTACGAAGCATTATTTCTTCTCCTAAAATGTTTCCAAAACGTACATATTTGTCTTTCCTCTGCAACACTGTCTTTCCTTATAACGTGGTATTGTTACATATTCTTTCGAGAGAATACTCTCCTGTGCCTTCTCTTTTGAGGCTACACGATTAGATATACAAGCAACGCCAAAGCTTTTCGAGTTATGATGTTTTGTTTAGGAAAAACAAGATAATTTCGCACGATGCGGGATTTCCTTAAAATGTGGTTTTCTGATAAATTTTGACGAAAGAAAATTCTCCTGTGGGTTCTCTTTTGATGCTACACGTTTAGACGCACACGCCACACCAAATATTTTCGAGTTACAATGTGTTGTTTAGGAGATACAAGCTAATTTTTTATGATGCGTTATTTCTTCTCCTAAAGTGTTTCCAATACGTATGTACTTGTCTTTACTCTGCAACACTGTAGTTCCTATTTACGTGGTATTCTTACATATTCTTTTGAGAGAAAACTCTCCGTTGCCTTCTCTTTTGAGGCTACACGCTAAGACTTACACGAAACACCAAAGCTTTTCGAGTTACAACGTGTTGTTTAGGAATAGCCAGATAATTTCGCATGATGCGGGATTTCCTTAAACCGTGGTTTTCTGACAAATTTTGACGCAAGAAAATTCTCCTGTGGGTTCTCTTTTGAGGCTACACGTTTAGAAGTACACGCCACACCAAATCATTTCTAGTAACAACGTGCTGTTAAGAGATACAAGCTAATTTTGCACGACGCATTATTTCTTCTCGTAAAGTTTAAGTGTTTCCAATATGTATGGATTTGTCTTTATTCTGCAACACTGTATTTCCTTATAACGTGGTATTGTTACATATTGTTTCCAGAGAAAACTCTCCTGTGCCTTCTCTTTTGAGGCTACACGCATAGACATACACGCAACACCAAAGCTTTTCGAGTTACAACGTGTTGTTTAGGAAAAACAAGATTTTTCGCACGATGCGTGATTTCCTTAAAACTTGGTTTTGTGACAAATTTTGATGAAAGAAAATTTTCCTGTGGGTACTCTTTTGAGGCTACACCTTTAGACGTACACGCCACACCAAATGTTTTCGAGTTACAATGTGTTGTTTAGGAGATACAAGCTAATTTTTTTACTATGCGTTATTTCTCCTCGTAAAGTGTTTCCAATAAGTACATATTTGTCTTTACTCTGCAACACTGTATTTCCTTATATTGTGGTATTCTTACATATTCTTTCGAGAGAAAACTCTCCAGTGCATTCTCTTTTGAGGCTACATGCTTAGACATACACGAAACACCAAAGCTTTTCTAGTAACGACGTGTTGTTTAGGAAAAACAAGATAATTTCGCACGATGCGGGATTTCCTTAAAACGTGGTTTTCTGAAAAATTTTGACGAAAGAAAATTCTCCTGGGGGTTCTCTTTTAAGGCTACACATTTAGACGTACATGCCACACCAAATCTTTTCGAGTTACAACGTGCTGTTTAGGAGATACAAGCTAATTTTGTATGATAAGTTATTTCTTCTCGTAAAGTTTAAGTGTTTCCAATACGTACGTATTTGTCTTTAGTCTGCAACACTGTATTTCTTTATAACGTGGTATTCTTACCTATTCTTTTGAGAGAAAACTCTCCTGTGCCTTCTCTTTTGAGGGTACACGCTTAGACAAACACGCAACATCAAAGCTTTTCGAGTTACGATGTGTTGTTTTGGAAACACAAGATAATTTCGCACGATGCGGGATTTCCTTAAAAAATTGTTTTCTGACAAATTTTGACGAAAGAAAATTCTTCTGTGGGTTCTCTTTTGAGGCTACACGTTTAGACGTACATGCCATGCCAAATCATTTCGAGTTACAACGTGTTGTTTAGGAGATACAAGCTAATTTTGTTTGATGCGTTATTTCTTCTCGTAAAGTGTTTCCAATACGTACATATTTTTCTTGACTCTGCAACACTGTATTTCCTAATAACGTGGTATGCTTACATATTCTTTCGAGAGAAAACACTCCTGTGCGTTCTCTTTTGAGGCTACACGCTTAGACATACACTAAACACCAAAGCTTTTCGAGTTACAACGTGTTCTTTAGGAAAAACAAGATAATTTCGCACGATGCTGGATTTCCTTAAAACGTGGTTTTCTGAAAAAATTTTGACGAAAGAAAATTCTCCTGTGGGTTCTCTTTTCAGGCTATATGTTTAGACATACACGCCATACGAAATCTTTTCGAGTTACAACGTGTAATTTAGAAGATACAACGTAATTTGTACGATGCGTTATTTCTTCTTTTAAAGTGTTTCGAATACGTACGTATTTGTCTTTACGCTGAAACACTGTATTTCCATATAACGTGATATTCTTACGTATTCTTTCAAGAGAAAACTCTCCTGTGCCTTCTCTTTTGAGGATACACGCTTAGACATACATGCAACACCAAAGCTTTTCGAGTTACAAAGTGTTCTTTAGGAAAAACAAGATAATTTCGCACAATGCGGGATTTCCTTAAAACGTGGTTTTCTGACCAATTTTGACTAAAGAATATTCTCCTGTGGGTTCTCCTTTGAGGCTACACGTTTAGACATACAAGCCACATCAAATCTTTCTGAGTTACAATGTGTTGTTTAGGAGATACAAGCTAATTTTGTATGATGCGTTATTTCTTCTTGTAAAGTGTTTCCAATACGTATGTATTTGCTTTACTCTGCAACACTGTCCTTCCTTATAACGTGGTATTCTTACATATTCTTTCGAGAGAAAACTCTCCTGTGCGTTCTCTTTGGGGATACAAGCTTAGACATACATGCAACACCAAAGCTTTTCGAGTGACAACGTGTTGTTTACGAAAAACAAGATAATTTAGCACGATGCGGGATTTCCTTAAAACGTGGTTTTCTGAAAAAAAATTTGACGAAAGAAAACTCTTCCTGTGGGTTCTCTTTTGAGGCTACACGTTTAGATGTACACGCCACACCAAATCTTTTCGAGTTACAACGTGTAGCTTAGGAGAAACAAGCTAATTTTGTATGATGCGTTATTTCTTCTTGTAAAGTGTTTCCAATAATTACGTATTTGTCTTTACTCTGCAACACTGTATTTCCTTATAACTTGGTATTCTTACATATTCTTTCAAGAGAAAACTCACCTGTGCCTTCTCTTTTGAGGCTTCGCGCTTAGACATTCACGCAACAGCAAAGCTTTTCGAGTTACAACGTGTTCTTTAGGAAAACCAAGATAATTTCGCACGACGCGGGATTTCCTTAAAACGTGGTTTTCTGACTAATTTTGACTAAAGAATATTATCCTGTGGGTTCTCCTTTGAGGCCACACGTTTAGACGTACAAGCCACATCAAATCTTTCCGAGTTACAACGTATTGTTTAGGAGATACAAGCTAATTTTGTATGATGCGTTATTTCTTCTTGTACAGTGTTTCCAATACGTATGTATTTGCTTTACTCTGCAACACTGTAATTACTTATAACGTGGTATTCTTACATATTATTTCGAGAGAAAACTCTCCTGTGCCTTCTCTTTTGAGGCTATACGCTTAGACATACACGCAACACCAAAGCTTTTCGAGTGACAACGTGTTGTTTAGGAAAAACAAGGTAATTTCCAACGATGCGGGATTTCCTTAAAACATGGTTTTCAGACAAATTTTGACAAAAGAAAATTCTCCTGTGTGGTTCTCTTTTGAGGCTACACGTTTAGAAGTACACGCCACACCAAATCTTTTCGAGTTACAACGTGCTGTTAGGAGATACAAGCTAATTTTGTATGATGCATTATTTCTTCTCATAAAGTTTAAGTATTTCCAATATGTATGTATTTGTCTTTACTCTGCAACACTGTATTTCCTTATAACGTGGTATTCTTACATATTCTTTGGAGAGAAAACTCTCCTGTGCATTCCCTTTTGTGGCTACATGCTTAGACATACATGCAACACCAAAGCTTTTCGAGTTACAACGTGTTGTTTAGGAAAAACAAGATAATTTCGCACGATGCGGGATTTCCTTAAAACGTGGTTTTCTGAAAAAATTTTGATGAAAGAAAATACTCCTGTGGGTTCTCTTTTGAGGCTACACGTTTATACGTACACCCCACACCAAATCTTTTCGAGTTATAACGTGTAGTTTAGGAGATACAAGCTAATTTTGTACGATGCATTATTTCTTCTTCTAAAGTGTTTCCAATACGTAGGTATTTGTCTTTACTCTGCAACACTGTATTTCCTTATAACGTGGTATTCTTACATATTCTTTAGAGAGAAAACTCTCCTGTGCCTTCTCTTTTGAGGCTACACGCTTAGACATACACGCAACACCAAAGCTTTTCGAGTTACGACTTGTTGTTTAGGAAAAACAAGATAATTTCGCTAGATGTCGGATTTCCTTAAAACGTGGTTTACTGACCAATTTTGACGAAAGAAAATTCTCCTGTGTGGTTCTCTTTTGAGGCTACACGTTTAGAAGTACACGCCACACCAAATCTTTTCGAGTTACAACGTGCTGTTAGGAGATACAAGGTAATTTTGTATGATGCATTATTTCTTCTCATAAAGTTTAAGTGTTTCCAATATATATGTATTTGTCTTTACTCTGCAACACTGTATTTCCTTATAACGTGGTATTCTTACATATTCTTTGGAGAGAAAACTCTCCTGTGCATTTCCTTTTGTGGCTACATGCTTAGACATACATGCAACACCAAAGCTTTTGGAGTTACAACGTGTTGTTTAGGAAAAACAAGATAATTTCGCACGATGCGGGATTTCCTTAAAACGTGGTTTTCTGACAAATTTTGACCTAAGAATATTCTCCTGTGGGTTCTTTTTTGAGGCTACACTTTTAGACGTACAAGCCACATCAAATCTTTCCGAGTTACAACATGTTGTTTAGGAGGTACAAGCTAATTTTGTACGATGCATTATTTCTTCTCGTAAAGTTTAAGTGTTTCCAATATGTACGTATTTGTCTTTTCTCTGCAACACTGTATATCCTTATAAGGTGGTATTCTTACATATTCGTTCGAGAGAAAACTCTCCTGTGCCTTCTCCTTTGAGGCTACATGATTAGACATACACACAAAACCAAAGCTTTTCGAGTTACGAAGTGTTGTTTAGGAAAAACAAGATAATTTCGCACGATGCAGTATTTCCTTAAAATATGGTTTTCTAACAAATTTTGACGAAAGAAAATTCTCCTGTGGGTTCTCTTTTGAGGCTACACGTTTAGACGTACACGCACACCAAATCATTTTGAGTTAAAACGTATTGTTTAGGAGATACAAGCTTGTACGAAGCATTATTTCTTCTCGTAAAATGTTTCCAATATATACGTATTTGTCTTTAATCTGCAACTCTGTATTTCCTTATAACATGGTATTCTTACATATTCTTTCGAGAGAAAACTCTCCTGTGCCTTCTCTTTTGAGGCTACACGCTTAGACATACACGCAACACCAAAGATTTTCGAGTCAGGACGTTTTGTTTAGGAAAAAATAGATAATTTCGCACAATGCCGGATTTCCTTAAAATGTGGTTGTCTGAAAAATTTTGACGAAAGAAAATTCTACTGTGGGTTCTCTTTTGAGGCTACACGTTTAGACGCACATGCCACACCAAATCTTTTCGAGTTACAACGTGTTGTTTAGGAGATACAAGCTAATTTTGTACGATAAGTTATTTCTTCTCGTAAAGTTTAAGTGTTTCCAATATGTACGTATTTGTCTTTACTCTGCAACACTGTATTTCCTTATAACGTGGTATTCTTACATATCCTTTCGAGAGAAAACTCTCCTGTGCCTTCTCTTTTGATGCTACACGCTTAGAAATACACGCAACACCAAAGCTTTTCAAGTTACAACGTGTTGTTTAGGAAAAACAAGATAATTTCGCACGATGCGGGATTTCCTTAAAATGTGGTTTTCTGACAAATATTGACGAAAGAAAATTCTCCTATGGGTTCTCTTTTGAGGCTACACGTTTTGTCATATATGCCGCACCAAATCCTTTCGAGTTACAACGTGTTGTTTAGGAGATACAAGCTATTTTTTACGATGTGTTATTATTTCTCATAAAGTTTAAGTTTTTCCATTACGTACTTATTTGTCTTTACTCTGCAACACTTTATTTCCTTATAACGTGGTATTCTTACATATTCTTTCGAGAGAAAAATCTCCATTGCCGTCTCTTTTGAGGCTACACGCTAAGACTTACACGCAACACCAAAGCTTTTCGAGTTACAACGTGTTGTTTAGGAAAAACAAGATAATTACACACGATGCGGGATTTCCTTAAAACGTGGTTTTCTGACAAATTTTGAGGAAAGAAAATTCTCTTGTGGGTTCTCTTTTGAGGCTACACGTTTAGATATACACGCCACACCAAATCTTTTCAAGTTACAACGTGCTGTTTAGGAGATACAAGCTAATTTTGTATGATGCATCATTTCTTCTCGTAAAGTTTAAGTGTTTCCAATAAGTGCTTATTTGTCTTTACTCTGCAACACTGTATTTCCTTATAACGTGGTATTCTTACATATTCTTTCGAGAGAAAACTCTCCATTGCCGTCTCTTTTGAGGCTACACGCCTAGACATACACGCAACACCAAAGCTTTTCGAGTTACGATGTGTTGTTTAGAAAAAACAAGATATTTTCGAACGATGCAGGATTTCCTTAAAACATGGTTTTCTGACAAATTTTGACGAAGAAAATTCTCCTGTGGGTTGTCTTTTAAGGCTACATGTTTAATTGTAAACGCCACACCAAATCGTTTCGAGTTACAACGTGTTGTTTAGGTGATATAAGCTAATTTTGTATGATGCTTTATTTCTTCTCTAATGTTTAAGTGTTTCCAATACGTAAGTAATTGTCTTTACTCTGCAACACTGTATTTCCTTATAACGTGGTATTCTTACATATTGTTTTGAGAGAAAACTCTCCTGTGCCTTCTCTTTTGAGGCTACATGCTTAGACATACACGCAACACCAAAGCTTTATGCGTTAAGATGAGTTGTTTAGGAAAAAGATAATTTTGCAAGATGCAGGATTTCCTTAAAACATGGTTTTCTGACAAATTTTGACAAAGAAAATTCTCCTGTGGGTTCTCTTTTGAGGCTACACGTTTAGACTTACACGCCACACCAAGTCTTTTCGAGTTACAACGTGTTGTTTAGGAGATACAAGCTAATTTTTTACGATAAGTTATTTCTTCTCGTAAAGTTTAAGTGTTTCCAATACGTATGTATTTGTCTTTATCTGCAACACTGTATTTCCTTATAACGTGGTATTCTTACATATTCTTTCGAGAGAAAACTCTCCTGTGCCTTCTCTTTTGAGGCTACACGGTTAGACATACACGCAACACCAAAGCTTTTCGAATTACAACGTGTTGTTTAGGCAAAACAAGATAATTTGTCACGATGCAGGATTTTCTTAAAACGTGGTTTTCTGACAAATTTTGACGAATGAAAATTCTCCTGTGGGTTCTCTTTTGAGGCTACATGTTTAGACATACACGCCATACCAAATATTTTCGAGTTACAACGTGTTGTTTAGGAGATACAAGCTAATTTTGTACGATGCGTTATTTCTACTCCTAAAGTTTCTCCAATGCATACATATTTGTCTTTACTCTGCAAAACTGTATTTCTTTATAACGTGGTATTCTTACATATTCTTTGAGAGAAAACTCTCCTGTGCCTTCTCTTTTGAGGGTACACGCTTAGACATACACACAACACCAAAGCTTTTCGAGTTACAACATGTTGATTAGGAAAAACAAGATAATTTCGCATGATGCGGGATTACCTTAAAACATGGTTTTCTGACAAATTTTGACGAAAGAAAATTATCCCGTGGGTTCTCTTTTGAGGCTACACGTTTAGACGTACACGCCCCACCAAATCTTTTCGAGTTACAACGTGTTGTTTAGGAGATACAAGCTAATTTTTACGATGCGTTATTTCTTCTCGGAACGTGTTTCCAATAAGTATGTATTTGTCTTTACTCTGCAACATTCGATTTCCTTATAACGTGGTATTCTTACATATTTTTTTGAGACAAAACTCTCCTGTGCGTTCTCCTTTGAGGCTACATGCTAAGACATACTCACAACACCAATGCTTTTCATGTTACAACATGTTGTTTAGGAAAAATAAGATAATTTCGCACGATATGGGATTTCCTTAAAACGTGGTTTTCTGACAAATTTTGACGAAAGAAAATTCTCCTGTAGGTTCTCTTTTGAGGCTACACGTTTAGATGTACACGCCACACCAAGTCTTTTCGAGTTACAATGTGTTGTTTAGGAGATACAAGCTAATTTTTTAAGATGCGTTATTTCTTCTCATAAACTTTAAGTGTTTCCAATAGGTACGTATTTGTCTTTATTCTGCAAAACTGTATTTCCTTATAACGTGGTATTCTTACATATTCTTTCGAGAGAAAACTCTCCTGTGCCTTCTCTTTTGAGGTTACACGCTTAGACATACACGCAACACCAAAGCTTTTGAGTTACAACATGTTGTTTAGGAAAAACAAGATAATTTCGCACGATGCGGGATTTCCTTAAAACTTGGTTTTCTGACAAATTTTGATGAAAGAAAATTCTCCTGTGGGTTCTCTTTTGAGGCTACATGTTTAGACATACACGCCACACCAAATCTTTTCGAGTTACAATGTGCTGTTTATGAAATACAAGCTAATTTTTTACGATGCATTTTTTATTCTCGTAAATTTTAAGTGTTTCCAATAGGTACGTATTTGTCTTTACTCTGCAACACTATATTTCCTTATAACGTGGTATTCCTACATATTCTTTCGAGAGAAAACTCTCCTGTGCCTTTTCTTTTGAGGCTACGCGCTTAGACATACACGCAAAACCAAAGCATTTTGTGTTACAACGTGTTGATTAGGAAAAACAAGATAAATTCGCACGATGCCGGATTTCCTTAAAACGTGGTTTTCTGACAAATTTTGACGAAAGAAAATTCTCCTGTGGGTTCTCTTTTGAGGCTACACGTTTAGACGTACAAGCCACTCCAAATCTTTTCTAGTTACAACGTGTTGTTTAGGAGATACAAACTAATTTTGAACGAGGCGTTAATTCTTCTCGTAAAATGTTTCCAAAATGTACGTATTTGTCTTTACTTTGCAACACTGTATTTCCTTATAACGTGGTATTCTTACATATTCTTTTGAGAGAAAACTCTCCTTTGCCTTCTCTTTTGAGGCTACAATCTTAGACATACACGCAACACCAAAGCTTTTCGAGTTACAACGTGTTCTTTAGGAAAAACAAGATAATTTCACACGATGCGGGATTTCCTTAAACGTGGTTTTCTGACAAATTTTGACGAAAGAAAATTCTCCTGTGGGTTCTCCTTTGAGGCTACACGTTTAGATGTACACGCCAAACCAAATCTTTTCGAGTTACAAAGTGCTGTTTAAGAGATACAACCTAATTTTGTACGATGTGTTATTTCTTCTTGTAAAGTGTTTCCACTATGTATGTATTTGTCTTTACTCTGCCACACTGTATTTCCTTATAATGTGGTATTCTTATGTATTCTTTCGAGAGAATACTCTCCTGTGCCTCTTCTTTTTTGATGCTACTCGCTTAGACATACACGCAACAACAAAGCTTTTCGAGTTAAAATTTGTTGTTTAGGAAAAACAAGATAATTTCACACGATGCGTCATTTCCTTAAAACGTGGTTTTCTAAAAAAAATTTGAAGAACGAAAATTCTCCAGTGGGTTCTCATTTGAGGCTACACGTTTAGACGTACACGCCACACCAAATCTTTTCGAGTTACAACGTGTAGTTTAGGAGATACAAGCTAATTTTGTACGATGGGTTATTTCTTCTTGTAAAGTGTTTCCAATATGTACGTATTTGTCTTTACTCTGCAACACAGTATTTCCTTATAACGTGGTATTCTTACATATTCTTTCGAGAAAACTCTCCTGTGCCTTCTCTTTTGAGGCTACATGCTTAGACATACACGCAACACCAAAGCTTTTCGATTTATAACATGTTGTTTAGGAAAAATAAGATAATTTCGCACAATGCGGGATTTCTTTAAAACGTGGTTTCTGACAAATTTTGATGAATGAAAATTTTCCTGTGCGTTCTCTTTGAGGCTACACGTTTAGACGTACACGCCACACCAAATCTTTTCGAGTTACAACGTGCTGTTTAGGAGATACAAACTAATTTTGTACGATGCATTATTTCTTCTCGTATAGTTTAAGTGTTTCCAATATGTATGTATTTGTCTTTTCTCTACAACATTGTATTTCCTTATAACGTGTTATTCTTACATATTCTTTTGAGAGAAAACTCTCCTGTGCCTTCTCTTTTGAGGCTACACTCTTAGACATACACGCAATACGAAAGCTTTTCGAGTTACAACATGTTGTTTAGGAAAAACAAGATAATTTCGCCCGATGCGGGATTTCCTTAAAACGTGGTTTTCTGACAAATATTGACAAAAGAAAATTCTCCTGTGGGCTCTCTTTTGAGGCTACACGTTTAGACATACACGCCACACCAAATCTTTTCGAGTTACAACGTGTTGTTTAGGAGATACAACCTAATTTTGTAAGATGCGTTATTTCTTCTCGTAAAGTGTTTCCAGTACATACGTACTTCTCTTTACTCTGTAACACTGTATTTCCTTATAACGTGGTATTCTTACATATTCTTTTGAGAGAAAACTCCATTGTGCCTTCTCTTTTGAAGCTACACGCTTAGACATACACGCAACACCAAAGCGTTTCGGGTTACAACGTGTTGTTTAGGAAAAACAAGATAATTTCGCGCGAAGCTGGATTTCCTTAAAACGTGGTTTTCAGACAAATTTTGACAAAAGAAAATTCTCCTGTGGGTTCTCTTTTGAAGGCTACACGTTTAGTCGTACATGCCACACGAAATCTTTTTGAGTTACAACGTGTTGTTTAGGAGATATCACCTAATTTTTTAAGATGCGTTATTTCTTCTCTTAAAGTGTTTCCAATACGTAAGTATTTGTCTTTACTCTGCAACACTGTATTTCCTTATAACGTGGTATTCTTACATATTCTTTCGAGAGAAAACTCTCCTGTGCCTTCTCTTTTGAGGCTACACGCTTAGACATACACGCAACACCAAAGATTTTCGAGTTACAATGTGTTGTTTAGGAAAAACAAGATAATTTCGCACAATGCGGGATTTCCTTATAACGTGGTTTTCTGACAAATTTTGACGAAAGAAAATTCTCCTGTGGGTTCTCTTTTGAGGCTACACGTTTCGACGTACACGCCACACCAAATCTTTTCGAGTTACAACGTGTTGTTTATGAGATACAAGCTAATTTTTTACGATGCATTTTTTATTCTCGTAAAGTTTAAGTGTTTCCAATAGGTACGTATTTGTCTTTACTCTGCAACACTGTATTTCCTTATAACGTGGTATTCTTACGTATTCTTTCAAGAGAAAACTCTCCTGTGCCTTCTCTTTTGAGGCTACACGCTTAGACATACACGCAACACCAAAGCTTTTCGAGTTACAACTTGTTGATTAGGAAAAACAAGATAATTTCTCACGATGCGGGATTTCATCAAAACTTTGTTTTGTGACAAATTTTGACGAAAGAAATTTCTCCTGTGTGTTCTCTTTTGAGGCTACACGTTTAGACGTACATGCCACACCAAATATTTTCGAGTACAACGTGTTGTTTAGGAGTTACAAGCTAATTTTGTACGATGCGTTATTTCTTCTCGTAAAGTGTTTCCAATATATACATATTTGTCTTTACTCTGCAGCACTGTATTTAATAATAATGTGGTATTCTTACATATTCTTTCGAGAGAAAACTCTCCTGTGTGTTCTCTTTTGAAGCTACACGCTTAAATATACACGCAACACCAAAGCTTTTCGAGTTACAACGTGTTGTTTAGGAGATACAAGCTAATTTTTTACGATGCGTTATTTCTTCTCATAAAGTGTTTCCAACATGTACCTATATGTCTTTACTCTGCAACACTGTATTTCCATATAACGTGGTATTATTACATATTCTTTCGAGAGAAAACTCTCCTGTGACTTCTCTTTTGAGGCTGCACGCTTAGACATAGACAGAACACCAAAGCTTTTCGAGTTACAACGTGTTGTTTAGGAAAAACAAGATAATTTCGCATGTTGCGGGATTTCCTTAAAACGTGGTTTTCTGAAAAAAATTGACGAAAGAAAATTCTCCTGTGGGTTCTCTTTTGAGGCTACACGTTTAGACATACAAGCTACACCAAATCTTTTCAAGTTACAACGTGTAGTTTAAGAGATACAAGCTAATTTTTATGATGCGTTATTTCTTCTTGTAAAGTCTTTCCAATACGTACATGTTTGTCTTTACTCTGCAACACTGTATTTCCTTATAATGTGGTATTCTTACATATTCTTTCGAGAGAAAACTCTCCTGCGCCTTCTGTTTTGAGGCTACACGCTTAGACATACACGCAACACCAAAGCTTTTCGAGATACGATGTGTTGTTTAGGAAAAACAAGATAATTTTGCACGATTTGGGATTTCCTTAAAACGTGGTTTTCTGACAAATTTTGATGAAAGAAAATTCTCCTGTGATTTCTCCTTTGAGGCTACATATTTAAACGTACAGGCCACACCAAATCTTTTCGAGTTACAACGTGTTGTTTAGGAGATGCAAGCTAATTTTGTAAGATGCGTTATTTCTTCTAGTAAAGTGTTTCCAATACGTATTTGTCCTTACTCTGCAATACTGTATATCCTTATAACGTGGTATTGTTACATATTCTTTCAAGAGAAAACTCTCCTGTGCCTTCTCTTTTGAGGCTACATGCTTAGACATACACGCAACACCAAAGCTTTTCGAGTTATAACACTTTGTTTAGGAAAAACAAGATAATTTCGCACGATGCGGGATTTCCTTAAAACGTTGTTTTCTGACAAATTTGGACGACAGAAAATTCTCCTGTTGGTTCTCTTTTGAGGCTACACGTTTAGACGTACATGCCACACCAAATGTTTTCGAGTTACAAAGTATTGTTTAGGCGATACAAGCTAATTTTGTACGAGGCGTTATTTCTTCTTGTAAAGTGTTTCCAATACGTATGTATTTGTCTTTACTCTGCAACAATGTATTTCCTTATAACGTGGTATTCTTACATATTCTTTCGAGAGCAAACTCTCATGTGCGATCTCTTTTGAGGCTACATGCTTAGATATACTCGCAACAGCAAAGCTTTTCCTGTTAAAACGTGTTGTTTAGGAAAAAAAAAGTTAATTTCGCACGATGCGGGATTTCCTTAAAACGTGGTTTTCTGACAAATTTTGACGAAAAAAACAAAATTAGCTTGTATCTCCTAAACAACACGTTGTAACTCGAAAAGATTTGGTGTGGCGTGTACGTCTAAACGTGTAGCCTATAAAGAGAACCCACAGGAGAATTTTCTTTCGTCAAAATTTGTCAGAAAACCACGTTATAAGGAAATCCCGCATTGTGCGAAATTATCTTGTTTTTCCTAAACAACACATTGTAACTCGAAATGCTTGGGTTTTGCCTGTATGTCTAAGCATGTAGCCTCAAAAGAGAAGGCACAGGAGAGTTTTCTCTCGAAAGAATATGTAAGAATACCACGTTATAAGGAAATACAGTGTTGCAGAGTAAAGACAAATACATACGTATTGGAAACACTTTACGAGAAGAAATAAAGCATCCTACAAAATTAGCTTTTATCTCCTAAACAACAAGTTGTAACTCGAAAAGTTTTGGTGTGGCGTGTACGTCTAAACGTGTAGCCTCAAAAGAGAACCCCCAGGAGAATTTTCTCTCGTCAAAATTTTTCAGAAAAGCACGTTTTAAGGAAATCCAGCATCGTGTGAAACGATCCTGTTTTTCCGAAACAGCACGTCGAAACTCGAAAAGCTTTGGTATTGCGTGTATGGGTAAGCGTGTAGCCTCAAAAGAGTAGGCACAGGAGAATTATCTCTCGAAAGAATATGTAAGCATACCACGTTAAAAGGAAATACAGTGTTGCAGAGTAAAGACAAATACGTACTTATTGGAAAGACTTTAAGAGAAGAAATAACGCATCCTACAAAATTAGCTTGTATCTCCTAATCAACACGTTGTAACTCGAAAAGATTTGGTGTGGCGTGTACGTCTAAACGTGTAGCCTCAAAAGAGAACCCAAAGGAGAATTTTCTTTCGTCAAAATTTGTCAGAAAACCAAGTTTGGAGGAAATCCCGTAATGTGGGAAATCATCCTGTTTTTCCTAAACAACACGTCGTAACTCGAAAAGCTTTCGTGTTGCGTGTCTGTCTAAGTGTGTAGACTCAAAAGAGAAGGCACAGGAGAGTTTTCTCTTGAAAGAATATGCAAGAATACTATGTTATAAGGAAATACAGTGTTGCAGAGTAAAGACAAATACGTACTTATTGGAAACACTTTACGAGAAGAAATAACGCATCGCAAAAATTAGATTGTATCTCCTAAACAACACGTTGTAACTCGAAAATATTTGGTGTGACGTGTACTTCTAAACGTGTAGCCTCAAAAGAGAAGCCAAGGAGAATTTTCTTTCGTCAAAATTTGTCAGAAATCCACGTTTTAAGGAAATCCCGCATCGTGCGAAATTATCTTGTTTTTCCTAAACAACATGTTGTAACTCGAAAAGCTTTGGTGTTGCGTGTATGTCTAAGCGTGTAGCCTCAAAATAGAACACTCAGGAGAGTTTTCTCTCGAAAGAATATGTAAGAATACCACCTTATAAGGAAATACAGTGTTGCAGAGTAAAGACAAATACGTACCTATTGGAAACACTTTACGAAGTGAAATAACGCATCTTACAAAATCAGCTTGTATCTCCTAAACAGCACGTTGTAACTCGAAAAGCTTTGGTGTTGCGTGTATGTCTTAACGTGTAGCCTCAAAAGAGAACCCACAGGAGAATTTTCTTTAATCAACATTTTTTCAGAAAACCACATTTTAAGGAAATCCCGCATCGTGCGAAATTATCTTGTTTTTCCAAAACAACACGTTGTAACTCAAAAAGCTTTGGTGTTGCGTGTATGTCTAATCGTGTAGCCTCAAAAGAGAAGGCACAGGAGAGTTTTCTCTTGAAGGAATAAGTAAGAATATCACGTTATAAGGAAATACAGTGTTGCAGAGTAAAGACAAATACACAAGTATTGGAAACACTTTACGAGAAGAAATAATGCATCGTACAAAATTAGCTTGTATCTCCTAAACAACAGGTTGTAACTCGAAATTATTTGGTGTGACGTGTACTTCTAAACGTGTAGCCTCAAAAGAGAACCCACAGGAGAATTTTCTTTCATAAAAATTTGTCAGAGAACCACGTTTTAAGGAAATCCCGCATCGTGTTAAATTATCTTGTTTTTCCTAAACAACACGTTGGAACTCGAAAAGCTTTGGTGTTGCGTGTATGTCTAAGTGTGTAGCCTCAAAAGAAAACGTACAGGACAGTTTTCTCTCGAAAGAATATGTAAGAACACCACGTTATAAGGAAACACAGTGTTGCAGAGTAAAGACAAATACGTACGTATTGGAAACACTTTACAAGAAGAAATAACGCATAGTACAAAATTAGGTTGTATCTCCTAAGCAACACGTTGTAACTCGAAAGGATTTGGTGTGGCGTGTACATCTAAACTTGTAGCCTCAAAAGAGAACCCACAGGAGAATTTTCTTTCGTAAAATTTTGTCAGAAAACCACGTTTTAAGGAAATCTCGCTTCGTGCGAAATTATCTTGTTTTTCCTAAACAACATGTTGTAACTAGAAAAGTTTGGTGTTGCGTGTATGTCTAAGCGTGTAGCCTCAAAAGAGAATGCACAGGAGAGTTTTATCTCGAAAGAATATGTACGAATACTACGTTATAAGGAAATACAGTGTTGCAGAGTAAAGACAAATACATATATATTGTAAACACTTTACGAGAAGAAATAACGCATCGTACAAAATTAGCTTGTATCTCCTAAACAACACGTTGTAAGTCGAAAATATTTGGTGTGGCATGTACGTCTAAACGTGTAGCCTCAAAAGAGATCCAACTGGAGAATTTTCTTTCGTCAAAATTTGTCAGAAAACCACGTTTTAAGGAAATCCCGCATCGTGCGAAATTATCTTGTTTTTCCTAATCAACACGTTGTAACGCGAAAAGCTTTGGTGTTTTGTGTATGTGTAAGCATGTAGCCTCAAAAGAGAAGGCACAGAAGAGTTTTCTCTTGAAAGAATATGTAAGAATACCACGTTATAAGGAAATACAGTGTTGCAGAGTAAAGACAAATATGTACTTAATGGAAACACTTTACGAGATGATATAACGCATCGCATAAATTAGATTGTATCTCCTAAACAACATGTTGTAACTCGAAAGGATTTGGTGTGACGTGTACTTCTAAACGTGTAGCCTCAAATGAGAACCCACTGGAGAATTTTCTTTCTTCAAAATTTGTCAGAAAATCACGTTTTAAGGAAATCCCGCATCGTGCGAAATTATCTTGTTTTTCCTAAACAACATGTTGTAACTCGAAAAGCTTTGGTGTTGCGTGTATGTATAAGCGTGTAGCCTCAAAAGAGAACACACAGGAGAGTTTTCTCTCGAAATAATATGTAAGAATACCACCTCATAAGGAAATACAGTGTTGCAGAGTAAAGACAAAAACGTACCTATTGGAAACACTTTATGAAGAGAAATAACGCATCTTACAAAATTAGCTTGTATCTCCCAAACAGCACGTTGTAACTCGAAAAGCTTTGGTGTTGCGTGTATGTCTTAACGTGTCACCTCAAAAGAGAACCCACAGGAGAATTTTCTTTAGTCAACATTTTTTCAGAAAACCACGTTTTAAGGAAATCCCGCATCGTGCGAAATTATCTTGTTTTTCCAAAACAACACGTTGTAACTCAAAAAGCTTTGGTGTTGCGTGTATGTCTAATCGTGTAGCCTCAAAAGTGAAGGCACAGGAGAGTTTTCTCTTGAAGGAATAAGTAAGAATACCACGTTATAAAGAAATACAGTGTTGCAGAGTAAAGACAAATACGTAAGTATTGGAAACACCTTACGAGAAGAAATAACGCAGCGTTCAAAATTAGCTTGTATCTCCTAAACACACGTTGTAACTCGAAAATATTTGGTGTGACGTGTACTTCTAAGCGTGTAGCCTCAAAAGAGAACCCAGAGGAGAATTTTCTTTCATAAAAATTTGTCAGAAAACCACGTTTTAAGGAAATCCCGCATCATGCGAAATTTTCTTGTTTTTCCTAAACAACAGGTTGGAACTCGAAAAGCTTTGGTGTTGCGTGTATGTCTAAGTGTGTAGCCTCAAAGGAAATGCTCAGGACATTTTTCTCTCGAAAGAATATGTAAGAATACCACGTTATAAGGAAATACATTGTTGCAGAGTAAAGACAAATAGGTACGTATTGGAAACAATTTAAAAGTAGAAATAACGCATAGTACAAAATTAGGTTGTATCTCCTAAACAACACGTTGTAACTCGAAAGGATTTGGTGTGGCGTGTACATCTAAACTTGTAGCCTCAAAAGAGAACCCACAGGAGAATTTTCTTTCATAAAATTTTGTCTGAAAACCACGTTTTAAGGAAATCCCGCATCGTGCGACATTATCTTGTTTTTCCTAAACAGCATGTTGTAACTCGAAAAGCTTTGGTGTTGCGTGTATGTCTAAGCGTGTAGCCTCAAAAGAAAATGCACAGGAGAGTTTTATCTCGAAAGAATATGTAAGAATACTACGTTATAAGGAAATACAGTGTTGCAGAGTAAAGACAAATACATATATATTGTAAACACTTAACGAGAAGAAATTACGCATCGTAAAAATTAGCTTGTATCTCCTAAACAACACGTTGTAACTCGAAATATTTGGTGTGGCGTGTACGTCTAAACGTGTAGCCTCAAAAGAGAACCCACAGGAGAATTTTCTTTAGTCAACATTTTTTCAGAAAACCACGATTTAAGGAAATCCCGCATCGTGCGAAATTATCTTGTTTTTCCTAAACAAAAAGTTGTAACTTAAAAAGCTTTGGTGTTGCGTGTATGTCTAAGCGTGTAGCATCCTTATAACATGGTATGCTTACATGTTCTTTCGAGAGAAAACTCTCCTGTGCCTACTCTTTTGAGGCTACACGCTTACCCATAAACACAACACCAAAGCTTTTCCAGTTACGACGTGTTGTTTAGGAAAAACAAGATCATTTAGCACTATGCCGGATTTCCATAAAACGTGCTTTTCTGACAAATTTTGACGAAAGAAAATTCTCCTGTGGGTTCTCTTTTGAGGCTACATATTTAGACGTACACGCCACATCAAATCTTTTCGAGTTACAACTTGTTGTTTAGGAGATACAAGCTAATTATGTACGATGCTTTATTTCTTCTCTTAAAGTGTTTCCAATAAGTACGTATTTGTCTTTAATCTGCAACATTGTATTTCCTTATAACGAGGTATTCTTACATATTCTTTTGAGAGAAAAATCTCCTGTGCCTACTCTTTTGAGGCTACACGCTTAGACATACAGGCAAAACCAAAGCATTTCATGTTACACCGTGTTGATTAGGAAAAATAAGATAATTTCGCACGATGCCGGATTTCCTTAAAACGTGGTTTTCTGACAAATTTTGATGAAAGAAAATTCTCCTGTTTTGAGGCTACACGCTAAGACATACACGCAATACCAAAGCTTTTCGAGTGACAACGTGTTTTTTAGGAAAAACATGATAATTTCGCACGATGCGGGATTTCCTTAAAACGTGGTTTTCTGAAAAATTTTGACGAAAGAAAATTCTCCCGTGGGTTCTGTTTTGAGGCTACACCTTTAGACATACACACCACACCAAATCTTTTCGAGTTACAACGTGTAGTTTAGGAGATACAAGCTAATTTTTACGATGTGTTATTTCTTCTTGTAAAGTGTTTCCAATACTTATGTATTTGTCTTTACTCTGCAACACTGTATTTCCTTATATCGTGGTATTCTTACATATTCTTTCGAGAGAAAACTCTGCTGTGCCTTCCCTTTTGAGGCTACATGCTTAGTCATACACGCAACACCAAAGCTTTTCGAGATACAATGTGTTGTTTAGGAAAAACTAGATAATTTCCCCCATGCGGGATTTCCATAAAACGTGTATTTCTGACAAATTTTGACGAAAGAAAATTCTCCTGTGGGTTCTCTTTTGAGGCTACACGTTTAGCCGTACACGCCACACCAAATCTTTTCGACTTACAACGTGTTCTTTAGGAGATACAAGTTAATTTTGTACGATGCGTTATTTCTTCTCTTGAAGTGTTTCCAATAAGTATGTATTTGTCTTTACTCTGCAACACTGTATTTCCTTATAACGTGCTATTCTTACATATTCTTTCAAGAGAAAACTCTCCTGTGCCTTCTCTTTTGAGACTACACACTTAGACATACAGGCAAAACCAAAGCATTTCGTGTTACAACGTGTTGATTAGGAAAAATAAGATAATTTCGCACGATGCAGGATTTCTTTAAAACGTGGTTTTCTGACAAATTTGACGAAAGAAAATTCTCCTGTTGGTTCTCTTTTGAGGCTACATGTTTAGACATACACGCCACACCAAATTTTTTCGAGTTACCCCTTGTTGTATAGGAGATACAAGCTAATTTTGTATGAAGCAATATTTCTTCTCGTAAAGTGTTTCCAATACATACGTATTTGTCCTTACTCTGCAACACTGTATTTCTTTATAACGTGGTATTCTTACATATTCTTTCGAGATAAAACTCTCCTGTACATTCTCTTTTGAGGCTACATGCTTAGACATACACGCAACACCAAAGATTTTCGCGTTACAATGTGTTGATTAGAAAAAACAAGATAATTTCGCACGATGCGGGATTTCCTTAAAACATGGTTTTCTGACAAATTTTGAAGAAAGAAAATTCTCCTGTGGGTTCTCTTTTGAGGCTACACGTTTAGACGTACACGCCACACCAAATCTTTTCGAGTTACAACGTGTAGTTTAGGAGATACAAGCTAATTTTTACGATGCCTTATTTCTTCTCTTAAAGTGTTTCCAATATGTATGTATTTGTCTTTACTCTGCAACACTGTATTTCCTTATAAGGTGGTATTCTTACATATTCTTTCGAGAGAAAACTCTCCTGTGCCTTCTCTTTTGAGGCTACACGCTTAGACATACAGGCAAACCAAAGCATTTCGTGTTACAACGTGTTGATTGGGAAAAATAAGATAATTTCACACGATGCGGGATTTCCTTAAAACGTGGGTTTCTGACAAATGTTGACGAAAGAAAATTCTCCTGTGGGTTCTCTTTTGAGGCTACCAATTTAGACGTACACGCCACACCAAATCCTTTCGAGTTACAACGTGGTGTTTAGGAGATACAAGCTAATTTTGTATGATGCATTATTTCTTCTCCTAAAGTGTTTCCAATACATACGTATTTGTCTTTACTCTGCAACAATGTATTTCCTTATAACGTGGTATTCTTACATATTCTTTCGAAAGAAAACTCTCCTGTGTGTTCTCTTTTGAGGCTACACTCTGAGAAATACACGCAACACAAAAGCTTTTCGAGTTACAACGTGTTGTTTAAGAAAAACATGATAATTTCACACGATGCGGGATGTCCTTAAAACGTGGTTTTCTGAAAATTTTGACGAAAGAAAATTCTCCTGTGGGTTCTGTTTTGAGGCTACCCATTTAGACCTACACGTCACACCAAATCTTTTCGAGTTACCACTTGTTGTATAGGAGATACAAGCTAATTTTGTATGAAGCGTTATTTCTTCTCGTAAAGCGTTTCCAATACATATGTATATGTCTGTACTCTGAAACACTGTATTTCCTTATAACGTGGTATTCTTACATATTCTCTCGAGATAAAACTCTCCTGTGCATTCTTTTTTGAGGCTACACGCTTAGACTTACACGCAAAACCAAAGATTTTTGTGTTACAATGTGTTGATTAGAAAAAACAAGATATTGTGAAGGGGGTCATTTCCCTAATTTCTTTCTCAGCCTGCTTATCCTTTGAGTATAGGAAGGCCACTGATTTGCTGGAGATGATTTTATAACCTGCCACTTTGCTGAAGTTGTTTATCAGCTGTAGGAGCTCTCTAGTGGAGTTCTTTGGGTCACTTAGGTAGACGATCATGTCGTCTGCAAATAATGATAGTTTGACTTCTTCCTTTCCAATTTGTATCCCTTTGACCTCCTTATGTTGTCGAATTGCCTGAGCTAGTACCTCAAGTACAATATTGAAAAGATAAGGAGAAAGGGGGCAGCCTTGTCTGGTCCCTGATTTCAGTGGGATTGCTTCAAGTTTCTCTCCATTTAGTTTGATGCTGGCTACTGGTTTGCTGTATATTGCTTTTACTATGTTTAGGTATGGGCCTTGAATTCCTGTTCTCTCCAAGACTTTAAGCATGAAGGGATGCTGAATTTTGTCAAATGCTTTTTCAGCATCCAATGAAATGACCATGTGGTTTTGTTCTTTGAGTTTGTTTATGTAGTTGATTGTATTGATGGATTTCTGTATATTGAACCAACCCTGCATTCCCGGGATAAAGCCTACTTGATCATGGTGGATGATCGTTTTGATGTGTTCTTGGATTCGGTTGACAAGAATTTTATTGAGTATTTTTGCATCGATGTTCATAAGGGAAATTGGTCTGAAGTTCTCTTTCTTTGTTGGATCTTTTTGTGGCTTTGGTATCAGCGGAATTGTGGCTTCGTAGAAGGAATTGTGTAGTGTTCCTTCTGTTTCTATTTTGTGGAATAGTTTGAAGAGTATAGGTGTTAACTCTTCTTTGAAGGTCTGGTAGAATTCTGCACTGAAGCCATCTGGTCCTGTGCTTTTTTTGGTTGGAAGACTTTCTATAACTCCTTCTATTTCTTTAGGCATTATGGGACTGTTTAGATGGTCTAGTTGGTCCTGATTTAATTTTGGTATTTGGTATCTGTCAAGGAAATTGTCCATTTCCTCCAGATTCTCCAGTTGTGTTGAGTACAGGCTCTTGTAGTAGGATCTGATGATTTTTTGGATTTCCTCAGTTTCCGTTGTTATATCTCCCTTTTCATTTCTAAGTTTGTTAATTTGGATACTTTCTCTGTGCCCTTTGGTCAGTCTGGCTAAGGGTTTATCTATCTTGTTGATTTTCTCAAAGAACCAGCTCCTGGTTTTGTTGATTTTTTGAATGGTTCTCTTTGTTTCTACTTGATTGATTTCGGCCCTGAGTTTGATGATTTCCTGACTTCTACTCCTCCTGGGCGAAATAGCTTCTTTTTGTTCTAGGGCTTTCAGGTGTGTCATTAAGCTGGTAATGTATGCTCTCTCCATTTTCTTTTTGGAGGCACTCAGGGCTATGAGTTTTCCTCTTAGCACTGCTTTCATTGTGTCCCATAGATTTGGGTATGTTGTGTTTTCATTTTCATTGTGTTCTAAAAAGTCTTTAATTTCTTTCTTTATTTCTTCCTTGACCAAGGTATCATTGAGTAGAGTATTGTTCAGTTTCCACGTGTATGTGGGTTTTCTGTTGTTTCTGTTGCTATTGAAGACCACTTCTACTCCATAGTGATCAGATAGGAGGCATGGGATTAGTTCGATCTTCTTATATTTGTTGAGGTCTGTCTTGTGACCAATTATATGGTCGATTTTGGAGAAGGTACCATGAGGTGCTGAGAAAAAGGTATATTCTTTTGTTTTAGGATAGAATGTTCTATATATATCTGTTAAATCTAATTGGTCCAAAGCTTCAATTAGTTTCATTGTGTCCCTGTTTAGTTTCTGTTTTCCTGATCGGTCCATTGAGGAAAGTGCAGTGTTGAAGTCACCCACAATTATTGTGTTAGGTGCAATGTGTGCTTTTAGTTTTAATAAAGTTTCTTTTACGAAAGAGGGTGCCCTTGCATTTGGGGCATAGATGTTCAGGATTTACAGTTCTTCTTTTTGTATTTTTCCTTTGACCAGCAAGAAGTGTCCCTCAGCGTCTCTTTTGATGACTTTGGGTTGAAAGTCAATTTTATCTGATATTAAAATGGCTACTCCAGCTTGTTTCCTGAGACCATTTGCTTGTAAAATTGTCTTCCAGCCTTTTACTCTAAGGTAGTGTTTGTCTTTGACCCTGAGGTGTGTTTCCTGTAAGCAGCAAAATGTAGGGTCCTGTTTACGTATCCATTCAGTTAGTCTGTGTCTTTTTATTGGGGCATTAAGTCCATTGATGTTAAGAGATATTAAGGAATAGTGATTGTTACTTCCTATCATTTTTGACGTTATTTTTAAATTTGAATGCTTAACTTCTTTTGGGTTTGATGAAAGGTTACTATCTTGCTTTTTCCAGGGTGAAGTTTCCCTCCTTGTATTGGTGTTGTCCTCCTATTATCCTTTTTAGGGCCGGGTTTGTGGATAGATATTGGGTAAACTTGGTTTTGTCATGAAATATCTTAGTTTCTCCATCTATGGTGATTGAGAGTTTTGCTGGATATAGTAGTTTTGGTTGGCATTTGTGTTCTCTTAGAGTCTGCATGAGATCTGCCCAGGACCTTCTAGCCTTCATAGTCTCCGGTGAAAAGTCTGCTGTGATTCTGATAGGTCTTCCTTTATATGTTACTTGGCCTTTTTCTCTTACTGCCTTTAGTATTCTTTCTTTGTTTAGAACATTTGGTGTTTTGATTATTATGTGACGGGAAGTATTTCTCTTCTGGTCCAGTCTGTTTGGAGTTCTGTAGGCTTCTTGTATATTCATGGGCATCTCTCTCTTTAGGTTAGGGAAGTTTTCTTCCATAATTTTATTGAAGATATTTGCTGGCCCTTTAAGTTGTAAATCTTCACTCTCATCTATGCCTATAATCCTTAGGTTTGGTCTTCTCATTGTGTCCTGGATTTCCTGGATATTTTGGGTTACAAGCTTTTTGCATTTTGCATTTTCTTTAACTGTTGAGTCCATGGTTTCTATGGAATCTTCAGCATCTGAGATTCTTTCTTCTATCTCTTGTAATCTGTTGTTGAAATTTGCATCTCTGTCCCCTGATTTCTTCCCAAGGCTTTCTATCTCCAAAGTTGTCTCCCTTTGAGTTTTCTTAGTTGTTTCTACTTCTGATTTTAGATCCTGGATGGTTTTGCTTAGCTCCTTCACTTGCATGTTTGTGTTTTCCTGTAATTCTTTAAGAGATTTTTGTGTTTCCTCTTTCATGACCTCAGCCTGTTGACCAAAGTTCTCCTGTATTTCTTTAAGAGATTTTTGTGTTTCGTCTTTCATGACCTCAGCCTGTTGACCAAAGTTCTCCTGTATTTCTTTAAGTGTTTTTTGCATTTCCTCCTTGTTGGCTTTTGTATTCTCCTGGATTTCTTTCAATGATTTTTGTGTTTCCCTTGCAAGGGCTTCTAACTTTTGATCCATTTTCTCCTGAATTTCTTTAAGTATGTCCTTCATGTGTTCCTGTACCAGCATCATGACCAGTGATTTTAAATCCAAATCTTGTTTTACTGGTGTGATGGGGTATCCCGGACGTGTTGGTAGAGGAGAATTGGGTTCAGATGTTGCCATATTGCCTTGATTTCTGTTAGTGACGTTCCTGCGTTTGCCTTTTGCCATCTACTTCTCACTGGTGTTAGTTTGTCTTGTCAGTGCTGGACTCACCAGTGCAAGCTGCCCCTTCCCCGTTGGCCTCTGGTGCACAGCTTACCTCCTGCACTGCTTGTAGACAGGGTGCTGCTGCCCAGGCTGTTCAGATCCCAAAGCAGGCACCTGAAGGCTCCTGCTGGGGCCCACTGGATTCACTGGAGCACACTGACTTCTCCCAGCTGGCCGCCCGGAAACCCAGCTAGACACTTGCAGGACTTGGAGATGTGGTGCTGCCGCCCAGGCTGATCTGGGCAGCAGAACTCCCAACTGGGTTGGTGCACACAAGGCTAGCCTAGCTGCCCAGGCCCTATGTCTAGGCAAAAGCCTGGCAGGCCAATGTCGGTGCAAAGTTCCCCTCAGCTGTGGGTGTTAATTGGGTGTGTCAGGTGGCTAGGATGGTGGCGTGTGCGAGTTCCCTGAGAGTGCTGGGAGAGTCTGCTGGGCTAACAACCTCCTGGCTGGGTCAGCACACAGATGGCTCAACGAGCAGCCCAGGGCCTGGGGGGCAGTCCAGGGCCTGACCGTCTGAGACCCCTGCTATGTCCGCCTCGGGCTATGCCTGTTAGCTGGTTTGGTTTTGCCTGCTAGGTCTCTCTGGCTTCCCGTAGGCAAAATGGCGGTGGTGCGCAAACTGGCCCGGATAAACAACCTCCTGGCCGGGTCGGCACACAGATGGCCCACCGAGCAGCCCAGGGCCTGGGGGCAGTCCAGGGCCTGACCGTCTGAGACCCCTGCTTTGTCCGCCTTGGGCCATGCCTGTTAGCTGGTTTGGTTTTGTCTGCTAGTCTCTCTGGCTTCCCGCAGGCAAAATGGCGGTGGTGCGCACCGGCCCGGGCAAACAAGTTCCTGGCTGGGTTGGCACACAGATGGCCCACCGAGCAGCCCAGGACCTGGGGGCAGTCCAGGGCCTGACCGTCTGAGACCCCTGCTATGTCTGCCTTGGGCTATGCCTATTAGCCAGTTTGGCTTTGCCTGCTAGGTCTCTCTGGCTTCCCGTAGGCAAAATGGCGGTGGTGCACAAACGGCTCTGATAAACAACCTCCTGGCTGGGTCAGCACACAGATGGCCCACCGAGCAGTCCTGGGCCTGGGTGCAGTCCAGGGCCTGACCGTCTGAGACCCCTGCTATGTCCGCCTTGGGCTATGCCTGTTCGCTGGTTTGGTTTTGCCTGCTAGGTCTCTCTGGCTTCCTGTAGGCAAAATGGCGGCGGTGTGCGCCGGCCGAGGCAAACAAGCTCCTGGCTGGGTCGGCACACAGATGGCCTGCCGAGCAGCCCAGGACCTGGGGGCAGTCCAGGGCCTGACCGTCTGAGACCCCTGCTATGTCCGCCTCGGGCTATGCCTGTTAGCCGGTTTGGTTTTGCCTGCTAGGTCTCCCTGGCTTCCCCCAGGCAAAATGGTGGTGGTGCGCGCGCTGGCCCGGGAGGAAAAAAACCTCCTGGCCGGGTTTGCACCCCGGTGGACCCCCGATCAGCTCAGGGCCTGGGTGCAGGCCAACGCCCGTCGGGCTTAGACCCCCGCGATGTTGGTCTCGGGTTATATTTGCGTACCTCAGTCTGATTTCTCTGGCAACCGAAAATCAATATGGAGCCCTCGTAACTGACTGGCGGGAGGCAGAGTTCTGATGTGGCTTCTGTGTGGTGAAAGGCACCGTAAATCCGCTGCTGCTTGCAGCCTGGCTGGCCAGCGATGGCCAGTGGTCGTGGGCACCGGGTCTGCCTGGACCCTGTCCGCTTGGTTCTACTGCTGATGGCCCTTCCTCTGGACCAGCCGCTGCTGCTGCTACTGCTGCTGCTGCCGCCGCTCCCAGGCCCAAGAATTTTCTTTCATCAAAATTTGTCAGAAACCACGTTTTAAGGAAATCTCGCATCGTGTGAAATTATCTTGTTTTTCATAAACAACACGTTGTAAATCGAAAAGCTTTGGTGTTGCGTGTATGTCTAAGCGTGTAGCCTCAAAAGAGAACGCACAGGAGAGTTTTCTCTCGAAAGAAAATGTAGGAATACCACGTTATAAGGAAATACAGTGTGGCAGAGTAAAGACAAATACGTACATATTGGAAACACGTTAAGAGAAGAAATAAAGCATCGTACAAAAATAGCTTGTATCTCCTAAACAAAACTTTGTAACTCGAAAAGATTTGGTGTGGCTCGTACCTCTACAAGTGTAGCCTCAAAAGAGAACCCACAGGAGGAAATTCTTTCGTCAAAATTTTTTAGAAAACCACGATTTATGAAAATCTCGCATCGTGCAAAATTATCTTGTTTTTTCCTAAACAACACGTTGTAACTCGAAAAGCTTTGGTGTTGCGTGTTTGTCTAAGCGTGTAGCCTCGAAAGAGAACGCACAGGAGAGTTTTCCCTCGAAAGAATATGTAAGAATACCACGTTATAAGGAAATACAGTGTTGCAGAATAAAGACAAATACTTACGTATTGGAAACACTTTATGAGAAGAATTAACGCATCTTACAAAATTAGCTTGTATCTCCTAAACAAAACATTGTAACTCGAAAAGATTTGGTGTGGCATGTACATCTAAACATGTAGCCTCAAAAGAGAACCCACAGGAGAATTTTCTTTCGTCAAAATTTTTCAGAAAACCACGTTTTAAGGAAATCCCGCATCGTGCGAAATCATCTTCTTTTGCCTAAACAACATGTTGTAACTCGAAAAGCGTTGGTGTTGCGTGTATGTGTAAGCGTGGAGACTCAAAAGAGAAGGCACAGGAGAGTGTTCTCTTGAAAGAATATGTAAGAATACCACATTAAAAGGAAATACAATTTTGCAGAGTAAAGACAAATAAGTACATATTGGAAACACTTTACGAGAAGAAATAACGCATCGTAAAAAATAAGCTTGTATCTCCTAAACAACACGTTGTAACTCGAAAAGATTTGGTGTGGCATGTACGTCTAAAAGTGTAGCCTCAAACGAGAACCCACAGGAGAATTTTCTTTCATCAAAATTTGTCTGAAACCACGTTTTAAGGAAATAGCGCATCGTGCGAAATTATCTTGTTTTTCCTAAACAACACATTGTAACTCGAAAAGCTTTGGTGTTGCGTGTATGTCTAAGCATGTAGCCTCAAAAGAGAATGCACAGGAGAGTTTTCTCTCGAAAGAATATGTAAGAATGCCACGTTATAAGGAAATACAGTGTTGCAGAATAAAGACAACTACGTACGTATTGGAAACACTTTAAGAGAAGAAATAACGCATTGTAAAAAATTAGCTTGTATCTCCTAAACAACACATTGTAACTCGAAAAGATTTGGTGTGGCTCGTACCTCTACACATGTAGCCTCAAAAGAGAACCCAGAGAAGAACTTTCTTTCGTCAAAATTTGTCTGAAAACCACGTTTTATGGAAATCTCGCATCGTGCGAAATTATCTTGTTTTTCCTAAACAACACGTTGTAACTCGAAAAGTTTGGCGTGCGTGTTTGTCTAAGCGTGTAGCCTCAAAAGAGCATGCACAGGAGAGTTTTCCCTCGAAAGAATATGTAAGAATACCACGTTATAAGAAAATACAGTGTTGCAGAGTAAAGATAAATAACGACATATTGGAAACAATTTAGGGAAGAAATAACGCATCGTACAAAATTTGCTTGTATCTCCTAAACAACACGTTATAACTCGAAAGTATTTGGTGTGGCTCATACTTCTACACGTGTAGCCTCAAAAGAGAACCAACAGGAGAACTTTCTTTCGTCAAAATTTGTCAAAAAAACACGTTTTAAGGAAATCCCGCATCGTGCAAAATTATCTTGTTTTTCCTAAACAACACTTTGTAACTCGAAAAGCTTTGGTGTTGCGTGTATGTCTGAGCATGTTGCCTCTAAAGACAATGCACAGGAGAGTTTTCTCTCGGAAGAACATGTAAGAATACAATGTTAAAAGGAAATACAGTGTTGCAGAGTAAAGACAAATACGTACGTATTGGAAACACTTTATGAGAAGAAATAACGCATCATACAAAATTAGCTTGTATCTCCTAAACAATACGTGGTAACTCTAAAAGATTTGGTGTGGCGTGTACGTCTAAATGTGTAGCCTCAAAAGAGAACCGACAGGAGAATTTTCTTTTGTCAAAATTTGTCAGAAAACCACGTTTTAAGGAAATCCTGCATCGTGCGAAATTATCTGGTTTTTCCTAAACGACATGTTGTAACTCGAAAAGCTTTGGTGTTGCCTGTATGTCTAAGTGTGTAGCCTCAAAAGGGAACGCACAGGATAGTTTTCTCTCGAAAGAATATGTAAGAATACCACGTTATAAGGAAATACAGTGTTGCAGAGTAGACAAATACGTACATATTGGAAACACTTTATGAGAAGAAGTAACGCATCGTAGAAAATTAGCTTGTATCTCCTAAACAAAACGTTGTAACTCGAAAAGATTTGGTGCGGCGTGTACGTCTAAACGTGTAGCCTCAAAAGAGAACCCACAGGAGAATTTTCTTTCGTCAAAATTTTTCAGAAAACCACGTTTTAAGGAAATCCCGCATCGTGCCAAATCATCTTCTTTTTCCTGAACAACATGTTGTAACTCGAAAAGCTTTGGTGTTGCGTGTATGTCTAAGCTTGTAGCCTCAAAAGAGAATGCACAGGAGAGTTTTCTCTCGAAAGAATATGTAAGAATACCATGTTATAAAAAAATACAGTGTTGCAGAGTAAAGACAAATACGTACGTATTGGAAACACTTTAAGAGAAGAAATAACACATCGTACAAAATTATCTTGTATCTCCTAAACAACAATTGGAACTCGAAAAGATTTGTTGTGGCTCGTACCTCTATACGTGTAGCCTCAAAAGAGAACCCACAGGAAAACTTTCTTTCGTCAAAATTTTTCAGAAAACCACCTTTTATGGAAATCTCGCATCGTGCGAAATTATCTTGCTTTTCCTAAACAACACATTGTAACTCGAAAAGCTTTGGCATTGCGTGTATGTCTAAGCGTGTAGCCTCTAAAGAGTACGCACAGGAGAGTTTTCTCTCAAAAGAACATGTAAGAATACAACGTTATAAGGGAATACAGTGTTGCAGAGTAAAGTCAAATACATACTTGATGGAAACACTTTACGAGAAGAAATAACGCATTGTAAACAATTAGCTTGTATCTCCTAAACAACACGTGGTAATTCGAAAGGACTTGGTGTGGCGTGTACGTCTAAACGTGTAGCCTCAAAAGAGAACCCACAGGACAATTTTCTTTCGTTAAATTTTTTCAGAAAACCACGTTTTAAGGAAATCCCGCATCATGCGAAATCATCTTCTTTTTCCTAAACAACATGTTGTAACTCATAAAACTTTGGTGTGGCGTGTATGTCTAAGCGTGGAGCCTCAAAGGCGAAGGCACAGGAGAGTTTTCTCTCGAAAGAATATGTAAGAATAGACGTTATAAAGAAATACAATTAGGCCGAGTAAAGGCAAATAAGTACATATTGGAAACACTTTAGGAGAAGAAATAACGCATCGGACAAAATTACCTTGTATCTCCTAAACAACACGTGGTAACTCGAAAAGGTTTGGTTTGGCGTGTACGTCTAAACGTGTAGCCGCCAAAGAGAACACAAAGGAGAATTTTCTTCCGTCAAAATTTGTCAGAAAACCACATTTTAAGGAAATCCCCCATCGTGCGAAATTATCTTGTTTTTCCTAAACAACAACTTGTAACACGAAAAGCTTTGGTGTTGCGTGTATGTCTCAGCATGTAGCCTCAAAAGCGAATGCACAGGAGAGTTTTCTCTCGAAAGAACATGTAAGAATACAATGTTATAAGGAAATACAGTGTTGGAGAGTAAAGACAAATACGTACATATTGGAAACACTTTACGAGAAGAAATGACACATCATAAAGTATAAGCTTGTATCTCCTAAACAACAAGTGGTAACTCGAAAAGATTTGGTTTGGCGTTTACGTCTAAAAGTGTAGCCTCAAAAGAGACCCCACAGGAGAATTTTCTTTCTTCAAAATTTGTCAGAAAACCACGTTATAAGGAAATCCCTCATCATGCAAAATTATCTTGTTTTTCCTAAACAACACGTTGTAACTCGAAAAGCTTTGGTGTTGTGTGTATGTCTAAGCGTGTAGCCTCAAAAGAAAATGTAAAGGAGAGTTTTTTCTAGAAAGAATATGTAAGAATACCACGTTATAAGGAAATAGAGTGTTGCAGAGTAAAGACAGATACGTACATATTGGAAACACTTTATGAGAAGAAATAACGCATCGTAAAAAATTAACTTGTATCTCCTAAACAACACGTTGTAACTCGAAAAGATTTGGTGCGGCGTGTACGTCTAAACGTGTTGCCTCAAAAGAGAACCCACAGGACAATTTTCTTTCGTTAAAACTTTTCAGAAAACCACGTTTTAAGGAAATCCCGCATCGTGCGAAATCATCTTCTTTTTCCTAAACAACATGTTGTAACTCAAAAAGCTTTGGTGTTGCGTGTATGTCTAAGCGTGGAGCCTCAAAAGCGAAGGCACAGGAGAGTTTTCTCTCGAAAGAATATGTAAGAATACCACGTTGTAAAGAAATACAATTTTGCAGAGTAAAGGCAAATAAGTACATATTGGAAACACTTTAGGAGAAGAAATAACGCATCGTACAAAATTAGCTTGTATCTCCTAAACAACACGTGGTAACTCGAAAAGATTTGGTTTGGCGTGTACGTCTAAACGTGTAGCCTCAAAAGAGAACACAAAGGAGAATTTTCTTTCGTCAAAATTTGTCAGAAAACCACGTTTTAAGGAAATCCCGCATCGTGCGAAATTATCTTGTTTTTCCTAAACAACACCTTGTACCTCGAAACGCTTTGGTGTTGCGTGTATGTCTCAGCATGTAGCCTCAAAAGAGAATGCACAGGAGAGTTTTCTCTCGAAAGAACATGTAAGAATACAAAGTTATAAGGAAATACAGTGTTGCAGAGTAAAGACAAATACGTACTTATTGGAAACACTTTACGAGAAGAAATTACGTATCATACAATATTAGCTTGTATCTCCAAAAGAAAAAGTGGAAACTCGAAAACATTTGGTTTGGCGTGTACGTCTAAAAGTGTAGCCTCAAAAGAGAACCCACTGGAGAATTTTCTTTCTTCAAAATTTGTCAGAAAACCACGTTTTAACGAAATCCCGCATCCTGCGAAATCATCTTGTTTTTCCTAAACAACAAGTTGTAACTCGAAAAGCGTTGGTTTGCGTGTATGTCTAAGTGTGTAGCCTCAAAAGGGAATGCACAGGAGAGTTTTCTCTCGAAAGAATATGTAAGAATACCCCGTTATAAGGAAATACAGTGTTTCAGAGTAAAGACAAATACGTACATATTGGAAACACTTTACGAGAAGAATTAACGCATCGTACAAAATTAGCTTGAATCTCCTAAACAACACCTTGTTACTCGAAAAGATTTGGTGTGGCGTGTACGTCTAAACGTGTAGCCTCAAAAGAGATCCCACAGGAGAATTTTCTTTCATCAAAATTTGTCAGAAACCACGTTTTAAGGAAATCTCGCATTGTGCGAAATTATCTTGTTTTTCCTAAACAACACGTTGTAACTCGAAAAGCTCTGGTGTTGCGTGTATGTCTAAGCGTGTAGCCTCAAAAGAGAAAGCACAGGAGAGTTTTCTCTCGAAAGAATATGTAAGAATGCCACGTTATAAGGAAATACAATGTTGCAGTGTAAAGACAAACACGTACGTATTGGAAACACTTTACGAGAAGAATTAACGCATAGTACAAAATTAGCTTGTATCTCCTAAACAACAAGTTGTATCTCAAAAAGATTTGGTGTGGCCTGTACGTCTAAACGTGTAGCCTCAAAGGAGAAACCACAGGAGAATTTTCTTTCATCAAAATTTTTCACAGAACCATGTTTTAAGGAAATCCCGCATCGTGTGAAATCATCTTCTTTTTCCTAAACAACATATTGTAACTCGAAAAGCTTTAGTGTTGCGTGTATGTCTAAGGGTGGAACCTCAAAAGAGAAGGCACAGGATAGTTTTCTCTCGAGAGAATATGTAAGAATACCACGTTATTAGGAAATACAATTTTGCAGAATAAAGACAAATAAGTACATATTGGAAACACTTTACGAGAAGAAATAATACATCATACAAAATTACCTTGTATCTCCTAAACAACACGTGGTAACTCGAAAAGATTTGGTTTGGCGTGTACGTCTAAACGTGTAGCCTCAAAAGAGAACCAACAGGAGAATTTTCTTTCATCAAAATTAGATAACCACGTTTTAAGGAAATCCCGCATCGTGCAAAATTATCTTGTTTTTCCTAAACAACACGTTGTAACTCAAAAAGCTTTGGTGTTGCATGTATATCTAAGCATGTAGCCCCAAAAGAGAATGCACAGGAGAGTTTTCTCTCGAAGGAACATGTAAGACTACAACGTTATAAGGAAATACAGTGTTGCAGAGTAAAGACAAAAACGTAAATATTGGAAACACTTTACGAGAAGAAATGACGGATCATAAAATATAAGCTTGTATCTCCTAAACAACAAGTGATAACTCGAAAAGATTTGGTTTGGCATGTACGTCTCAAAGTGTAGCCTCAAAAGAGACCCCACAGGAGAATTTTCTTTCTTCAAAATTTGTCAGAAAACCACGTTATAAGGAAATCCCGCATCGTGCGAAATTATCTTGTTTTTCCTAAACAACAAGTTGTAACTCGAAAAGCTTTGGTGTTTCTTGTATGTCTAAGTGTGTAGCCTCTAAAGGGAATGCCCAGGAGAGTTTTCTATCGAACGAATATGTAAGAATACCACGTTATAAGGAAATACAGTGTTGCAGAGTAAAGACAAATATGTACATATTGGAAACACTTTAGGAGAAGAAATAATGCACCGTAAAAAATTAGCTTGTATCTCCTAAACAACACGTTGTAACTCGAAAAGATTTGATGTGACGTGTACGTCTAAACGTGTAGCCTCAAAAGCGAACCCACAGGAGAATTTTCTTTCATCAAAATTTGTCAGAAACCACGTTTTAAGGAAATCTCGAATCGTGCGAAATTATCTTGTTTTTCCTAAAGAACACGTTGTAACTCGAAAAGCTTTGGTGTTGCGTGTATGTCTAAGCGTGTAGCCTCAAAAGAGAACGCACAGGAGAGTTTTCTCTTGAAGGAATATGTAAGAATACCTCGTTATAAGGAAATACAGTGTTGCAGAGTAAAGACAAATACGTACCTATTGGAAACACTTTAAGAGAAGAAATAATGCATCGTAAAAAATTAGCTTGTATCTCCTAAACAACACGTTGTAACTAGAAAAGATTTGGTGTGGCTCGTACGACTACACGTGTAGCCTCAAAAGAGAACCCACAGGAGAACTTTCTTTCGTCAAAATTTGTCAGAAAACCACGTCTTAAGGAAAGCCCGCATCGTGCAAAATTATCTTGTTTTTCCTAAACAACACGTTGTAACTCGAAAAGCTTTGGTGTTGTGTGTATGTCTAAGCGTGTAGCCTCAAAAGAAAATGTAAAGGAGAGTTTTTTCTAGAAAGAATATGTAAGAATACCACGTTATAAGGAAATAGAGTGTTGCAGAGTAAAGACAGATACGTACATATTGGAAACACTTTATGAGAAGAAATAACGCATCGTAAAAAATTAACTTGTATCTCCTAAACAACACGTTGTAACTCGAAAAGATTTGGTGCGGCGTGTACGTCTAAACGTGTTGCCTCAAAAGAGAACCCACAGGACAATTTTCTTTCGTTAAAACTTTTCAGAAAACCACGTTTTAAGGAAATCCCGCATCGTGCGAAATCATCTTCTTTTTCCTAAACAACATGTTGTAACTCAAAAAGCTTTGGTGTTGCGTGTATGTCTAAGCGTGGAGCCTCAAAAGCGAAGGCACAGGAGAGTTTTCTCTCGAAAGAATATGTAAGAATACCACGTTGTAAAGAAATACAATTTTGCAGAGTAAAGGCAAATAAGTACATATTGGAAACACTTTAGGAGAAGAAATAACGCATCGTACAAAATTAGCTTGTATCTCCTAAACAACACGTGGTAACTCGAAAAGATTTGGTTTGGCGTGTACGTCTAAACGTGTAGCCTCAAAAGAGAACACAAAGGAGAATTTTCTTTCGTCAAAATTTGTCAGAAAACCACGTTTTAAGGAAATCCCGCATCGTGCGAAATTATCTTGTTTTTCCTAAACAACACCTTGTACCTCGAAACGCTTTGGTGTTGCGTGTATGTCTCAGCATGTAGCCTCAAAAGAGAATGCACAGGAGAGTTTTCTCTCGAAAGAACATGTAAGAATACAAAGTTATAAGGAAATACAGTGTTGCAGAGTAAAGACAAATACGTACTTATTGGAAACACTTTACGAGAAGAAATTACGTATCATACAATATTAGCTTGTATCTCCAAAAGAAAAAGTGGAAACTCGAAAACATTTGGTTTGGCGTGTACGTCTAAAAGTGTAGCCTCAAAAGAGAACCCACTGGAGAATTTTCTTTCTTCAAAATTTGTCAGAAAACCACGTTTTAACGAAATCCCGCATCCTGCGAAATCATCTTGTTTTTCCTAAACAACAAGTTGTAACTCGAAAAGCGTTGGTTTGCGTGTATGTCTAAGTGTGTAGCCTCAAAAGGGAATGCACAGGAGAGTTTTCTCTCGAAAGAATATGTAAGAATACCCCGTTATAAGGAAATACAGTGTTTCAGAGTAAAGACAAATACGTACATATTGGAAACACTTTACGAGAAGAATTAACGCATCGTACAAAATTAGCTTGAATCTCCTAAACAACACCTTGTTACTCGAAAAGATTTGGTGTGGCGTGTACGTCTAAACGTGTAGCCTCAAAAGAGATCCCACAGGAGAATTTTCTTTCATCAAAATTTGTCAGAAACCACGTTTTAAGGAAATCTCGCATTGTGCGAAATTATCTTGTTTTTCCTAAACAACACGTTGTAACTCGAAAAGCTCTGGTGTTGCGTGTATGTCTAAGCGTGTAGCCTCAAAAGAGAAAGCACAGGAGAGTTTTCTCTCGAAAGAATATGTAAGAATGCCACGTTATAAGGAAATACAATGTTGCAGTGTAAAGACAAACACGTACGTATTGGAAACACTTTACGAGAAGAATTAACGCATAGTACAAAATTAGCTTGTATCTCCTAAACAACAAGTTGTATCTCGAAAAGATTTGGTGTGGCCTGTACGTCTAAACGTGTAGCCTCAAAGGAGAAACCACAGGAGAATTTTCTTTCATCAAAATTTTTCACAGAACCATGTTTTAAGGAAATCCCGCATCGTGTGAAATCATCTTCTTTTTCCTAAACAACATATTGTAACTCGAAAAGCTTTAGTGTTGCGTGTATGTCTAAGGGTGGAGCCTCAAAAGAGAAGGCACAGGATAGTTTTCTCTCGAGAGAATATGTAAGAATACCACGTTATTAGGAAATACAATTTTGCAGAATAAAGACAAATAAGTACATATTGGAAACACTTTACGAGAAGAAATAATACATCATACAAAATTACCTTGTATCTCCTAAACAACACGTGGTAACTCGAAAAGATTTGGTTTGGCGTGTACGTCTAAACGTGTAGCCTCAAAAGAGAACCAACAGGAGAATTTTCTTTCATCAAAATTAGATAACCACGTTTTAAGGAAATCCCGCATCGTGCAAAATTATCTTGTTTTTCCTAAACAACACGTTGTAACTCAAAAAGCTTTGGTGTTGCATGTATATCTAAGCATGTAGCCCCAAAAGAGAATGCACAGGAGAGTTTTCTCTCGAAGGAACATGTAAGACTACAACGTTATAAGGAAATACAGTGTTGCAGAGTAAAGACAAAAACGTAAATATTGGAAACACTTTACGAGAAGAAATGACGGATCATAAAATATAAGCTTGTATCTCCTAAACAACAAGTGATAACTCGAAAAGATTTGGTTTGGCATGTACGTCTCAAAGTGTAGCCTCAAAAGAGACCCCACAGGAGAATTTTCTTTCTTCAAAATTTGTCAGAAAACCACGTTATAAGGAAATCCCGCATCGTGCGAAATTATCTTGTTTTTCCTAAACAACAAGTTGTAACTCGAAAAGCTTTGGTGTTTCTTGTATGTCTAAGTGTGTAGCCTCTAAAGGGAATGCCCAGGAGAGTTTTCTATCGAACGAATATGTAAGAATACCACGTTATAAGGAAATACAGTGTTGCAGAGTAAAGACAAATATGTACATATTGGAAACACTTTAGGAGAAGAAATAATGCACCGTAAAAAATTAGCTTGTATCTCCTAAACAACACGTTGTAACTCGAAAAGATTTGATGTGACGTGTACGTCTAAACGTGTAGCCTCAAAAGCGAACCCACAGGAGAATTTTCTTTCATCAAAATTTGTCAGAAACCACGTTTTAAGGAAATCTCGAATCGTGCGAAATTATCTTGTTTTTCCTAAAGAACACGTTGTAACTCGAAAAGCTTTGGTGTTGCGTGTATGTCTAAGCGTGTAGCCTCAAAAGAGAACGCACAGGAGAGTTTTCTCTTGAAAGAATATGTAAGAATACCTCGTTATAAGGAAATACAGTGTTGCAGAGTAAAGACAAATACGTACCTATTGGAAACACTTTAAGAGAAGAAATAATGCATCGTAAAAAATTAGCTTGTATCTCCTAAACAACACGTTGTAACTAGAAAAGATTTGGTGTGGCTCGTACGACTACACGTGTAGCCTCAAAAGAGAACCCACAGGAGAACTTTCTTTCGTCAAAATTTGTCAGAAAACCACGTCTTAAGGAAAGCCCGCATCGTGCAAAATTATCTTGTTTTTCCTAAACAACACGTTGTAACTCGAAAAGCTTTGGTGTTGCGTGTATGTCTAAGCGTGTAGCCTCTAAAGAGTACACACAGGAGAGTTTTCTCTCGAAAGAACATGTAAGAATACAAAGTTATAAGGAATACAGTGTTGCAGAGTAAAGACAAATACATACTTGTTGGAAACACTTTACGAGAAGAAATAATTCATTGTAAAAAATTAGCTTGTATCTCCTAAACAACACGTGGTAACTAGAAAAGAATTGGTGTGGCGTGTACGTCTAAACGTGTAGCCTCAAAAGAGAACCCATAGGAGAATTTTCTTTCATCAAAATTTGTCAGAAACCACGTTGTATGGAAATCTCGCTTCGTGCGATATTTTCTAGTTTTTCCTAAACAACACGTTGTAACTCGAAAAGCTTTGGTGTTGCGTGTATGTCTAAGCGTGTAGCCTCAAAAGAGAATGCACAGGAGAGTTTTCTCTTGAACGAACATGTAAGAATACCACGCTATAAGGAAATACAGTGTTGCACAGAAAAGACAATTACGTACCTATTGGAAACACTTTAATTGAAGAAATAATGCATCATACAAAATTAGCTTGTATCTCCTAAACAACACGTTGTAACTCGAAAAGATTTGGTGTGGCTCGTATGTCTACACGTGTAGCCTCAAAAGAGGACCCACAGGATAACTTTCTTTCTTCAAAATTTGTCAGAAAAACCACGTTTTAAGTAAATCCCGCATCGTGCAAAATTATCTTGTTTTTCCTAAACGACAAGTTGTAACTCGAAAAGCTTTGGTGATGCGTGTATGTCTAAGCGCGTAGCCTCAAAAGAGAATGTAAAGGAGAGTTTTTTCTAGAAAGAATATATAAGAATACCACGTTATAAGGAAATACAGTGTTGCAGAGTAAGGACAAATACGTACATATTGGAAACACTTTACGAGAAGAAATAACGCATCGTAAAAAATTAACTTGTATCTCCTAAACAACACGTTGTAACTGGAAAAGATTTGGTGTGGCGTGTACGTCTAAACGTGTAGCCTCAAAAGTGAACCCACCGGACAATTTTCTTTCGTTAAATTTTTTCAGAAAACCACGTTTTAAGGAAATCCCGCATCATGCGAAATCATCTTCTTTTTCCTAAACAACATGTTGTAACTCAAAAAGCTTTGGTGTTGCGTGTATGTTTAAGCGTGGAGCCTCAAAAGCGAAGGCACAGGTGAGTTTTCCCTCAAAAGAATATGTAAGAATACCACGTTATAAAGAAATACAATTTTGCCGAGTAAAGGCAAATAAGTACATATTGGAAACACTTTAGGAGAAGAAATAACGCATTGGACAAAATTAGCTTGTATCTCCTAAACAACACGTGGTAACTCGAAAGGTTTGGTTTGGCGTGTACGTCTAAACATGTAGTCGCAAAAGAGAACACAAAGGAGAATTTTCTTTCGTCAAAATTTGTCAGAAAACCACGTTTTAAGGAAATCCTGCATCATGAGAAATTATCTTGTTTTTCCTAAACAACACGTTGTAACTCGAAAAGCTTTGGTGTTGCGTATATGTCTAAGCGTGTAGCCTCAAAGGAGAATGCACAGGAGAGTTTTCTCTCGAAAGAACATGTAAGAATACAACGTTATATGGAAATACAGTGTTGCAGAGTAAAGACAAATACGTACATATTGGTAACACTTTACGAGAAGAAATTACGCATCATGAAATATTAGCTTGTATCTCCTAAACAAAAAGTGGAAACTCACAAACATTTCGTTTGGTGTGTATGTCTAAACGTGTAGCCTCAAAAGAGAGCGCCCTGGAGAATTTTCTTTCTTCAAAATTTGTCAGAAAACCACGTTTTAACGAAATCCCGCATCCTGCAAAATTATCTTGTTTTTCCTAAAGAACAAGTTGTAACTCAAAAAGCTTTGGTGTTGCGTGTATGTCTAAGTGTGTAGCCTCAAAAGGATATGCAAGGAGAGTTTTCTCTCGAAAGAATATGTAAGAATACCACGTTATAAGGAAATACAGTGTTGCAGAGTAACGACAAATACGTACATATTGGAAACACTTTAAGAGAAGAAATAAAAAACCATACAAAATTAGCTTGTATCTCCTAAACAACAGGTTGTAACTTGAAAATATTTGGTGTGACGTGTACGACTAAACGTGTAGCCTCAAAAAAGAACTGACAGGAGAATATTTTTATCATCAAAATATGTGAGAAAACCACGTTTTAAGGAAATCCCTCATCATGCAATATTATCTTGTTTTTCCTAAACAACAAGTTGTAACTCGAAATCTTTGGTGTTGCGTGTATGTCTAAGCGTGTAGCCTCAAAAGAGAATGCAAAGGAGAGTTTTTTCTCGAAAGAATATGTAAGAATACCACGTTATAAGGAAATACAGAGTTGCAGAGTAAAGACAAATACGTACATATTGGAAACACTTTAAGAGAAGAAATAACGCATCATACAAAATTAACTTGTACTCCTAAACAACACGTTGTAACTCGAAAAGATTTGATGTGGCGTGTACGTATAAAGGTGTAGCCTCAAAAGAGAACCCACAGGAGAATTTTCTTTGGTCAAATTTGTCAGAAAACCACGTATTAAGGAAATCCTGCATCGTGGGAAATTATCTTGTTTTTCCTAAACAACACGTTGTAACTCGAAAAGATTTGGTGTTGCGTGTTTGTCTCAGTGTGTAGCCTCAAAAGAGAACACACAGGAGAGTTTTCACTAGAAAAAGTATGTAAGAATACCAGGTTATAAGGAAATACAGTGTTGCAGAGTAAAGACAAATACGTACTTATTGGAAACACTTTACAAGAAGAAATAACGCATCATACAAAATTAGCTTGTATCTCCTAAACAACAAGTTGTAACTCGAAAGGATTTGGTGTGGCATGTATGTCTAAACGTGTAGCCTCAAAAGAGAACCCACAGAAGAATTTTCTATCGTCAAAATTTGTGAGAAAACCACGTTTTAAGGAAATCCCTCATCGTGCAAAATTATCGTGTTTTTCTTAAACAACACGTTGTAACTCGAAAAGCTTTGGTGTTGCGTGTATGTCTAAGCATGTAGCCTCAAAAGAGAATGCAAAGGAGAGTTCTTTCTCGAAAGAATATATAAGAATACCACATTATAAGGAAATACAGTGTTGCAGAGTAAAGACAAATACGTACATATTGGAAACACTTTACGAGAAGAAATAACGCATCGTACAAAATTAGCTTGTATCTCCTAAACAACACGTTGTAACTCTAAATGATTTGCTGTGGCGTGTACGTCTAAATGTGTAGCCTCAAAAGAGAACCCACAGGACAATTTTCTTTGGTCAAATTTGTCAGAAAACCACGTATTAAGGAAATCCAGCATCGTGAGAAATTATCTTGTTTTTTCCTAAACAACGCGTTGTAACTCGAAAAGCTTTGGTGTTGCGTGTATGTCTAAGCGTGTAGTCTCAAAGGAGAACACACAGGAGTGTTTTCTCTCGAAAGAATATGTAAGACTACCACGTTATAAGGAAGTACACTGTTGCAGAATAATGACAAATAATTACGTATTGGAAACCCTTAAACTTTAAGAGATGAAATAAAGCATCATACAAAATTAGCTTGTATCTCCTAAACAACAAGTTGTAACTCGAAAAGATTTGGTGTGGCGTGTACATCTAAACGTGTAGCCTCAAAAGAGAACCACAGGACAATTTTCTTTCGTCAAAATTTGTCAGAAAACCACGTTTTAAGGAAATCCCGCATCGTGAGAAATTATCTTGTTCTTCCTAAAAAACACGTTGTAACTCGAAAAGCTTTGGTGTTGCGTGTTATGTCTAAGCATGTAGCCTCAAAAGAGAACGCACAGGAGAGTTTTCTCTCGAAAGAATATGTAAGAATACCACGTTATAAGGAAATACAGTGTTGCAGAGTAAAGACAAATACGTACTTATTGGAAACACTTTTAGAGATGAAATAACACATCGTTCAAAATTAGCTTGTATCTCCTAAACAACAGGTTGTAACTCGAAAAGAATTGATGTGGCATGTACGGCTAAACGTGTAGCCTCAAAAGAGAACCCACAGGAGAATTTTCTTTGGTCAAAATTTGTCAGAAAACCACGTATTAAGGAAACCCCGCATCGTGTGAAATTATCTTGTTTTTCCTAAACAACACGTTGTAACTCGAAAAGCTTTGGTGCTGCATGTATGTCTAAGCGTGTAGCCTCAAAAGAAAACGCACAGAAGAGTTTTCTCTCGAAAGAATAGTTCAGAATACCACTTTATAAGGAAGTACAGTGTTGCTGAGTAAAGACGAAAACGTACATATTGGAAACCCTTAAACTTACGAGATGAAATAAAGCATCGTACAAAATTAGCTTGTATCTCCTAAACAACACGTTTTTACTGGAAAAGATTTGGTGTGGCTTGTACGTCTAAACGTGTAGCCCCAAAAGAGAACCCACAGGACTATTTTCTTTCGTCAAAATTTGTCAGCAAACCACGTTTTAAGGAAATCCCGCATCGTGAGAAATTATCTTGTTCTTCCAAAACAACAAGTTGTAACTCGAAAAGCTTTGGTGTTGCTTGTATGTCTAAGCGTGTAGCCTCAAAAGAGAATGCACAGGAAAGTTTTCTCTCGAAAGAATATGCAAGAATACCATGTTATAAGGAAAACAGTGTTTCAGAGTAAAGGCAAATACGTACGTATTTGAAACACTTAAACTTTACGAGAGAAATAACACATCTTAAAAAATTAGCTTGTATCTCCTAAACAACACGTTGTAACTCGAAAAGATTTGGTGTGGCGTGTACGTCTAAACGTGTAGCCTCAAAAGAGAACCCTCAGGAGTATTTTCTTTCGTCAAAATTTGTCAGAAAACCACGTTTTAAGGATATCCCGCATCGTGCTAAATTATCTTGTTTTTCCTAAACAACACATTGTAACTCGAAAAACTGTGGTGTTGCGTGTATGTCTAAGCGTGTAGCCTCAAAAGAGAACGCACAGGAGAGTTTTCTCTCGAAAGAATATGTAAGAATACCACGTTATTAGGAATTACAGAGTTGCAGAGTAAAGGCAAAAACGTATGTATTGGAAACACTTAAACTTTACGAGAAGAAATAACGCATCGTAAAAAAAATTAGCTTGTATCTCCTAAACAGCACTGTGTAACTCAAAAGATTTGGTGTGGTGTGTACGTCTAAAGGTGTAGCCTCAAAAGAGAACCCACAGGAGAATTTTCTTTCGTCAAAATTTGTCAGAACACCACGTTTTAAGGAAATCCTGCATCGTGGGAAATTATCTTGTTCTTCCTAAACAACATGTTGTAACTCGAAAAGCTTTGCCGTTGCGTGTATGTCTAAACTTGTAGCCTCAAAAGAGAACGCACAGGAGAGTTTTCTCTCGAAAGAATATGAAAGAATACCACGTTATAAGGAAATACAGTGTTGCAGAGTAAAGACAAACACGTGTGTATTGGAAACCCTTAAACTTTACGAGATGAAATAAAGCATCGTACAAAATTAGCTTGTATCTCCTAAACAACACGTTGTAACTCGAAAAGATTTGGTGTGGCATGTACGTCTAAACGTGTAGCCTCAAAAGAGAACCCACAGGACAATTTTCTTTCGTCAAAATTTTTCAGAAAACCACGTTTTAAGGAAATACCGCATCGTGAGAAATTATCTTGTTCTTCCTAAACAACACGTTTTAACTCGAAAAGCTTTGGTGTTGGGTGTATGTCTAAGCGTGTAGCCCCAAAAGAGAACGCATAGGAGAGTTTTCTCTCGAAAGAATATGTAAGAATACCACGTTATAAGGAAATACAGTGTAGCAGAGTAAAGACAAATACGTACGTACTGGAAACACTTTATGAGAGAAATAACGCATCTTGCAAAATTAGCTTGTAGGTCCTAAACAACATGTTGTAACTCGAAAAGATTTGGTGTGGCGTGTACGTCTAAACGTGTATCCTCAAAAGAGAACCCACAGGAGAGTTTTCTTTCGTCAAAATTTGTCAGAAAACCACGTTTTAAGGAAATTCCGCATCGTGCGAAATTATCTTGTTTTTCCTAAACAACACGTTGTAACTCGAAAAGCTTTGGTGTTGCGTGTATGTCTAAGTGTGTAGCCTCTAAAGGGAATGCAAGGAGAGTTTTCTTTCGAAAGAATATGTAAGAATACCACGTTATAAGGAAATACAGTGTTGCAGAGTAAAGACAAATACGTACATATTGTAAACACTTTAAGAGAAGAAATAAAAATTCGTACAAAATTAGCTTGTATCTCATAAACAACACGTTGTAACTCGAAAATATTTGGTGTGACGTGTACTTCTAAACGTGTAGCCTCAAAAGAGAACCGACAGGAGAATTTTTTATCGTCAAAATATGTAAGAAAACCACGTTTTAAGGAAATCCCTCAGCGTGAAAAATTATCTTGTTTTTCCTAAACAACAAGTTGTAACTCGAAAAGCTTTGGTGTTGCGTGTATGTCTAAGGGTGTAGCCTCAAAAGAGAATGCAAAGGAGAGATTTTCTCGAAAGAATATGTAAGAATACCACGTTATAAGGAAATACAGTGTTGCAGAGTAAAGACAAATACGTACATATTGGAAACACTTTACGAGAAGAAATAATGCATCATACAAAATTAGCTTGTATCTCCTAAACAACACGTTGTAACTCGAAAAGTTTTGATGTGGTGTGTACGTCTAAACGTGTAGCCTCAAAAGAGAACCCAGAGGCGAATTTTGTTTGGTCAAATTTGTCAGAAAACCACGTATAATGGAAATCCTGCATCGTGGGAAATTATCTTGTTTTTCCTAAACAACACGTTGTAACTCGAAAAGATTTGGTGTTGCGTGTTTGCCTCAGTGTGTAGCCTCAAAAGAGAACACACAGGAGAGTTTTCACTAGAAAGAATATGTAAGAATACCAGGTTATAAGGAAATACAGTGTTGCAGAGTAAAGACAAATACGTACTTATTGGAAACACTTTACGAGAAGAAATAACGCATCATACAAAATTAGTTTGTATCTCCTAAACAACAGGTTGTAACTCGAAAGGATTTGGTGGGGCATGTACGTCTAAACGTGTAGCCTCAAAAGAGAACCCACAGGAGAATTTTCTATCGTCAAAATTTGTGAGAAAACTACGTTTTAAGGAAATCCCTCATCGTGCAAAATTATCTTGTTTTTCTTAAATAACACTTTGTAACTCGAAAAGCTTTGGTGTTGCGTGTATGTCTAAGCATGTAGCCTCAAAAGAGAAGGCAAAGGAGAGTTCTTTCTCGAAAGAATATATAATACCACGTTATAAGGAAATACAGTGTTGCAGAGTAAAGACAAATACGTACATATTAGAAACATTTTAAAAGAAGAAATAACGCATCCTACAAAATTAGCTTGTATCTCCTAAACAACACGTTGTAACTCTAAATGATTTGGTGTGGCGTGTACGTCTAAACGTGTAGCCTCAAAAGAGAACCCACAGGAGAATTTTCTTTGGTCAAATTTGTCAGAAAACCACGTATTAAGGAAAACCTACATCGTGCAAAATTATCTTGTTTTTCCTAAACAACACGTTTTAACTCGAAGAGCTTTGGTGTTGCGTGTATGTCTCAGCGTGTAGCCTCAAAAGAGAACACACAGGAGAGTTTTCTCTCGAAAGAATATGTAAGAATACCACGTTATAAGGAAATACAGTGTTGCAGAGTAAAGACAAATAGGTAAGTATTGGAAACCCTTAAACTTTACGAGATGAAATAAAGCATCGTACAAAATTAGCTCGTATCTCCTAAACAACACGTTGTAACTCGAAAAGATTTGGTGTGGCGTGTATGTCTAAACGTGTAGCCTCAAGAGAGAACCCATAGGAGAATTTTCTTTCGTCAAATATTCAGAAAACCACGTTTTAAGGAAATCCCGCATCGTGCGAAATTATCTTGTTTTTCCTAAACAACACCTTGTAACTCGAAAAGCTTTGGTGTTGCATGTATGTTTAAGCGTGTAGACTCAAAAGAGAGCACACAGGAGAGTTTTCTCTCGAAAGAATGTGTAAGAATACCACGTTATAAGAAAATACAGTGTTGCAGAGTAAAGACAAACACATACTTATTGGAAACACTTTATGAGAAGAAATAACGCATCGTAAAAAATTAGCTTGTATCTCCTAAACAACACGTTGTAACTCGAAAAGATTTGGTGTGACCTGTACGTCTAAACGTGTAGCCTCAAAAGAGAACCCACAGGAGAATTTTCTTTGGTCAAAATTTGTCAGAAAACCACGTATTAAGGAAATCCCGCATCGTGCGAAATTATCTTGTTTTTCCTAAACAACGCGTTATAACTCGAAAAGCTTTGGTGTTGCCTGTATGTCTAAGCGTGTAGCCTCAAAAGAGAACACACAGGAGAGTTTTCTCTCGACTGAATATGTAAGAATACCACGTTATAAGGAAGTACACTGTTGCAGAATAATGACAAATACTATCGTATTGGACACACATAAGTTTTATGAGATAAATAAAGCATCGTACAAAATTAGCTTATATCTCCTAAACAACACGTTGTAACTCGAAAAGATTTGGTGTGGCATGTCCATCTAAACGTGTAGCCTCAAAGAGAACCACAGGACAAATTTCTTTCGTCAAAATTTGTCAGAAAACCACGTTTTAAGGAAATCCCGCATCGTGAGAAATTATCTTGTTCTTCCTAAAAAACACGTTGTAACTCGAAAAGCTTTGGTGTTGCGTGTATGTCTAAGCATGTAGCCTCAAAAGAGAACGCACAGGAGAGTTTTCTCTCGAAAGAATATGTAAGAATACCACGTTATAAGGAAACACAGTGTTGCAGAGTAAAGACAAATATGCACTTATTGGAAACACTTTACGAGAAGAAATAACGCATCGTAAAAAAATTAGCTTGTATCTCTTAAACAACAGGTTGTAACTCGAAAAGATTTGGTGTGGCGTGTACGGCTAAACGTGTAGCCTCAAAAGAGAACCCACAGGAGAATTTTCTTTGGTCAAAATTTGTCAGAAAACCACGTATTAAGGAAACCCAGCATCGTGCGAAATTATCTTGTTTTTCCTGAACAACACGTTGTAACTCGAAAAGCTTTGGTGTTGCGTGTATGTGTAAGCGTGTAGCCTCAAAAGAGAAGGCACAGGAGAATTTTCTCTCGAAAGAATATGTAAAAATACCACGTTATAAGGAAAGACAGTGTTGCAGAGTAAATACAAATACTTATGTATAGGAAACACTTTACGAGAAGAAATAACGCATCGTACAAAATTAGCTTTTATCTCCTAAACAACACGTTGTAACTCGAAATATTTTGTGTGGCGTGTACATCTAAACGTGTAGCCTCAAAAGAGAAGGCACAGGAGAGTTTTCTCTCGAAAGAATATGTAAGAATACCACGTTTTAAGGAAATACAGAGTTGCAGAGTAAAGATAAATATGTACGTATTGGCAACATCTTACGAGAAAAAATAAGGCATCGTACAAAATTAGTCTGTATCTCCTAAACAACATGTTGTAACTGAAAAAGATTTGGTGTGGCGTGTACGTCTAAACGTGTAGCCTCAAAAGAGAACCCACAGGCGAATTTTCTTTCGTCAAAATTTTTCAGAAAACCACGTTTTAAGGAAATCCCGCATCTTGCGAAATTATCTTGTTTTTCCTAAACAACACGTTGTAACTCGAAAAGTTTTGGTGTTGCGTGTATGTCTAAGCGTGTAGCCTCAAAAGAGAAGGCACAGGAGAGTTTTTTCTCGAAAGAATATGTAAGAATACCACGTTTTAAGGAAATATCGTGTTGGAGAGTAAAGACAAATACATATGTATTGGCAACACTTTACGAGAAGAAATGACGCATCGTACAAAATTAGTCTGTATCTCTGAAACAAAACGTTGTAACTCGAAAAGATTTGGTGTGGCGTGTACGTCTAAACGTGTAGCCTCAAAAGAGAACCCACAGGAGAATTTTCTTAGGTCAAAATTTGTCAGAAAACCACGTTTTATGGAAATCCCGCATCTTGCGAAATTATCTTGTTTTTCCTAAACAACACGTTATAACTCGAAAAGCTTTGGTGTTGCGTGTACGTCTAAGCGTGTAGCCTCAAAAGGGAATGCACAGGAGAGTTTTCTCTCGAAATAATATGTAAGAATACCACGTTATAAGGAAATACAGTGTTGCTGAGTAAAGACAATTACGTAGGTATTGGAAATACTTTACGAGAAGAAATAACTCTTTGTGCAAAATTAGCTTGTATCCCCTAAACAACACGTTGTAACTCGAAATGATTTGGTGTGGCGTGTACATCTAAACGTGTGGCCTCAAAAGAGAACCCACGGGATAATTTTCTCTTGTCAACTTTTGTCAGAAAACCACGTTTTATGGAAATCCCTCATCGTGCGAAATTATCTAATTTTTCATAAACAACACGTTATAACTCGAAAAGCTTTGGTGTTGCGTGTATGTCTAAGCCTATAGCCTCAAAAGAGAATGCACAGGAGAGTTTTCTCTCGAAAGAATATGTTAAAATACCACGTTATAAGGAAATACAGAGTTGCAGAGTAAAGACAAATACGTATGTATTGGAAACACTTTACGAGAAGAAATAACGCATTGTACAAAATTAGCTTGTATCTCCTAAACAACACGTTGTAACTCAAAAGGATTTGGTGTGGCCTGTACGTCTAAATGTGTAGCCTCAAAAGAGAACCCACAGGATAATTTTCTTTCGTTAAAATTTTTCAGAAAACCACATTTTATGGAAATCCCGCATCGTGCGAAATTATCTTGTTTTTCCTAAACAACATATTGTAACTCGAAAATCTTTGGTTTGCGCGTATGTCTAAGGGTGTAGCCTCAAAAGAGAAGGCACAGGAGAGTTTTCTCTCGAAAGAATATGTAAGAATACCACGTTATAAGGAAATACAGTGTTGAAGAGTAAAGACAAATACGTACATATTGGAAACACTTTACGAGAAGAAATAACGCATCGTACAAAATTAGCTTGTATCTCCTAATCAACACGTTGTAACTCGAACTGATTTGGTGTGCTGTTTACATCTAAACGTGTAGCCTCCAAAGAGAACCCACAGGAGAATTTTGTTTCGTCAAAATTTGTCAGAAAACCACGTTTTATGGAAATACCGCATCGTGCGAAATTACCTTGTTTTTCCTAAACAACACGTTGTATCTCGAAAAGCTTTGGTGTTGTGTGTAGGTCTAAGCGTGTAGCCTCAAAAGAGAACGCAGAGGAGAGTTTTCTCTCGAAAGAATATGTAAGAATACCACGTTATAAGTAAATACAGTGTTGCAGAGTAAAGATAAATAGGTACGTATTGTAAATACTTTATGAGAAGAATTAATTCATGGTACAAAATTAGCTTGTATCTCCTAAACAACTCCTTGTAACTCGAAAGGATTTGGTGTGGCTCGTACGTATACATGTGTAACCTCAAAAGAGAACCCACAGGAGAACTTTCTTTCGTCAAAATTTGTCCAAAAACCACGTTTTAGGGAAATCTCTCATCGTTCAAAATTATCATGTTTTTCCTAAACAACACGTTGTAACTCAAAAAGCTTTGGTGTTGCGTGTATGTCTGAGCTTGTAGCCTCTAAAGAGAACGCACAGGAGAGTTTTCTCTCGAAAGAACATGTAAGAATACAACGTTATAAGGAAATACAGTGTTGCAGAGTAAAGACAAATACGTACGTATTGGAAACACTTTACGAGAAGAAATAACGCATCGTAAAAAATTAGCTTGTATCTCCTAAACAACACATGGTAACTCGAAAGGATTTGGTGTGGTGTGTACATCTAAACGTGTAGTCTCAAAAGAGAACCCACAGGAGAATTTTCTTTCGTCAAAATTTGTCAGAAATCCACGTTTGAAGGAATTCCTGCATTGTGCGAAATTATCTTGTTTTTCCTAAACAACACGTTGTAACTCGAAAAGCTTTGGTGTTGCCTGTATGTCTAAGTGTGTAGCCTCAAAAGGGAATGCACAGGATAGTTTTCTCTCGAAATAATATGTAAGAATACCACGTTATAAGGAAATACAATGTTGCAGAGTAAAGACAAATACATACTTATTGGAAACACTTTACGAGAAGAATTAACGCATTGCAAAAAATTAGCTTGTATCTCCTAAACAACACGTTGTAACTCGAAAAGATTTGGTGTGGCATGTACGTCTAAATATGTAGCCTCAAAAGAGAACCAACAGGAGAATTTTCTTTCGTCAAAATTTTTCAGAAAACCACGTTTTAAGGAAATCCCGCATCGTGCGAAATTATATTGTTTTTACTAAACAACACGTTGTTACTCGAAAATCGTTGTCGTTGCGTGTATGTCTAAGCATGTAGCCTCAAAAGAGCACGCACAGGAGAGTTTTCCCTCAAAGAATATGTAAGAATACCACGTTATAAGGAAATACATTTTTTCAGAATAAAGACAAATAAGTCCATATTGGAAACACTTTACAAGAAGAAATAACGCATCATACAAAATTAGCTTGTATCTCCTAAACAACACGTTGTAACTCAAAAGGATTTGGTGTGACGTGTACGTCTAAATGTATAGCCTCAAAAGAGAACCCACAGGTGAATTTTCTTTCATCAAAATTTGTCAGAAACCACGTTTTAAGGAAAACTAGCATCGTGCGAAATTATCTTGTTTTTTCTAAACAACAAGTTGTAACTCGAAAAGCTCTGGAGTTGCGTGTATGTCTAAGCATGTAGCCTCAAAAGAGAACTCACAGGAGAGTTTTCTCTCGAAAGAATATGTAAGAATACCACGTTATAAGGAAATACAGTGTTGCAGAGTAAAGACAAACACGTATGTATTCGAAACACTTTACGTAAAGAAATAACGCATAGTACAAAATTAGCTTGAATCTCCTAAACAACACGTTGTAACTCGAAAATATTTGGTGTGGCATGTACGTCTAAACGTGTAGCCTTAAAAGAGAATGCACAGGGGAATTTTCTTTCGTTAAAATTTTTCAGAAAACCACGTTTTAAGGAAATCCCGCATCGTGCAAAATCATCTTCTTTTTCCTAAACAACATGTTGTAACTCGAAAAGCTTTGGTGTTGCGCGTATGTCTAAGTGTGGAGCCTCAAAAGAGAAGGCACAGGAGAGTTTTCTCTCGAAAGAATATGTAAGAAAACCACGTTATAAAGAAATACAATTTTGCAGAGTAAAGGCGAATAAGTACATATTGGAAACACTTTACAAGAAAAAATAACGCATTGTACAAAATTAGCTTGTATCTCCTAAACAACACGTGGTAACTCGAAAAGATTTGGTGTGACGTGTACGTCTAAACGTGTAGCCTCAAAAGATAACCCACAGGAGAATTTTCTTTTGTCAAAATTTGTCAGAAAACCACGTTTTAAGGAAATCCCGCATCGTGCGAAATTATCTTTTTATTCATAAACAACATGTTGTAACTCGAAAAGCTTTGGTGTTCCCTGTATGTCTAAGTGTGTAGCCTCAAAAGGGAACGCACAGGACAGTTTTCTCTCGAAAGAATATATAAGAATACCACGTTATAAGGAAATACAGTGTTTCAGAGTAAAGACAAATACTTACGTATTGGAAACACCTTACGAGAAGAATTAACGCATCGTACAAAATTAGCTTGTATCTCATAAAAAACACGTTGTAACTCGAAAACATTTGGTGTGGCGTGTACGACTAAATGTGTAGCCTCAAAAGAGAACCCACAGGAGAATTTTCTTTCGTCAAAATTTTTCAGAAAACCACGTCTTAAGGAAATCCCGCATCGTGCGAAATCATCTTCTTTTTCCTAAACAACATGTTGTAACTCGAAAAGCTTTGGTGTTGCGTGTATGTGTAAGCGTGGAGCCTCAAAAGAGAAGGCACAGGAGAGTTTTCTCTCGAAAGAATATGTAAGAATACCACGTTATTAGGAAATACAATTTTGCAGAGTAAATACAAATAAGTATATATTGGGAACACTTTACGAGAAGAAATAACTCATCGAACAAAATTAGCTTATATCTCCTAAACAACACGTGGTAACTCGAAAAGATTTGGTTTGACGTGTATGTCTAAACGTGTAGCCTCAAAGGAGAACAAAAAGGAGAATTTTCTTTCGTCAAAATTTGTCAGAAAACCACGTTTTAAGGAAATACCGCATTTTGCGAAATTATCTTGTTTTTCCTAAACAACACGTGGTAACTCGAAAAGCTTTGGTGTTGCATGTTTGTCTAAGCGTGTAGCCTCAAAAGAGAATGCACAGGAGAGTTTTCTCTAGATAGAACATGTAAGAATTCAACGTTATAAGGAAATACAGTGTTGCAGAGTAAAGACAAATACGTACATATTGGAAACACTTTACGAGAAGAAATTAAGCATCATACAATATTAGCTTGTATCTCCTAAACAACAAGTGGAAACTCGAAAATATTTGGTTTGGCGTGTACGTCAAAAATTTAGCCTCAAAAGAGAACCCACTGGAGAATTTTCTTTCGTCAAAATTTGTCAGAAAACCACATTTTAAAGAAATCCCGCATCCTGCAAAATTATCTTGTTTTTCCAAAACAACACGTTGTAACTCGAAAAGCTTTGGTGTTGCGTGTATGTCTCAGTGTGTAGCCTCAAAAGAGAACACACAGGAGAGTTTTCACTCGAAAGAATATGTAAGAATACCAGGTTATAAGGAAATACAGTGTTGCAGAATAAAGACAAATAAGTATATATTGGGAACACTTTACGAGAAGAAATAACTCATCGAACAAAATTAGCTTATATCTCCTAAACAACACGTGGTAACTCGAAAAGATTTGGTTTGACGTGTATGTCTAAACGTGTAGCCTCAAAGGAGAACAAAAAGGAGAATTTTCTTTCGTCAAAATTTGTCAGAAAACCACGTTTTAAGGACATACCGCATCTTGCGAAATTATCTTGTTTTTCCTAAACAACACGTGGTAACTCGAAAAGCTTTGGTGTTGCATGTTTGTCTAAGCGTGTAGCCTCAAAAGAGAACGCACAGTAGAGTTTTCTCTCGAAAGAATATGTAAGGATACCACATTACAAGGAAATACAGTGTTGCAGAGTAAAGACTAATACATATGTATTGGAAACACTTTATGAGAGAAATAACGCATCTTGCAAAATTACCTTTATGTCCTAAACAACACGTTGTAACTCGAAAAGATTTGGTGTGGCATGTACGTCTAAACGTGTAGCGTCAAAAGAGTACCCACAGGAGAGTTTTATTTCTTCAAAATTTGTCAGAAAACCACGTTTTAAGGAAATCCCGCATCGTGCGAAATTATGTTGTTTTTCCTAAATAACACGTTGTAACTCGAAAAGCTTTGGTGTTGCGTGTATATCTAAGCACGTAGCCTCAAAGGAGAATGCACAGGAGAGTTTTCTCTCGAAAGAATATGCAAGAATACCACGTTATAAGGAAATACAGTGTTGCAGAGTAAAGGCAAAAATGTACGTAATGGAAACACTTAAACTTTATGAGAAGAAATAACGCTTCGTAAAAAAAATTAGCTTGTATCTCCTAAACAACACGTTGTAACTCGAAAAGATTTGATGTGGTGTGTACGTCTAAATGTGTAGCCTCAAAAGAGAACCCACAGGAGTATTTTCTTTCGTCAAAATTTGTCAGAAAACCACGTTTTAAGGAAACCACGTTTTAAGGAAAAATTCGTGCTAAATTATCTTGTTTTTCCTAAACAACACATTGTAACTCGAAAAGCTTTGGTGTTGCGTGTATGTCAAAGCATGTAGCCTCAAATGAGAACGCACAGGAGAGTTTTCTCTCGAAAGAATATGTAAGAATACCACGTTATAAGGAAATACAGTGTTGCAGAGTAAAGACAAATACGTACTTATTGGAAACACTTAAAATTTACGAGAAGAAATAAGGCATCGTACAAAATTAGTATGTATCTCCTAAACATCACGTTATAACTCGAAAAGATTTGGTGTGGTGTGTACGTCTAAACGTGTAGCCTCAATCGAGAACCCACAGGAGAATTTTCGTTCATCAAAATTTGTCAGAAAACCACGTTTTAAGGAAATCCTGCATCGTGCGAAAACCTTTGGTGTTGCGTGTATGTCTAAGCGTGTAGCCTCAAAAGAGAATGCAAAGGAGAGTTTTTTTCTCGAAAGAATAAATAAGAACACCACGTTATTAGGAAATACAGTGTTGCAGAGTAAAGACAAATATTTACGTATTGGAAAAACTTTACGAGAAGAAATAACGCATCTTACAAAATTAGCTTGTATCTCCTAAACAACACGTTGTAACTTAAAAAGATTTGGTGTGGCGTGTACGTCTAATCGTGTAGCCTCAAAAGAGAAACCATAGGAGAATTTTCTTTGGTCAAAATTTGTCAGAAAACCACGTATGAAGGAAATACCGCATCATGCGAAATTATCTTGTTTTTCCTAAACAAAACGTTTTAACTCGAAAAGCTTTGGTGTTGCGTGTATGTCTAAGCGTGTAGCCCCAAAAGAGAACGCACAGGAGAGTTTTCTCTCGAAAGAATATGTAAGAATACCACGTTGTAAGGAAATACAGTGTTGCAGAGTAAAGGAAAATACATATGTATTGGAAACGCAACATCAAAGCTTTTCGAGTTACAACGTGTTGTTTAGGAAAAACAAGATAATTTCGCACGATGAGTGATTTCCTTAAAACATGGTTTTCTGAGAAATATTAACGAAAAAAAATTCTCCTGTGGGTTATCTTTTGAGGCTACACGTTTAGACGTGCACGCCACACCAAATCTTTTCGAGTTACAAACTGTTGTTTAGGAGATACAAGCTAATTTTTTACGATGCTTTATTTCTTCTTGTAAGGTGTTTCCAATAGGTACGTATTTGCCTTTAGTCTGCAACACTGTATTTCCTTATAACGTGGTATTCTTACATATTCTTTCGAGAGAAAACTCTCCTGTGCGTCCTCTTTTGAGGCTACACGCTTAGACATACACGCAATACCAAAGATTTTCGCGTTACAACGTGTTGTTTAGGAAAAACAAGATAAATTCGCACGAAGAGGGATTTCCTTAATACGTGATTTTCTGACAAATTTTGACCAAAGAAAATTCTCCTATGGGTTCTCATTTGAGACTACACGTTTAGACGTACAGGCCACACCAAATCTTTTTAAGTTACAACGTGTTATTTAGGAGATACAAGCTAATTTTTTTACGATGCATTATTTCTTCTCGTAAAGTTTAAGTTTTTCCAATAAGTATGTATTTGCCTCTACTCTGCAACACTGTATTTCCTTATAACGTGGTATTCTTACATATTATTTCGAGAGAAAACTCTCCTGTGCGTTCTCGGATTTCCTTAAACCGTTGTGTTCTGACAAATTTTGAAGGAAGAAAATTCTCCTGTGGGTTCTCTTATGATGCTACACGTTTAGACGTGCACGCCCACCAAATCCTTTCGAGTTACCACGTGTTGTTTAGGAGATACAGGCTAATTTTGTATGATGTGTTATTTCTTCTCTTAAATTGTTTCCAATACGTACGTATTTGTCTTTCTCTGCAACACTGTATTTCCTTATAACGTGGTATTCTTACATATTCTTTCGAGGGAAAAGTCTCCTGAGCGTTCTCTTTTGAGGCTACATGTTTAGACATACAAGCAACACCAAAGCTTTTCGAGTTACAACGTGTTGTTTAGGAAAAACTAGATAATTTCGCACGATGCGAGATTTCCATAAACGTGGTTTTCTGAAATATTTGACAATAGAAAGTTCTCCTGTGGGTTCTCTTTTGAGGCTACATGTTTAGACGTACATGCCACACCAAATCTGTTCGAGTTACAACGTGTTGTTTAGGAGATACAAGCTAATATTTTACAATGTGTTAATTCTTCTCATAAAGTGTTTCCAATACGTACGTATTTGTCTTTACTCTGCAACATTGTATTTCCTTATAACGTGGTATTCTTACATATTCTTTCGATAGAAAACTGTCCTGTGCGTTCCCTTTTGTGGCTACACACTTAGACATACAGGCAACACCAAAGCTATTCAAGTTACAACATGTAGTTTAGGAAAAAGAAGATGATTTCGCAGGACGCGGGATTTCCTTAAAACGTGGTTTTCTGATAAATTTTGACGAAAGAAAATTCTCCTGTGGGTTCTCTTTTGTGGCTACACATTTAGACGTACACGCCACACCAAAACCTTTCGAGTTACAATGTGCTTTTTAGGAAATACAAGCTAATTTTGTACGATGCATTATTTCTTCTCGTAAAGTGTTTCAAATACGTATGTATCTATCTTTACTCTGCAACACTGTATTTCCTTATAACGTGGTATTCTTACATATTCGTTCGAGAGAAAACTCTCCTGTGCGTTCTCTTTTAAGGCTACACGCTTAGACATACACGCAGCACCAAAGCTTTTCGAGTTACAACGTGTTGTTTAGGGAAAACAAGATAATTTCGCACGATGCGGGATTTCCTTAAAACGTTTTTTTCTGACAAATTTTGACGAAAGAAAATTCTCCTGTGGGTTCTCTTTTGAGGCTACACGTTTAGACTTACATGCCACACCAAATCTTTTCGAGTTACAACATGCTGTTTAGGAGATGCAAGCTAATTTTGTAAGATGCATTATTTCTTCTCGTAAAGTGTTTCCAATACATACGTATTTGTCTTTACTCTGCAACACTGTATTTCCTTATAACGTGGTATTCTTATATATTCTTTCGAGAGAAAACTCCCCTGTGCGTTCTCTTTTGAGGCCACACGTTTAGACATACACGCAACACCAAAGCTTTTGGATATACAACGTGTTGTTTAGGAAAAACAAGATAATTTCGCACAATGCGGGATTTCCTTAAAACGTGGTTTTCTGACAAATTTGACGAAAGAAAATTCTCCTGTGGGTTCTCTGTTGAGGCTACACGTTTCAACTTATATGCCACACCAAATCCTTCGAGTTACAACGTGTTGTTTAGGAAATACAAGCTAATTTTGTACGATGTATTATTCCTTCTCGTAAAGTGTTTCCAATAAGTAAGTATCTGTCTTTACTCTGCAATACTGTATTTCCTTATAACGTGGTATTCTTACATATTCTTTCGAGAGAATACTCTACTGTGCATTCTCTTTTGAGGCTACACGCTTAGACATACACGCAACACAAAAGCTTTTCGAGTTACAACGTGTTGTTTAGGAAAACAAGATGATTTCGCATGATGCAGGACTTCCTTAAAACGTGGTTTTCTGAAAAAATTTTGACGAGAGAAAATTCTCCAGTGGGTTCTCTTTTGAGGCTACACGTTTAGATGTAAACACCACAGCAAATCTTTTCGAGTTACAACGTGTTGTTTAGGAGATACAAGCTAATTTTGTACCATGTGTTATTTCTTCTCGTTAAGTGTTTCCAATATGTAAGAATTTGTCTTTACTCTGCAACACCGTATTTCCTTATAACGTGGTATTCTTACATATTCTTTCGGGAGAAAACTCTCCTGTGCGTTCTCTTTTGAGGCTACATGCTTAGACATACACGTAACACCAAAGCTTTTCGAGTTACAACGTGTTGTTTAGGAAAAACAAGATAATTTCGCACAATGCGGGATTTCCTAAAAACGTGATTTCTGAAAAATTTTGACGAAAGAAAATTCTCCTGTGGGTTCTCTTTTGAGGCTACGCATTTAGATGTAAACACCACACCAAACAGTTTCAAGTTACAACGTGTTGTTTAGGAGATACAATCTAACTTTGAACGATGCGTTATTTCATCTCTAAAAGTGTTTCCAATAAGTACCTATTTGTCTTTAGTCTGCAACACTGTATTTCCTTCGAACGTGGTATTCTTACATCTTATTTCAAGAGAAAACACTCCTGTGCATTGGCTTTTGAGGATACAGGCTTAGACATACACGCAACAGCAAAGCTTTTCATGTTACAACGTGTTGTTTAGGAAAAACAAGATAATTTCGCACGATGCGGGATTACCATAAAACGTGGTTTTCTGACATATTTTGATGAAAGAAAATTCTCCTGTGGGTTCTCTTTTGAGGCTACACATTTAGACGTACATGCCACACCAACTCTTTTCGAGTTACAACGTGTTGTTTAGGAGATACAAGCTAATTTTGTATGATGCGTTATTTCTTCTCATAAAGTGTTTCCAATACGTACGTATTTGTCTTTATTCTGCAACACTGTATTTCCTTATAACGTGGTATTCTTACATATTCTTTTGAGAGAAAACTCTCCTGTGCATTCTCTTTTGAGGCTACACGCTTAGATATACAAGTAACACCAAAGCTTTTCGAGTTACAACATGTTGTTTAGGAAAAACAAGATAATTTCGCACAATGCGGGATTTCCTAAAAACGTGATTTCTGAAAAATTTTGAAAGAAGAAAAATCTCCTCTGGGTTCTCTTTTGAGGCTACAGGTTTAGTCGTACACCCCACACCAAATCGTTTCGAGTGACAACGTGTTGTTAAGGAGATACAAGCTAATTTTGAACGATGCGTTATTTCATCTCTAAAAGTGTTTCCAGTACGTACGTATTTGTCTTTAGTCTACAACACTGTATTTCCTTACAACGTGGTATTCTTACATCTTCTTTTGAGAGAAAATTCTCCTGTGGGTTCTCTTTTGAGGCTACACAAGTTACAACGTGTTGTTTAGGAGAGACAAGCTAATTTTTTATAATGCGTTAATTTTTCTCATAAAGTGTTTCCAAGCTAATTTTGAACGATGCATTATTTCTTCGTGTAGCCTCAAAAGAGAACCCTAAACAACACGTTGTAACTCGAAAAGCTTTGGTGTTGTGTGTATGTCTAAACGTGTGGCCTCAAAAGAGAAGGCACAGGAGAGTTTCTCTCGAAAGAATATGTAAGAATACCACGTTATAAGGAAATACAGTGTTGCAGAGTAAAGACAAATACATACGTATTGGAAACACTTTACGAGAAGAAATAACGCATCGTACAAAATTAGCTTGTATCTCCTAAACAACACGTTGTAACTGAAAAGGATTTGGTGTGGCGTGTACGTGTAAACATGTAGCCTCAAAAGAGAACCCACAGGATAATTTTCGTTCGTCAATATTTGTCAGAAAACCACGTTTCAAGGAAGTCCCACATCGTGCGAAATTATCTTGTTTTTCCTAAACAACATGTCGTAACTCGAAAAGCTTTGGTGTTGCGTGTATGTCTAAGCGTGTAGCCTCAAAAGAGAAGGCACAGGAGAGTTTTCTCTCGAAAGAATATGTAAGAATACCACGTTATAAGGAAATACAGTGTTGCAGTGTAAATACAAATACTTATGTATAGGAAACACTTTACGAGAAGAAATAAAGCTTCGTACAAAATTAGCTTTTATCTCCTAAACAACACGTTGTAACTCGAAATATTTTGTGTGTCGTGTACGTCTAAACGTGTAGCCTCAAAAGAGAAGGCACAGGAGAGTTTTCTCTCGAAAGAATATGTAAGAATACCACGTTTTAAGGAAATACAGAGTTGCAGAGTAAAGACAAATATGTACGTATTGGCAACACCTTACGAGAAAAAATAAGGCATCGTAAAAAATTAGTCTGTATCTCCTAAACAACACGTTGTAACTGAAAAGGATTTGGTGTGGCGTGTACGTCTAAACGTGTAGCCTCAAAAGAGAACCAACAGGAGAATTTTCTTTGGTCAAAATTTTTCAGAAAACCACGTTTTAAGGAAATCCCACATATTGCGAAATTATCTTGTTTTTCCTAAACAACACGTTGTAACTCGAAAAGCTTTGGTGTTGCCTGTATGTCTAAGCGTGTAGCCTCAAGAGAAGGCACAGGAGAGTTTTTTCTCGAAAGAATATGTAAGAATACCACGTTTTAAGGAAATACAGTGTTGCAGAGTAAAGACAAATACATTCGTATTGGCAACACTTTACGAGAAGAAATAACGCATCGTACAAAATTAGTCTGTATCTACTAAACAACACGTTGTAACTCGAAAAGATTTGGTGTGGCGTATACGTCTAAATGTGTAGCCTCAAAAGAGAACCCACAGCAGAATTTTCTTACATCAAAATTGGTCAGAAAACCACGTTTTAAGGAAATCCCGCATCTTGCGAAATTATCTTGTTTTTCCTAAACAACACGTTGTAACTCGAAAAGCTTTGGTGTTGCGTGTATGTCTAAGCGTGTAGCCTCAAAAGAGAAGGCACAGGAGAGTTTTCTTTCGAAAGAATATGTAAGAATACCACGTTATAAGGAAATACAGTGTAGCAGAGTAAAGACAAATACGTACCTATTGGAAACACTTTAGGAGAAGAAGTAATGCTTCGTGCAAAATTAGCTTGTATCTCCTAAACAACACGTTTAACTCGAAAAGATTTGGTGTCACCTGTATGTCTAAACGTGTAGCCTCGAAAGAGAACCCACAGGAGAACTTTCTTTCATCAAATTTTCCAGAAAACCACATTTTAAAGAAATCCCACATCGTGCGAAATTATCTTGTTTTTCCTAAACAACATGTCGTAACTCGAAAAGCTTTGGTGTTGCGTGTATGTGTAAGCGTGTAGCCTCAAAAGAGAAGGCACAGGAGAATTTTCTCTCGAAAGAATATGTAAAAATACCACGTTATAAGGAAAGACAGTGTTGCAGAGTAAAGACAAATATGTATAGGAAACACTTTTTGAGAAGAAATAACGCATCGTGCAAAATTAGCTTTTATCTCCTAAACAACACGTTGTAACTCGAAATATTTTGTGTGGCGTGTACATCCAAACGTGTAGCCTCAAAAGAGAAGGCACAGGAGAGTTTTCTCTCGAAAGAATATGTAAGAATACGACGTTTTAAGGAAATACAGAGTTGCAGAGTAAAGATAAATATGTACGTATTGGCAACATCTTACGAGAAAAAATAAGGCATCGTACAAAATTAGTCTGTATCTCCTAAACAACATGTTGTAACTGAAAAAGATTTGGTGTGGCGTGTACGTCTAAACGTGTAGCCTCAAAAGAGAACCCACAGGCGAATTTTCTTTCGTCAAAATTTTTCAGAAAACCACGTTTTAAGGAAATCCCGCATCTTGCGAAATTATCTTGTTTTTCCTAAACAACACGTTGTAACTCGAAAAGCTTTGGTGTTGCGTGTATGTCTAAGTGTGTAGCCTCAAAAGAGAAGGCACAGGAGAGTTTTTTCTCGAAAGAATATGTAAGAATACCACGTTTTAAGGAAATATCGTGTTGCAGAGTAAAGACAAATACATATGTATTGGCAACACTTTACGAGAAGAAATGACGCATCGTACAAAATTAGTCTGTATCTCTGAAACAAAACGTTGTAACTCGAAAAGATTTGGTGTGGCGTGTACGTCTAAACGTGTAGCCTCAAAAGAGAACCCACAGGAGAATTTTCTTAGGTCAAAATTTGTCAGAAAACCACGTTTTATGGAAATCCCGCATCTTGCGAAATTATCTTGTTTTTCCTAAACAACACGTTATAACTCGAAAAGCTTTGGTGTTGCGTGTACGTCTAAGCATGTAGCCTCAAAAGGGAATGCACAGGAGAGTTTTCTCTCGAAAGAATATGTAAGAATACCACGTTATAAGGACATACAGTGTTGCTGAGTAAAGACAATTACGTAGGTATTGGAAATACTTTACGAGAAGAAATAACTCTTTGTGCAAAATTAGCTTGTATCCCCTAAACAACACGTTGTAACTCGAAATGATTTGGTGTGGCGTGTACATCTAAACGTGTGGCCTCAAAAGAGAACCCACGGGATAATTTTCTCTTGTCAAAATTTGTCAGAAAACCACGTTTTATGGAAATCTCTCATCGTGCGAAATTATCTAGTTTTTCATAAACAACACGTTATAACTCGAAAAGCTTTGGTGTTGCGTGTATGTCTAAGCCTATAGCCTCAAAAGAGAATGCACAGGAGAGTTTTCTCTCAAAAGAATATGTTAAAATACCACGTTATAAGGAAATACAGAGTTGCAGAGTAAAGACAAATACGTATGTATTGGAAACACTTTACGAGAAGAAATAACGCATTGTAAAAAATTAGCTTGTATCTCCTAAACAACACGTTGTAACTCGAAAGGTTTTGGTGTGGCCTGTACGTCTAAATGTGTAGCCTCCAAAGAGAACCCACAGGATAATTTTCTTTCGTTAAAATTTTTCAGAAAACCACATTTTATGGAAATCTCGCATCGTGCGAAATTATCTTGTTTTTCCTAAACAACATATTGTAACTCGAAAATCTTTGGTTTGCGTGTATGTCTAAGGGTGTAGCCTCAAAAGAGAAGGCACAGGAGAGTTTTTTCTCGAAAGAATATGAAAGAATACCACGTTATAAGGAAATACAGTGTTGAAGAGTAAAGACAAATACGTACATATTGGAAACACTTTACGAGAAGAAATAACGCATCGTACAAAATTAGCTTGTATCTCCTAATCAACACGCTGTAACTCGAACTGATTTGGTGTGCTGTTTACATCTAAACGTGTAGCCTCCAAAGAGAACCCACAGGAGAATTTTGTTTCGTCAAAATTCGTCAGAAAACCACGTTTTAAGGAAATACCGCATCGTGCGAAATTACCTTGTTTTTCCTAAACAACACGTTGTATCTCGAAAAGCTTCGGTGTTGTGTGTAGGTCTAAGCGTGTAGCCTCAAAAGAGAACGCAGAGGAGAGTTTTCTCTCGAAAGAATATGTAAGAATACCACGTTATAAGTAAATACAGTGCTGCAGAGAAAAGATAAATAGGTACGTATTGTAAATACTTTATGAGAAGAATTAATGCATGGTACAAAATTAGCTTGTATCTCCTAAACAACTCCTTGTAACTCGAAAGGATTTGGTGTGGCTCGTACGTATACATGTGTAACCTCAAAAGAGAACCCACAGGAGAACTTTCTTTCGTCAAAATTTGTCCAAAAACCACGTTTTAGGGAAATCTCTCATCGTGCAAAATTATCTTGTTTTTCCTAAACAACACGTTGTAACTCAAAAAGCTTTGGTGTTGCGTGTATGTCTGAGCTTGTAGCCTCTAAAGAGAACGCACAGGAGAGTTTTCTCTCGAAAGAACATGTAAGAATACAACGTTATAAGGAAATACAGTGTTGCAGAGTAAAGACAAATACGTACGTATTGGAAACACTTTACAAGAAGAAATAACGCATCGTAAAAAATTAGCTTGTATCTCCTAAACAACACGTGGTAACTCGAAAGGATTTGGTGTGGCGTGTACATCTAAACATGTAGCCTCAAAAGAGAACCCACAGGAGAATTTTCTTTCGTCAAAATTTGTCAGAAAACCACGTTTTATGGAAATCTCGCATCGTGCAAAATTATCTTGTTTTTCCAAAACAACACGTTGTAACTCGAAAAGCTTTGGTGTTGCGTGTATGTCTAAGCGTGTAGCCTCTAAAGAGAACACACAGGAGAGTTTTCTCTCGAAAGAACATGTAAGAATACAACGGTATAAGGAAATACAGTGTTGCAGAGTAAAGACAAATACTTACTTATTGGAAACACTTTACGAGATGAAATAACACATCATACAAAATTAGCTTGTATCTCCTAAACAACACGTGGTAACTAAAAGGATTTGGTGTGGCATGTACCTCTAAACATGTAGCCTCAAAAGAGAACCCACAGGACTATTTTCTTTCATCAAAATTTGTCAGAAAACCACGTTTTAAGAAAATACCGCATCGTGCGAAATCATCTTGTTTTTCATAAACAACACGTTATACCTCGAAAAGCTTTGGTGTTGCCTTTATGTCTAAGTGCGTAGCCTCAAAAAGGAACGCACAGTATAGTTTTCTCTCGAAAGAATGTGTAAGAATACCACGTTTTAAGGAAATACAGTGTTGAAGAGTAAAGACAAATACATACATATTGGAAACACTTTACGAGAAGAATTAACGCATCATACAAAATTAGCTTGTATCTCCTAAACAATACGTTGTATCTCGGAAAGATTTGGTGTGGCGTGTACGTCTAAACATGTAGCCTCAAAAGAGAACCCACAGCAGAATTTTCTTTCGTCAAAATTTGTCAGAAAACCACGTTTTAAGGAAATCCCGCATCGTGGGAAATCATCTTCTTTTTCCTAAACAACATGTTGTAACTCGAAAAGCTTTGGTGTTGCGTGTATGTGTAAGCGTGGAGCCTCAAAAGAGAAGGCACGGGAGAGTTTTCTCTCGAAAGAATATGTAAGAATACCACGTTTTTAGGAAATACAATTTTGCAGAGTAAAGACAAATAAGTACATATTGGAAACACTTTAGGTGAAGAAATAACGCATCATACAAAATTAGCTTGTATCTCCTAAACAACACGTTGTAAATCGAAAAGATTTGGTGTGACGTGTATGTCTAAACGTGTACCCTCAAAAGAGAACCGACAGGAGAATTTTCTTTCATCAAAATTTGTCAGAAACCACGTTTTAAGGAAATCTCGCATCGTGCGAAATTATCTTGTTTTTCCTTAAAAACACGTTGTAACTCGAAAAGCTTTGGTGTTGCGTGTATGTCTAAGCTTGTAGCCTCACAAGAGAACGCACAGGAGACTTTTTTCTCGAAAGAATATGGAAGAATACCACGTTATAAGGAAATACAGTGTTGCAGAGTAAAGACAAATACGTACCTATTTGAAACACTTTATGAGAAGAAATAACGCATCGAACAAAATTAGCTTGTGTCTCCTAAACAACACGTTGTAACTCGAAAAGATTTGGTGTGGCTCGTTCTTCTACACGTGTAGCCTCAAAAGAGAACCCACAGGAGAACTTTCTTTCTTCAAAATTTTTCAGAAAACCACGTTTTATGGAAATCTCGCATCGTGCGAAATTATCTTGTTTTTCCTAAACAACACTTTGTAACTCGAAAAGCTTTGGCGTTGCGTGTTTGTCTAAGCGTGTAGCCTCAAAAGAGAATGCACAGGAGAGTTTTCCCTCGAAAGAATATGTAAGAATACCACGTTATAAGGAAATACAGTGTTGTAGAGTAAAGACAAATAAGTACGTATTGGAAACACTTACTGAGAAGAAATAACGCATATTACAAAATTTGCTTCTATCTCCTAAAGAACACGTTGTAACTTGAAAAGATTTGGTGTGGCTCGTATGTATGCACGTGTAACCTCAAAAGAGAACCCACAGGAGAACTTTCTTTCGTCAAAATTGTCAGAAAACCACGTTTTAAGGAAATCCCGCATCGTGCAAAATTATCTTGTTTTTCCTAAACAACAAGTTGTAACTCAAAAAGCTTTGGTGTTGCGTGTATGTCTAAGCGTGTAACCTCTAAAGAGAACACACAGGAGAGTTTTCTCTCGAAAGAACATGTAAGAATACAACGTTATAAGGAAATACAGTGTTGCAGAGTTCAGGCAAATAAATATGTATTGGAAACACTTTACTAGAAGAAATAACGCATCATATAAATTAGATTGTATCTCCTAAACAACATGTGGTAACTCAAAAGGATTTGGTGTGGCGTGTACGTCTAAACGTGTAGCCTTAAAAGAGAACCCACAGGAGATTTTTCTTTCATCAAAATTTGTTAGAAACCACGTTTTAAGGAAATCCCGCATCGTGCGAAATTACCTTCTTTTTCCTAAACAACACGTTGTAACTTGAAAAGCTTTGGTGTTGCGTGTATGTCTAAGCATGTAAGCGCAAAAGAGAATGCACAGGAGAGTTTTCTCTCGAAAGAATATGTAAGAATACCACGTTATAAGGAAATACAGTGTTGCAGAGTAAAGACAACTACGTATGTATTGGAAACTCTTTATGAGAAGAAATAACCCATTGTACAAAAATAGCTTGTATCTCCTAAACAACATATTGTAACTCGAAAAGATTTTGTGTGGCTCATACTTCTACATGTGAGACTCAAAAGAGAACCCACAGGAAAACTTTCTTTCTCAAGATATTTCAGAAAACCACGTTTTAAGGAAATCTCGCATTGTGTGAAATTATTTTGTTTTTCCTAAACAACACGTTGTAACTCGAAAAGCTTTGGCGTCGTGTGTTTGTCTAAGCGTGTAGCCTCAAAGGAGAACACACAGGAGAGTTTTCCCTCGAAAGAATATGTAAGAATTCCATGTTATAAGGAAATACAGTGTTGCAGAGTAAAGACAAATAAGTACTTATTGGAAACACTTTACGAGAAGAAATAACGCATCTTACAAAATTTGCTTGTATCTCCTAAACAACACGTTCTAACTTAAAAAGATTTGGTGTGGCTCATACGTCTACACGTGTAGCCTCAAAAGAGAACCCACAGAAGAACTTTCTTTCGTCAAATTTGTCAGAAAACAACGTTTTAAGGAAATCCCACATCGTGCAAAATTATCTTGTTTTTCCTAAACAACACGTTGTAACTCAAAAAGCTTTGGTGTTGCGTGTATGTCTAAGCATATAGCCTCTAAAGAGAACGCACAGGAGAGTTTTCTCTCGAAAGAACATGTAAGAATAAAACATTATAAAGAAATACAGTGTTGCAGAGTAAAGACAAATATGTACGTATTGGAAAGACTTTACGAGAAGAAATAACGCATCGTACAAAATTAGCTTGTATCTCCTAAACAACACGTGGTAACTCGAAAGGATTTGGTGTGGTGTGTACTTCTAAACGTGTATCCTCAAAAGAGATCCCACAGGAGAATTTTCTTTCTTCAAAATTTGTCAGAAAACCACGTTTTAATGAAATCCTGCATCGTGCGAAATTATCTTGTTTTTCCTAAACAACACGTTGTAACTCGAAAAGCTTTGGAGTTGCCTGTATGTCTAAGTGTGTAGCCTCAAAAGGGAACGCACAGGATAGTTTTCTCTCGAGATAATATGTAAGAATATCACGTTATAAGGAAATAGAATGTTGCAGAGTAAAGACAAATATGTACGTATTGGAAACACTTTAGGAGAATAATTAACACATTGTACAAAATTAGCTTGTATCTCCTAAACAACATGTTGTAACTTGAAAAGATTTGGTGTGGCATGCACGTCTAAACGTGTAACCTCAAAAGAGAACCCACAGGAGAATTTTCTTTTGTCAAAATTTGTCAGAAAACCACGTTTAAAGTAAATCGCGCATCGTGGGAAATCATCTTCTTTTTCCTAAACAACATGTTGTAACTCGAAAAGCTTTGGTGTTCCGTGTATGTGTTAAGCGTGGAGCCTCAAAAGAGAAGGCACAGGAGAGTTTTCTCTCGAAAGAATATGTAAGAATACCATGTTATAAGGAAATACAATTTTGCAGAGTAAAGACAAATAAGTACATATTGGAAACACTTTATGAGAAGAAATAACGCATCGAACAAAATTAGCTGTCTTTACTCTGCAACACTGTATTTCCTTATAACGTGGTATTCTTACATATTCTTTGGAGAGAAAACTCTCCGGTGCCTTCTCTTTTGAGGCTACACACTTAGACATACATGCAACACGAAAGCTTTTCGAGTTACAACGTGTTGTTTAGGAAAAACAAGATAATTTCGCACGATGCGGGATTTCCTTAAAACGTGATTTTCTGAAAAATTTTGACAAAAGAAAATTCTCCTTTGGGTTCTCTTTTGATGCTACACGTTAAGACGTACACGCCACAACAATTCTTTTCGAGTTACAACGTGTAGTTTTGGAGATACAAGCTAATTTTGTACGATGCGTTATTTCTTCTAGTAAAGTGTTTCCAATAAGTACGTATTTGTCTTTACTCTGCAAAACTGTATTTCGTTATAACATGGTATTCTTACATATTCTTTCGAGAGAAAACTCTCCTCTGCCTTCTCTTTTGAGGCTACACGTTTAGACATACACGCAACATGAAAGCTTTTCGACTTACAACGTGTTGTTTAGGAAAAACAAGATAATTTCGCACGATGCGGGATTTCCTTAAAACGTGATTTTCTGAAAAATTTTGACGAAAGAAAATTCTCCTTTCGGTTCTCTTTTGAGGCTACACGTTTAGACGTTCACGCCACACCAATTCTTTTCGAGTTACAACGTGTAGTTTTGGAGATACAAGCTAATATTGTATGATGCATTATTTCTTCTCATAAAGTGTTTCCAATACGTACATATATGTCTTTACTCTGCAAAATTGTATTTCCTTATAACGTGGTATTCTTACATATTCTTTCGAGAGAAATCTCTCCTGTGCCTTCTATTTTGAGGCTACACACTTAGACATACACGCAACACGAAAGCTTTTCGAGTTACAACGTGTTGTTTAGGAAAAACAAGATAATTTCGCATGATGCAGATTTCCTTAAAACGTGAGTTTCTGAAAAATTTTGACGAAAGAAAATTCTCCTTTGGGTTCTCTTAAAATTCTCCTTTGGGTTCTCTTTTGAGGCTACACGTTTAGACGTACACGCCACACCAAATCTTTTCGAATTACAACGTGTTGTTTAGGACATACAAGCTAATTTTGCAAGATGCGTTATTTCTCTCATAAAGTGCTTCCAATATGTACGTATTTGTCTTTACTCTGCCACACTGTATTTCCTTATAACGTGGTATTCTTACATATTCTTTTGAGAGAAAACTCTCCTGTGCGTTCTCTTTTGGGGCTACACGCTTAGACATACACGCAACACCAAAGCTTTTCGAGTTAAAACGTGTTGTTTAGGAAGAACAAGATAATTTCTCACGATGCGGGATTTCCTTAAATCGTGGTTTTCTTAAAAATTTTGACGAAAGAAAATTGTCCTGTCGGTTCTCTTTTGAGGCTACAAGTTTAGACGTACATGCCACACCAAATCTTTTCGAGTTACAACGTGTTGTTTAGGAGATACAAGCTAATTTTGTACGATGCTTTATTTCATCTCTTAAAGTTCATGGGTTTCCAATACATACATATTTGTCTTTCCTCTGCAACACTGTATTTCCTTATAACGTGGTATTCTTACATATTCTTTCGAGAGAAAACTCTCCTGTGCGTCCTCTTTTGAGGCTACACGCTTAGACATACACGCAACACCAAAGCTTTTCGCGTTACAACGTGTTGTTTAGGAAAAACAAGATAATTTCGCACGATGAGGGATTTCCTCAATACGTGGTTTTCTGACAAATTTTGACCAAAGAAAATTCTCCTATGGGTTCTCTTTTGAGACCATACGTTTAGACATACAGGCCACACCAAATCTTTTTAAGTTACAACGTGTTGTTTAGGAGATACAAGCTAATTTTGTACGATGCGTTATTTCTTCTTGTAAAGTTTTTCCAATAAGTAAGTATTTGTCTTTACTCTGCAACACTGTATTTCCTTATAACGTGGTATTCTTACATATTTTTTCGAGAGAAAACTCTTCTGTGCGTTCTCATTTGAGGCTACAGGCTTAGACATACACGCAACAGCAATGCTTTTCGAGTTACAACGTGTTGTTTAGGAAGAACAAGATAATTTCTCACAATGCGGGATTTCCTTAAAACGTGGATTTCTGACAAATGTTGACGTAAGAAAATTCTCCTGTGGGATCTCTTTTGAGGCTACACGTTCAGACGTACACACCACACTAAATCTTTTTGAGTTACCACGTGTTGTTTCGGAGATACAAGCTAATTTTGTACCATGCGTTATTTCTTCTCATAATGTGTTTCCAATACGTACGTATTTGTCATTACTCTGCAGCTATATATTTCCTTATAACATGGTATTCTTACATATTCTTTCGAGAGAAAACTCTCCTGTGCATTCTCTTTTGAGGCTACACGCTCAGACATACACGCAACACCAAAGCTTTTCTAGTTACAACGTGTTGTTTAGGAAAAACAAGATAATTTCGCACGATACGGGATTTCCTTAAAACGTGGTTTCTGACAAATTTTGACTAAAGAAAATTGTCCTGTGGGTTCTCTTTTGAAGGCTACACGTTTAGACGTACACGCTACACCAAATCTTTTCGAGTTACAACGTGTTGTTTAGGATATACAAGCTAATTTTGTACTATGTGTTATTTCTTCTCGTAAAGTTTAAGTGTTTCCAATAAGTATGTATTTGTCTTTACTTTGCAACACTGTATTTCCTTATAACGTGGTATTCCTACATATTCTTTCGGGAGAAAACTCTCCTGTGCATTCTCTTTTGAGGCTACACGCTTAGACATACACGCAACACCAAAGCTTTTCGAGTTACAACATGTTGTTTAGGAAAAACAAGATAATTTCGCACGATGCAGTATTTCCTTAAAACGTGGTTTTCTGACAAATTTTGACGAAAGAAATCTCTCCTGTGGGTTCTCTTTTGAGGCTACACGTTTAGACATACACGCCACACCAAATCTTTTCGAGTTACAGTGTGTTGTTTAGGAGATACAAGCTAATTTTGCATGATGCGTTATTTCTTCTCCTAAAGTTTTTCCAATAAGTACATATTTGTCAATACTCTGCAACACTGTATTTCCTAATAACGTGGTATTCTTACATATTCTTTTGAGTGAAAACTATCCCGTGCGTTCTCTTTGGGGGCTACACGCTTAGACATACACGCAACACCAAAGCTTTTCGAGTTACAACGTGTTGATTAGGAAAAACAAGATAATTTCGCACGATGCGGGATTTCCTTAAAATGTGGTTTTCTGACAAATTTTGACGTAAGAAAATTCTCCTGTGGGTTCTCTTTTGAGGCTACCCATTTAGACGTACATGCCACACCAAATCTTTTTGAGTTACCACGTGTTGTTTCGGAGATACAAGCTAATTTTGTACCATGCGTTATTTCTTCTCATAATGTGTTTCCAATACTTTCGTATTTGTCTTTACTCTGCAGCAATATATTTCCTTATAACATGGTATTCTTACATATTCTTTCGAGAGAAAACTCTCCTGTGCATTCTCTTTTGAGGCTACACACTTAGACATACACGCAACACCAAAGCTTTTCTAGATACAACGTGTTGTTTAGGAAAAACAAGATAATTTCTCACGATGCGGGATTTCCTTAAAACGTGGTTTTCTGACAAATTTTGACAAAAGAAAACTCTCCTGTGGGTTCTCTTTTGAGGCTACACGTTTAGACGTAGACACCACACCAAATCTTTTCGAGTTACAACGTGTTGTTTAGGACATACAAGCTAATTTTGCAAGATGCGTTATTTCTCTCATAAAGCGCTTCCAATATGTACATATTTGTCTTTACTCTGCCACACTGTATTTCCTTATAACGTGGTATTCTTACATATTCTTTTGAGAGAAAACTCTCCTGTGCGTTCTCTTTTGGGGCTACATGCTTAGACATACACCCAACACCAAAGCTTTTCGAGTTAAAACGTGTTGTTTAGGAAGAACAAGATAATTTCTCACGATGCGGTATTTCCTTAAAACGTGGTTTTCTGAAAAATTTTGACAAAAGAAAATTGTCCTGTGGGTTCTCTTTTGACGCTACACGTTTAGACGTACAGGCCACACCAAATCTTTTCGAGTTACAATGTGTTGTTTAGGAGATACAAGCTAATTTTGTACGATGCTTTATTTCATCTCGTAAAGTTTGTGGGTTTCCAATACATACGTATCTTTCTTTACTCAGCAATACTGTATTTCCTTACAACGTGGTATTCTTACATATTCTTTCGAGAGAAAACTCTCCTGTGCGTTCTCTTTGGAGGCTACACGCTTAGACATACACGCAACACCAAAGCTTTTCGACTTACAACGTGTTGTTTCGGAAAAACAAGATAATTTCGCACGATGCTGGATTTCCTTAAAACGTGGTTTTCTGAAAAATTTTGATGAAAGAAAATTCTCCTGTGGGTTTTCATTTGAGGCTACACGTTTAGACGTACATGCCACACCAAATCTTTTCGAGTTACAACGTGTTATTTAGGAGATAAAAGCTAATTTTTTACGATGCTTTATATCTTCTTGTAAAGTTTAAGAGTTTCCAAAAGGTACGTATTTATCTTTAATTTGCCACAATGTATTTCCTTATAACGTGGTATTCTTACATACTCGTTCGAGAGAAATCTCTCCTGTGCGTTCTCTTTTGAGGCTACATGCTTAGACATACACGCAACAGCAAATATTTTCGAGTAACAATGTGTTGTTTAGGAAAACTAGATAGTTTCGCACGATGCAGGTTTTCCTTAATAAGTGGTTTTCTGACAAATTTTGACGAAAGAAAATTCTCCTGTGGGTTCTCTTTTGAGGCTACACGTTTAGACGTACACGCCACACCAAATCTTTTCTAGTTACAACGTGTTGTTTAGGAGATACAATCTAATTTTGTACGATGCGTTATTTGTTCTCGTAAAGTTTTTCCAATACGTATGTATTTGCCTTTAGTCTGCAACACTGTATTTCCTTATAATGTGGTATTCTTACATATTCTTTCGAGTGAAAACTCTCCTGTGCATCCTCTTTTGAGGCTACACGCTTAGACATTCACGCAACACCAAAGCTTTTCGAGTTACAACGTGTTTGTTAGGAAACACTAGATAATTTCACACGATGGGGGATTTCCTTAATACGTGGTTTTCTGACAAATATTGACCAAAGAAAATTATCCTATGGGTTCTCTTTTGAGACTACACGTTTAGACGTACAGGCCACACCAAATCTTTTTAAGTTACAAGGTGTTGTTTAGGAGACACTAGCTAATTTTGTACGCTGCGTTATTTCTTCTCGTAAAGTTTTTCCAATAAGTATGTATTTGTCTTTACTCTGCAACACTGTATTTCCTTATAAGGTGGTATTCTTATATATTATTTCGAGAGAAAACTCTCCTCTGCATACTCTTTTGGGGCTACATGCTTAGACATACGCCCAACACCAAAGCTTTTCAAGTTAAAACGTGTTGTTTAGGAAGAACAAGATAATTTCTCACGATGCGGGATTTCCTTAAAACGTGGTTTTCTGACAAATTTTGACGAAAGAAAATTGTCCTGTGGGCTCTCTTTTGAGGCTACACGTTTAGATGTACAGGCCACACCAAATCTTTTTGAGTTACAAAGTGTTGTTTAGGAGATACAAGCTAATTTTGTACGATGCTTTATTTCATCTCGTAAAGTTTGTGGGTTTCCAATACATACGTATCTTTCTTTACTCTGCAACACTGTATTTCCTTACAACGTGGTATTCTTACATATTCTTTCGAGAGAAAACTCTCCTGTGCGTTCTCTTTGGAGGCTACATGCTTAGACATACACGCAACACCAAAGCTTTTTGACTTACAATGTGTTGTTTAGGAAAAACAAGATAATTTCGCACGATGCTGGATTTCCTTAAAACGTGGTTTTCTGAAAAATTTTGACGAAAAAATATTCTCCTGTGGGTTTTCATTTGAGGCTACACGTTTAGACGTACATGCCACATCAAATCTTTTCGAGTTACAACGTGTTGTTTAGGAGATAAAAGCTAATTTTTTACGATGCTTTATATCTTCTTGTAAAGTTTAAGAGTTTCCAAAAGGTACGTATTTATCTTTAATTTGCCACAATGTATTTCCTTATATCGTGGTATTCTTACATACTCGTTCGAGAGAAATCTCTCCTGTGCGTTCTCTTTTGAGGCTACATGCTTAGACATACACGCAACAGCAAGTATTTTCGAGTAACAATGTGTTGTTTAGGAAAACTAGATAGTTTCGCACGATGCAGGATTTCCTTAATAAGTGGTTTTCTGACAAATTTTTACGAAAGAAAATTCTCCTGTGGGTTCTCTTTTGAGGCTACACGTTTAGACGTACACGCCACACCAAATCTTTTCGAGTTACAACGTGTTGTTTAGGAGATACAAGCTAATTTTGTACGATGCGTTATTTCTTCTCGTAAAGTGTTTCCAATATGTATGTATTTGCCTTTAGTCTGCAACACTGTATTTCCTTATAACGTGGTATTCTCACATATTCTTTCGAGAGAAAACTCTCCTGTGCATCCTCTTTTGAGGCTACACGCTTAGACATACACGCAACACCAAAGCTTTTCAAGTTACAACGTGTTGTTTAGGAAAAACAAGATAATTTCGCACGATGAGGGATTTCCTTAATACGTGGTTTTCTGACAAATATTGACCAAAGAAAATTATCCTATGGGTTCTCTTTTGAGACTACACGTTTAGACGTACTTGCCACACCAAATCTTTTTAAGTTACAACGTGTTGTTTAGGAGACACAAGTTAATTTTGTACGATGCGTTATTTCTTCTCGTAAAGTTTTTCCAATAAGTATGTATTTGTCTTTACTCTGCAACACTGTATTTCCTTATAACGTGGTATTCCTACATATTCTTTTGGGAGAAAACTCTCCTGTCCATTCTCTTTTGAGGCTACACGCTTAGAAATACACGCAACACTAAAGCTTTTCGAGTTACAACATGTTGTTTAGGAAAAACAAGATAATTTCGCACTATGCAGTATTTCCTTAAAACGGGATATTCTGACAAATTTTATCGAAGGAAAACTCTCCTGTGGGTTCTCTTTTGAGGCTACACGTTTAGACGTACACGCCACACAAAATCTTTTCCAGTTACAACGTGTTGTTTAGGAGATACAAGCTAATTTTGCATGATGCTTTATTTCTTCTCGTAAGTGTTTCCAATAAGTATGTATTTGTCTATACTCTGCAACACTGTATTTCCTTATAACGTGGTATTCTTACATATTCTTTCGAGAGAAAACTCTCCTGTGCATTCCCCTTTGAGGCTACGCGCTTAGACATACACGCAACACCAAAGCTTTTCGAGTTACAACGTGTTGTTTAGGAAAAACTAGATAATTACGCACGATGCGGGATTTCCTTAATAAGTGGTTTTCTGACAAATTTTGACCAAGGAAAATTCCTCTATGGGTTCTCTTTTGAGGCTACACGTTTAGACGTACAGGCCACACCAAATCATTTTAAGTTACAACGTGTTGTTTAGGAGATGCAAGCTAATTTTGTACGATGCGTTATTTCTTCTCGTAAAGTTTTTCCAATAAGTAAGTATATGTCTTTACTCTGCAACACTGTATTTCCTTATAACGTGGTATTCTTACATATTCTTTCAAGAGAAAACTCTCCAGTGCGTTCTCATTTGAGGCTACACGCTTAGACATATACCCAACACCAAAGCTTTTCGAGTTACAACCTGTTGTTTAGGAAGAACAAGATAATTTCCCCTGATGCGGGATTTCCTTAAAACGTGGTTTTCTGACAAATTTTGACGTAAGAAAATTCTCCTGTGGGTTCTCTTTTGAGGCTACACGTTCAGACGTACACGCCACACCAAATCTTTTTGAGTTACCACGTGTTTTTTCGGAGATACAAGCTAATTTTGTACCATGCGTTATTTCTTCTCATAATGTGTTTCCAATAAGTACGTATATGTCTTTACTCTGCAGCAATATATTTCCTTATAACGTGGTATTCTTACATATTCTTTCGAGAGAAAACTCTCCTGTGCATTCTCTTTTGAGGCTGCACGCTTAGACATACACGCAACACCAAAGCATTTCGAATTACAACCTGTTGTTTAGGAAAAACAAGATAATTTCACACTATGCGGGATTTCCTTAAAACGTGGTTTTCTGAAAAATTTTGACGAAAGAAAATTCTCCTGTGGGTTCTCTTTTGAGGCTACATGTTTAGTTGTAAACGCCACACCAAATCTTTTCGACTTACAACGTTTTGTTTAGGAGATACAAGCTAATTTTGTAAGATACGTTATTACATCTCGTAAAGGGTTTCCAATACGTACGTATTTGTCTTTACTCTGCAACAATGTATTTCCATATAACGTGGTATTCTTACATATTCTTTCGAGAGAAAACTCTCCTGTGCATTCTCTTTTGAGGCTACACGCTTAGACATACACGCAACACCAAAGCTTTTCGAGTTACAACGTGTTGTTTAGGAAAAACAAGATAATTTCTCACGATGCGGGATTTCCTTAAAACGTGGTTTTCTGACAAATTTTGACGAAAGAAAATTCTCCTGTGGGTTCTCTTTTGAGGGTACACGTTTAGACGTACAAGCCACACCAAATCCTTTTGAGTTATATCGTGTTTTTTAGGAGATACAAGCTTATTTTGTACTATGTGTTATTTCTACTCGTAAAGTTTAAGTGTTTCCAATAAGTATGTATTTGTCTTTACTCTGCAACACTGTTTTTCCTTATAATGTGGTATTCCTACATAATCTTTCGGGAGAAAACTCTCCTGTGCGTTCTTTTTAGAGGCTACACGCTTAGATATACCCGCAACACCAAACCTTTTCGTGTTACAACATGTTGTTTAAGAAAAACAAGATAATTTCGCACGATGCGGGATTTCTTTAAAACGTGGTTTTGACAAATTTTGACGAAAGAAAACTCTCCTGTGGGTTCTCTTTTGAGGCTACACGTTTATACGTACACGCCACACCAAGTCTTTTTGAGTTACAACGTGTTGTTTAAGACATACACGCTAATTTTGCAAGATGCTTTATTTCTCTCATAAAGTGCTTCCAATACATACGTATTTGTCTTTACTCTGCCACACTGTATTTCCTTATAACGTGGTATTCTAAATATTCTTTTGAGAGAAAACTCTCCTGTGCGTTCTCTTTTGGGGCTACATGCTTAGACATACACGCAACACCAAAGCTTTTCGAGTTAAAACGTGTTGTTTAGGAAGAACAAGATAATTTCTCACGATGCGGGATTTCCTTAAAACGTGGTTTTCTGACAAATTTTGACGAAAGAAAACTCTCCTGTGGGTTCTCTTGTGAGGCTACGCGTTTAGACGTACACGCCACACCAAATCTTTTCTAGTTACAGCGTGTTGTTTAGGAGATACAATCTAATTTTGTATGATGCCTTATTTCTTCTCGTAAAGTTTAAGTGTTTCCAATAAGTACGTATTTGTCTTTACTCTGCAACACTGTACTTCCTTATGACGTGGTATTCTTACATATTCTTTCGAGAGAAAACTCTCCTGTGCATTCTCTTTTGAGGCTACAAGCTTAGACATACACGCAACACCAAAGCTTTTCGAGTTACAATGTGTTGTTTAGGAAAAACAAGATAATTTCGCACGATGCGGGATTTCCTTAAAACGTGGTTTTCTGACAAATTTTGATGAAAGAAAATACTCCTGTGGGTTCTCTTTTGAGGGTACACGTTTAGACGTACACGCCACACCAAATCCTTTCGAGTTAAAACGTGTTGGTTAGGACATACAAGCTAATTTTTTAAGATGCGTTATTTCTTCTCGTAAAGTTTAAATGTGTCCAATACGTACGTAATTGCCTTTACTCTGCAACACTGTATTTCCTTATAACGTGGTAATCTTGCATATTCTTTCGAGAGAAAAACTCTCCTGTGCGTTCTCTTTAGAGGCTACATGCTTAGACATACACGCAACACCAAAGCATTTCGAATTACAACCTGTTGTTTAGGAAAAACAAGATAATTTCACACGATGTGGGATTTCCTTAAAACGTGGTTTTCTGAAAAATTTTGACGAAAGAAAATTCTCCTGTGGGTTCTCTTTTGAGGCTACATGTTTAGTTGTAAATGCCACACCAAATCTTTTCGAGTTACAACGTTTTGTTTAGGAGATACAAGCTAATTTTGTACGATGCGTTATTACCTCTCGTAAAGTGTTTCCAATACTTACGTATTTGTCTTTACTCTGCAACAATGTATTTCCATATAACGTGGTATTCTTACATATTCTTTCGAGAGAAAACTCTCCTGTGCATTCTCTTTTGAGGCTACACGCTTAGACATACACGCAACACCAAAGCGTTTCGAGTTACAACGTGTTGTTTAGGAAAAACAAGATAATTTCGCACGATGCGGGATTTCCTTAAAACGTGGTTTTCTGACAAATTTTGACGAAAGAAAATTCTCCTGTGGGTTCTCTTTTGAGGGTACACATTTAGACGTAAAAGCCACACCAAATCCTTTCGAGTTATATCGTGTTGTTTAGGAGATACAAGCTTATTTTGTACTATGTGTTATTTCTACTCGTAAAGTTTAAGTGTTTCCAATAAGTATGTATTTGTCTTTACTCTGCAACATTGTATTTCCTTATAATGTGGTATTCCTACATAATCTTTGGGAGAAAACTCTCCTGTGCGTTCTCTTTTGAGGCTACACGCTTAGATATACCCGCAACACCAAACCTTTTCGAGTTACAACATGTTGTTTAGGAAAAACAAGATAATTTCGCACGATGCGGGATTTCTTTAAAACGTGGGTTTTGACAAATTTTGACGAAAGAAAACTCTCCTGTGGGTTCTCTTTTGAGGCTACACGTTTAGACGTACACGCCACACCAAATCTTTTCGAGTTACAACGTGTTATTTAGGAGATACAAACTAATTTTGTACGATGCCTTATTTCTTCTCGTAAAGTTTAAGTGTTTCCAATAAGTACGTATTTGTCTTTACTCTGCAACACTGTATTTCCTTATAACGTGGTATTCTAACATATTCTTTCGAGAGAAAACTCTCCTGTGCATTCTCTTTTGAGGCTACACGCGTAGACATACACGCAACACCAAAGCTTTTCGAGTTACAATGTGTTGTTTAGAAAAAACAAGGTAATTTCGCACGATGCGGGATTTCCTTAAAACGTGGTTTTCTGACAAATTTTGACGAAAGAAAATACTCCTGTGGGTTCTCTTTTGAGGCTACACGTTTAGACGTACACGCCACACCAAATCCTTTCGAGTTAAAACGTGTTGGTTAGGAGATACAAGCTAATTTTTTAAGATGCGTTATTTCTTCTCGTAAAGTTTAAATGTGTCCAATATGTAAGTAATTGCCTTTACTCTGCAAAACTGTATTTCCTTATAACGTGGTAATCTTGCATATTCTTTCGAGAGAAAAACTCTCCTGTGCGTTCTCTTTAGAGGCTACATGCTTAGACATACACGCAACACCAAAGCATTTCGAATTACAACCTGTTGTTTAGGAAAAACAAGATAATTTCACACGATGCGGGATTACCTTAAAACGTGGTTTTCTGAAAAATTTTGACGAAAGAAAATTCTCCTGTGGGTTCTCTTTTGAGGCTACATGTTTAGTTGTAAACGCCACACCAAATCTTTTCGAGTTACAACATTTTGTTTAGGAGATACAAGCTAATTTTGTACGATGCGTTATTACCTATCGTAAAGTGTTTCCAATACGTACTTATTTGTCTTTACTCTGCAACAATGTATTTCCATATAACGTGGTATTCTTACATATTCTTTCGAGAGAAAACTCTCCTGTGCATTCTCTTTTGAGGCTACACGCTTAGACACACACGCAACACCAAAGCTTTTCGAGTTACAACGTGTTGTTTAGGAAAAACAAGATAATTTCGCACGATGCAGGATTTCCTTAAAACGTGGTTTTCTGACAAATATTGATGAAAGAAAATTGTCCTGTGGTTCTCCTTTGAGGCTACACGTTAGACGTACACACCACACCAAATCTTTTCGAGTTATAACGTGTTGTTTAGGAGATACAAACTAATTTTGTATGATGCCTTATTTCTTCTCGTAAAGTTTAAGTGTTTCCAATAAGTATGTATTTGTCTTTACTCTTTAACACTGTATTTACTTATAACGTGGTATTCTTACATATTCTTTCGAGAGAAAACTCTCTTCTGCGTTCTCTTTTGAGGCTACACGATTAAACATACACGCAACACCAAAGCTTTTCGAATTACAATTTGTTGTTTAGGAAAAACAAGATAATTTCGCACGATGCGGGATTTCCTTAAAACGTGGTTTTCTGACAAATTTTGACAAAAGAAAATTCTCCTGTGGGTTCTCTTTTGAGGGTACACGTTTAGACGTATAAGCCACACCAAATCCTTTCGAGTTATATCGTGTTGTTTAGGAGATACAAGCTTATTTTGTACTATGTGTTATTTCTACTCATAAAGTTTAAGTGTTTCCAATAAGTATGTATTTGTCTTTACTCTGCAACACTGTATTTCCTTATAATGTGGTATTACTATATAATCTTTTGGGAGAAAACTCTCCTGTGCGTTCTCTTTTGAGGCTACACGCTTAGATATACCCGCAACACCAAACCTTTTCGTGTTACAACATGTTGTTTAGGAAAAACAAGATAATTTCGCACGATGCGGGATTTCTTTAAAACGTGGGTTTTGACAAATTTTGACGAAAGAAAACTCTCCTGTGGGTTCTCTTTTGAGGCTACACGTTTAGACGTACACGCCACACCAAATCTTTTCGAGTTACAGCGTGTTGTTTAGAAGATACAAACTAATTTTGTACGATGCCTTATTTCTTCTCATAAAGTTTAAGTGTTTCCAATAAGTACGTATTTGTCTTTACTCTGCAACACTGTATTTCCATATAACGTGGTATTCTTACATATTCTTTCGAGAGAAAACTCTCCTGTGCATTCTCTTTTGAGGCTACACGCGTAGACATACACGCAACACCAAAGCTTTTCGAGTTACAATGTGTTGTTTAGAAAAAACAAGGTAATTTCGCACGATGCGGGATTTCCTTAAAACGTGGTTTTCTGACAAATTTTGACGAAAGAAAATACTCCTGTGGGTTCTCTTTTGAGGCTACACGTTTAGACGTACACGCCACACCAAATCCTTTCGAGTTAAAACGTGTTGGTTAGGAGATACAAGCTAATTTTTTAAGATGCGTTATTTCTTCTCGTAAAGTTTAAATGTGTCCAATATGTAAGTAATTGCCTTTACTCTGCAAAACTGTATTTCCTTATAACGTGGTAATCTTGCATATTCTTTCGAGAGAAAAACTCTCCTGTGCGTTCTCTTTAGAGGCTACATGCTTAGACATACACGCAACACCAAAGCATTTCGAATTACAACCTGTTGTTTAGGAAAAACAAGATAATTTCACACGATGCGGGATTACCTTAAAACGTGGTTTTCTGAAAAATTTTGACGAAAGAAAATTCTCCTGTGGGTTCTCTTTTGAGGCTACATGTTTAGTTGTAAACGCCACACCAAATCTTTTCGAGTTACAACATTTTGTTTAGGAGATACAAGCTAATTTTGTACGAAGCGTTATTACCTATCGTAAAGTGTTTCCAATACGTACTTATTTGTCTTTACTCTGCAACAATGTATTTCCATATAACGTGGTATTCTTACATATTCTTTCGAGAGAAAACTCTCCTGTGCATTCTCTTTTGAGGCTACACGCTTAGACATACACGCAACACCAAAGCTTTTCGAGTTACAACGTGTTGTTTAGGAAAAACAAGATAATTTCGCACGATGCAGGATTTCCTTAAAACGTGGTTTTCTGACAAATATTGATGAAAGAAAATTGTCCTGTGGTTCTCCTTTGAGGCTACACGTTAGACGTACACACCACACCAAATCTTTTCGAGTTATAACGTGTTGTTTAGGAGATACAAACTAATTTTGTATGATGCCTTATTTCTTCTCGTAAAGTTTAAGTGTTTCCAATAAGTATGTATTTGTCTTTACTCTTTAACACTGTATTTACTTATAACGTGGTATTCTTACATATTCTTTCGAGAGAAAACTCTCTTCTGCGTTCTCTTTTGAGGCTACACGATTAAACATACACGCAACACCAAAGCTTTTCGAATTACAATTTGTTGTTTAGGAAAAACAAGATAATTTCGCACGATGCGGGATTTCCTTAAAACGTGGTTTTCTGACAAATTTTGACGAAAGAAAATTCTCCTGTGGGTTCTCTTTTGAGGGTACACGTTTAGACGTATAAGCCACACCAAATCCTTTCGATTTATATCGTGTTGTTTAGGAGATACAAGCTTATTTTGTACTATGTGTTATTTCTACTCATAAAGTTTAAGTGTTTCCAATAAGTATGTATTTGTCTTTACTCTGCAACACTGTATTTCCTTATAATGTGGTATTACTATATAATCTTTTGGGAGAAAACTCTCCTGTGCGTTCTCTTTTGAGGCTACACGCTTAGATATACCCGCAACACCAAACCTTTTCGTGTTACAACATGTTGTTTAGGAAAAACAAGATAATTTCGCACGATGCGGGATTTCTTTAAAACGTGGGTTTTGACAAATTTTGACGAAAGAAAACTCTCCTGTGGGTTCTCTTTTGAGGCTACACGTTTAGACGTACACGCCACACCAAATCTTTTCGAGTTACAGCGTGTTGTTTAGAAGATACAAACTAATTTTGTACGATGCCTTATTTCTTCTCGTAAAGTTTAAGTGTTTCCAATAAGTACGTATTTGTCTTTACTCTGCAACACTGTATTTCCATATAACGTGGTATTCTTACATATTCTTTCGAGAGAAAACTCTCCTGTGCATTCTCTTTTGAGGCTACACGCGTAGACATACACGCAACACCAAAACTTTTCGAGTTACAATGTGTTGTTTAGGAAAAACAAGATAATTTCGCACGATGCGGGATTTCCTTAAAACGTGGTTTTCTGACAAATTTTGACGAAAGAAAATTCTCCTGTGGGTTCTCTTTTGTGGGTACACGTTTAGACGTATAAGCCACACCAAATCCTTTCGAGTTATATCGTGTTGTTTAGGAGATACAAGCTTATTTTGTACTATGTGTTATTTCTACTCATAAAGTTTAAGTGTTTCCAATAAGTATGTATTTGTCTTTACTCTGCAACACTGTATTTCCTTATAATGTGGCATTACTATATAATCTTTTGGGAGAAAACTCTCCTGTGCGTTCTCTTTTGAGGCTACACGCTTAGATATACCCGCAACACCAAACCTTTTCGTGTTACAACATGTTGTTTAGGAAAAACAAGATAATTTCGCACGATGCGGGATTTCTTTAAAACGTGGGTTTTGACAAATTTTGACGAAAGAAAACTCTCCTGTGGGTTCTCTTTTGAGGCTACACGTTTAGACGTACACGCCACACCAAATCTTTTCGAGTTACAGCGTGTTGTTTAGAAGATACAAACTAATTTTGTACGATGCCTTATTTCTTCTCGTAAAGTTTAAGTGTTTCCAATAAGTACGTATTTGTCTTTACTCTGCAACACTGTATTTCCATATAACGTGGTATTCTTACATATTCTTTCGAGAGAAAACTCTCCTGTGCATTCTCTTTTGAGGCTACACGCTTAGACATACACGCAACACCAAAGCTTTTCGAGTTACAACGTGTTGTTTAGGAAAAACAACATAATTTCGCACGATGCGGGATTTCCTTAAAATGTGGTTTTCTGACAAATTGTGATGAAAGAAAATTATCCTGTGGGTTCTCTTTTGAGGCTACACGTTTAGACGTACACACCACACCAAATCTTTTTGAGTTATAACGTGTTGTTTAGGAGATACAAACTAATATTGTAAGATGCCTTATTTCTTCTCGTAAAGTTTAAGTTTTTCCAATAAGTATGTATTTGTCTTTACTCTGCAACACTGTATTTACTTATAACGTGGTATTCTTACATATTGTTTCGAGAGAAAACTCTCCTTTGCGTTCTCTTTTGAGGCTACACGATTAAACATACACGCAACACCAAAGCTTTTCGAATTACAATTTGTTTTTTAGGAAAAACAAGATAATTTCGCACGATGCGGGATTTCCTTAAAACGTGGTTTTCTGACAAATTTTGACGAATGAAAATACTCCTGTGGGTTCTCTTTTGAGGCTGCACGTTTAGATGTACACACCACACGAAATCTTTTCGAGTTACAACGTGTTGTTTAGGAGATAAAAGCTAATTTTGTTCGATGCGTTATTTCTTCTTATAAAGTTTAAATTTTTCCAATACATACGTATTTGCCTTTACTCTGCAACACTCTATTTCCTTATAACGTGGTATTTTTGCATATTCTTTCGAGAGAAAACTCTCCTCTGCGTTCTCTTTCGAGGCTACATGCTTAGACATACACGCAACACCAAAGCTTTTCGAATTACAACCTGTTGTTTACGAATAACAAGATAATTTCACATGATGCGGATTTCCTTAAAACGTGGTTTTCTGAAAAATTTTGAGGAAAGAAAATTCTCCTGTGGGTTCTCTTTTGAGGCTACATGTTTAGTTGTAAACGACACACCAAATCTTTTCGAGTTACAACGTGTTGTTTAGGAGACACAAGCTAATTTTGTACGATGCATTATTACTTCTTGTAAAGTGTTTCCAATACTTATGTGTTTGTCTTTACTCTGCAACACTGTATTTCCTTATAACGTGGTATTCTTACATATTCTTTCGAGAGAAAACTCTCCTGTGCGTTCTCTTTTGAGGCTACACGCTTAGACATACACGCAACACCAAAGCTTTTCGAATTACAACGTGTTGTTTAGGAAGAACAAGATAATTTCTCACGATGCGGGATTTCCTTAAAACGTGGTTTTCTGACAAATTTTGACCAAAAAAAATTGTCCTGTGGTTCTCTTTTGAGGCTACACGTTTAGACGTACACGCCACACCAAATCTTTTCGAGTTACAACGTGTTGTTTAGGAGATACAAGCTAATTTTGTATGATGCTTTATTTCATCTCGCTAATTTTAAGGGTTTCCAATACGTAAGTATTTGTCTTTATTCTGCAACATTGTACTTCCTTATAACGTGGTATTCTTACATATTCTTTCGAGAGAAAACTCTTCTGTGTGTTCTCTTTTGAGGCTACATGCTTAGACATACACGCAACACCAAAGCTTTTCGAGTTACAACGCGTTGTTTAGGAAAAACAAGATAATTTCGCACGATGCGGGATTTCCTTAATACCTGGTTTTCTGACAAATTTTTACCAAAGAAAATTCTCCTGTGGGTTTTCTTTTGAGGCTACACATTTAGACGTACACGCCACACCAAATGTTTTCGAGTTACAACGTGTTGTTTAGGAGATACAAACTAATTTTTTACAATGCGTTATTTCTTCTCATAAAGTGTTTCCAATAAGTACGTATTTGTCTTTACTCTGCAACACTGTATTTCCTTATAACGTGGTATTCTTACATATTCTTTCGAGAGAAAACTCTCCTGTGCGTTCTCTTTTGAGGCTACACGCTTAGACATACACGCAACACCAAAGCTTTTCGAATTACAACGTGTTGTTTAGGAAAACAAGATACTCTCTCACGATAATTTTGCACGATGCAGGATTTCCTTAAAACGTGGTTTTCTGAAAATTTTGACGAAAGAAAATTCTCCTATGGGTTCTCCTTTGAGGCTACACGTTTAGACGTACACTCCACACCAAGTCATTTCAAGTTACAACGTGTTGTTTAGGAGATACGAGCTAATTTTGTAAGATGCTTTATTTCATCTCGTAAAGTTTAAGGGTTTCCAATACGTACCTATTTGTCTTTACTCTGCAACACTGTATTTCCTTATAACGTGGTATTCTTACATATTCTTTCGAGAGAAAACTCTCCTGTGTGTTCTCTTTTGAGGCTATACACTGAGACATACACGCAACACAACAGCTTTTCGTGTTACAATGTGTTGTTTAGGAAAAACAAGATAATTTCGCACGATGCAGGATTTCCTTAATACATGGTTTTCTGACAAATTTGACCAAAGAAAATTCTCCTGTGGGTTCTCTTTTGAGGCTACACGTTTAGACGTACACGCCACATCAAATCTTTTCGAGTTACAACGTGTTGTTTAGGAGATACAAGCTAATTTTGTACAATGCGTTATTTCTTCTCGTAAAGTGTTTCCAATACGTACGTATTTGTCTTTACTCTGCAACACTGTATTTCCTTATAACGTGGTATTCTTACAAATTCTATCGAGAAAATACTCTACTTTGCGTTCTCTTTTGAGGCTACGCGCTTAGACATACACGCAACACCAAAACTTTTCGAGTTACAACTTGTTGTTTAGGAAAAAGAAGATAATTTTGCACGATGAGGGATTTCCTTAAAACGTGGTTTTCTCACATATTTTGACGATAGAAAATTCTCCTGTCGGTTCTCTTTTGAGGCTACACGTTTAGACGTACATGCCACACCAAATCCTTTTGAGTTACAACCTGTTGTTTAGGAGATACAAGCTAATTTAGTATGATGCGTTATTTCTTCTTGTAAAGTGTTTCCAATACATACGTTTTTGTCTTTACTCTGCAACACTGTATTTCCTTATAACGTGGTATTCTTACATATTCTTTCGAGAGAAAACTCTCCTGTGCGTTCTCCTTTGAGTCTACACGCTTAGCCATACACGCAACACAGAAGATTTTCGAGTTACAACGTGTTGTTTAGGAAAAACTAGATAATTTCGCACGATGCGAGATTTCGTTAAAACGTGGTTTCTGACAAATTTTGATGTAAGAAAATTCTACTGTCGGTTCTCTTTTGAGGCTACATGTTTAGACGTACATGTCACACGAAATCTTTTCGAGTTACAACGTGTTGTTTAGGAGATACAAGCCAATTTTGTACAATGCTTTATTTCTGCTCTTAAAGTGTTTCCAATATGTACATATTTGTCTTCTCTCTGCAACACTGTATTTCCTTATAACGTGGTATTCTTACATATTCTTTCGAGAGAAAAATCTCTCCTGTGCATTCCCTTTTGAGGCTACACACTTAGACATACACGCAACACCAAAGATTTTCGATTTACAACTTGTTGTTTAGGAAAACAAGATAATTTTGTAGGATGTGGGATTTCGTTAAAATGTGGTTTTCTGACAAATTTTGAAGAAAGAAAATTCTCCAGTGGTTTCTCTTTTGAGACTTCACTTTTAGACGTACATGCCAAACCAAATGTTTTCGAGTTTCCACTTGTTGTTTAGGAGATACAAGCTAATATTGTATGATGCGTAATTTCTTCTCGTAAAGTGTTTCCAATATGTACTTTTTGTCTTTACTTTGCAACACTGTATTTCCTTATAACGTTGTATTCTTACATGTTCTTTCGAGAGAAAACTCTCCTGTTCATTCTCTTTTGAAGCTACACGCTTAGACATACACGCAACACCAAAGCTTTTCGAGTTACAACGTGTTGTTTAGGAAAAACAAGATAATTTCGGAGGATGCAGGATTTCCTTAAAACGTGATTTTCTGACAAATTTTGACGAAAGAAAATTCCCCTTTGTGTTCTCTTTTGAGGCTACACGTTTAGACGTACACGCCAAACCAAAACTTTTCGAGTTACCACGTGTTGTTTAGGAGATACAAGCTAATTTTGTTCGATGCTTTATTTCTTCTCGTAAAGTGTTCCCAATATATACTTATTTGTTTTTACTCTGCAAAATTGTATTTCCTAATAAAGTGGTATTCTTACATATTCTTTCGAGAGAAAACCCTCCTGTGCCTTCTCTTTTGAGGCTCCATGCTTACACATACACGCAACACGAAAGCTTTTCGAGTTACAACATGTTGTTTAGGAAAAAGAAGATGATATCGCACGATGCGGGATTTCATTAAAATGTAGTTTTCTGAAAAATTTTGACAAAAGAAAATTCTCCTGTGGGTTCTCTTTTGAGGCTACACGTTTAGGCGTACACGCCACACCAAATCTTTTCGAGTTACAACCTGTTGTTTAGGAGATACAAGCTAATTTTGTAAGATGCGTTAATTCTTCTCGTAAGGTGTTTCCAATACGTAAGTATTTGTCTTTACTCTTCAACACTGTATTTCCTTATAACGTGGTATTCTTACATATTCTTTCGAGAGAAAATTATCCTGTGCGTTCCCTTTTGAGGCTACACACTTAGACATACAGGCAACACCAAAGCTTTTCGAGTTACAACGTGTTGTTTATTAATAAAAAGATAATTTCGCACGATGTGGGATTTCCTTAAAACGTGGTTTTCTGACAAATTTTGACAAAAGAATATTCTCCTGTGGGTTCTCTTTTGACGCTAAACGTATAGACGTGCACGCCACACCAAATCCTTTCGAGTTACCACGTGTTGTTTAGGAGATACAAGCTAATTTTGTATGATGTGTTATTTCTTCTCGTAAAGTGTTGCCAAAACGTACGTATTTGTCTTTCTCTGCAACACTGTATTTCCTTATAACGTGGTATTCTTACATATTCTTTCGAGGAAAAACTCTCCTGTGCATTCTCTTTTGAGGCTACACGCTTAGACATACACGCAACACCAAGGCTTTTCGAGTTAAAACGTGTTGTTTAGGAAAAACAAGATTATTTCGCACGATGCGAGATTTCCATAAAACGTGGTTTTCTGAAAAATTTTGACGAAAAAAGTTTTCCTGTGGGTTCTCTTTTGAGGCTACACGTGTAGAGGTACGAGCCACACCAAATCTTTTCGAGTTACAACATGTTGTTTAGGAGATACAAGCTGATTTTGTACGATGCGTTATTTCTTCTCTTAAAGTGTTTCCAATACGTACTTAGTTGTCTTTACTCTGCCACACCGTATTTCCTTATAACGTGGTATTCCTACATACTCTTTCGAGAGAAAACTTTTCTGTGCATTCTCTTTTGAGGCTACACGCTTAGAAATACACGCAACCCCAAAGCTTTTCGATTTACAACGTGTTGTTTGGAAAAACAAGATAATTTCGCACGATGCGAGATTTTCTTAAAACGTGGTTTCTGACAAATTTTGATGAAAGAAAATTCTCCTGTGGGTTCTCTTTTGAGGCTACACGTTTAGACGTACATGTCACACCAAATCTTTTTGAGTTATAACGTGTTGTTTAGGAGATACAAGCTAATTTTTTATGATGCGTTACTTCTTCTCCTAAAGTGTTTCCAATACATATGTATTTTTGTTCACTCTACAACACTGTATTTCCTTATAACGTGGTATTCTTACCTATTCTTTTGAAAGAAAACTCTCCTGTGCCTTCTCTATTGAGGCTCCACACTTAGACATACACGCAACACTAAAGCTTTTCGAGTTACAACATGTTGTTTAGGAAAAAGAAGATGATTTCGCACGATGCGGGATTTCCTTAATACGTGGTTTTCTGAAAAATTTTAACGAAAGAAAATTCTCCTGTGGGTTCTCTTTTGAGGCTACACGTTTAGACGTACACGCCACATCAAATCTTTTCGAGTTACAATGTGTTGTTTAGGAGATACAAGCTAATTTTGTATGATGCGTTAATTCTTCTCATTAAGTGATTCCAATACGTACATATTTGTCTTTACTCTGCAATACTGTATTTCATTATAATGTGGTATTCTTATGTATTCTTACTAGAGAAAACGTGGTTTTCTTACATATTCTTTCGAGAGAAAACTATCCTGTGCGTTCCCTTTTGAGGCTACACACTTAGACATACAGGCAACACCAAAGCTTTTCGAGGTACAACGTGTTGTTTATGAAAAAAAAGATAATTTCGCACGATGCGGGATTTCCTTAAAACGTGGTTTTCTGACAAATTTTGAAGAAAGAAAATTCTCCTGTGGGTTCTCTTTTGAGGCTACACGTTTAGACGTACACACCACACCAAATCCTTTCGAATTACCACGTGTTGTTTAGGAGATACAAGCAAATTTTGTACGATGCAATATTTCTTCTCGTAAAGTTTTTCCAATACGTACGTATTTGTCTTTACTCTGCAACACTGTATTTCCTTATAACGTTGTATTCGTACATGTTCTTTCGAGAGAAAACTCTCCTGTGCGTTCTCTTTAGAGGCTCCATGCTTACACATACACGCAACACCAAAGCTTTTCGAGGTATAACGTTTTGTTTAGCAAAAAGAAGATGATTTCGCACGATACGGGATTTCCTTAAAACGTGGTTTTCTGACAAATTTTGAAGAAAGAAAATTCTCCTGTGGGTTCTCTTTTGAGGCTACATGTTTAAATGAACACGCCACACCAAATCTTTTCGAGTTACAATGTGTTGTTTTGGAGATACAAGCTAATTTTGTACGATGCGTTAATTCTTCTCCTAAAGTGTTTCCAATATGTACTTATTTGTCTTTACTCTGCAAAATTGTATTTCCTTATAACGTGGTATTCTTACATATTCTCTCGAGAGAAAACTCTCCTGTGCCTTCTCTTTTGATGCTCCACGCTTACACATACACGCAACACCAATGCTTTTCTAGTTACAACATGTTGTTTAGGAAAAAGAAGGTGATTTCGCACGATGCGGAATTTCCTTAAAACGTGGTTTTCTGAAAAATTTTTAAGAAAGAAAATTCTCCTGTGGGTTCTCTTTTGAGGCTACACGTTTAGACGTACACACCACACCAAAAGTTTCGAGTTACAACTTGTTGTTTAGGAGATACAACCTAATTTTGTACTATGCATTAATTCTTCTAGTAAAGTGTTTCCAATACGTACGTGTTTCTCTTTACTCTGCAACACTGTATTTCCTTTTTTTTTTTTTTTCTCTTTTTTTTTATTTGATATAATTTATTTACATTTCAAATGATTTCCCCTTTTCTAGCCCCCCCCCCACTCCCCGAAAGTCCCGTAAGCCCCCTTCTCTTCCCCTGTCCTCCCTCCCACCCCTTCCCAGTTCCCCGTTCTGGTTTTGCCAAATACTGTTTCACTGAGTCTTTCCAGAACCAGGGACCACTCCTGCTTTCTTCTTGTATCTCATTTGATGTGTGGATTATGTTTTGGGTATTCCAGTTTTCTAGGTTAATAACCACTTATTAGTGAGTGCATACCATGATTCACCTTTTGAGTCTGGGTTACCTCACTTAGTATGATGTTCTCTAGCTCCATCCATTTGCCTAAGAATTTCATGAATTCATTGTTTCTAATGGCTGAATAGTACTCCATTGTGTAGATATACCACATTTTTTGTATCCACTCTTCTGTTGAGGGATACCTGGGTTCTTTCCAGCATCTGGCAATTATAAATAGGGCTGCTATGAACATAGTAGAGCATGTATCCTTATTACATGGTGGGGAATCCTCTGGGTATATGCCCAGGAGTGGTATAGCAGGATCTTCTGGAAGTGAGGTGCCCAGTTTTCGGAGGAACCGCCAGACTGCTTTCCAGAGTGGTTGTACCAATTTGCAACCCCACCAGCAGTGGAGGAGTGTTCCTCTTTCTCCGCACCCTCTCCAACACCTGCTGTCTCCTGAATTTTTAATCTTAGCCATTCTGACTGGTGTAAGATGAAATCTTAGGGTTGTTTTGATTTGCATTTCCCTAATGACTAATGAAGTGGAGCATTTTTTAAGATGCTTCTCCGCCATCCGAAGTTCTTCAGGTGAGAATTCTTTGTTTAACTCTGTACCCCATTTTTTAATAGGGTTGTTCGGTTTTCTGGAGTCTAACTTCTTGAGTTCTTTATATATATTGGATATTAGCCCTCTATCTGATGTAGGATTGGTGAAGATCTTTTCCCAATTTGTTGGTTGCCGATCTGTCCTCTTGATGGTGTCCTTTGCCTTACAGAAACTCTGTAACCTTATGAGGTCCCATTTGTCAATTCTTGCTCTTAGAGCATACGCTATTGGTGTTCTGTTCAGAAACTTTCTCCCTGTACCGATGTCCTCAAGGGTCTTCCCCAGTTTCTTTTCTATTAGCTTCAGAGTGTCTGGCTTTATGTGGAGGTCCTTGATCCATTTGGATTTGAGCTTAGTACAAGGAGACAAGGATGGATCAATTCGCATTCTTCTGCATGCTGACCTCCAGTTGAACCAGCACCATTTGTTGAAAAGGCTATCTTTTTTCCATTGGATGTTTTCAGCCTCTTTGTCGAGGATCAAGTGGCCATAGGTGTGTGGGTTCATTTCTGGATCTTCAATCCTGTTCCATTGATCCTCCTGCCTGTCACTGTACCAATACCATGCAGTTTTTAACACTATTGCTCTGTAGTATTGCTTGAGGTCAGGGATACTGATTCCCCCAGATTTTCTTTTGTTGCTGAGAATAGTTTTAGCTATCCTGGGTTTTTTGTTGTTCCAGATGAATTTGATAATTGCTCTTTCTAACTCTGTGAAGAATTGAGTTGGGATTTTGATGGGTATTGCATTGAATCTGTATAGTGCTTTAGGCAAAATGGCCATTTTAACTATATTGATTCTACCGATCCATGAGCATGGGAGGTTTTCCCATTTTTTGAGGTCTTCTTCCATTTCCTTCTTCAGAGTCTTGAAGTTCTTGCCATACAGATCTTTCGCATGTTTGGTAAGAGTCACCCCAAGATACTTTATACTGTTTGTGGCTATTGTGAAGGGGGTCATTTCCCTAATTTCTTTCTCAGCCTGCTTATCCTTTGAGTATAGGAAGGCCACTGATTTGCTTGAGTTGATTTTGTAACCTGCCACTTTGCTGAAGTTGTTTATCAGCTGTAGGAGCTCTCTAGTGGAGTTCTTTGGGTCACTTAGGTAGACGATCATGTCGTCTGCAAATAATGATAGTTTGACTTCCTCCTTTCCAATTTGTATCCCTTTGACCTCCTTATGTTGTCGAATTGCCCGAGCTAGTACCTCAAGTACAATATTGAAAAGATAAGGAGAAAGGGGGCAGCCTTGTCTGGTCCCTGATTTCAGTGGGATTGCTTCAAGTTTCTCTCCGTTTAGTTTGATGCTGGCTACCGGTTTGCTGTATATTGCTTTTACTATGTTTAGGTATGGGCCTTGAATTCCTGTTCTCTCCAAGACTTTAAGCATGAAAGGATGCTGAATTTTGTCAAATGCTTTTTCAGCATCCAATGAAATGACCATGTGGTTTTGTTCTTTGAGTTTGTTTATGTAGTGGATTGTATTGATGGATTTCCGTATATTGAACCAACCCTGCATTCCCGGGATAAAGCCTACTTGATCATGGTGGATGATCGTTTTGATGTGTTCTTGGATTCGGTTGGCAAGAATTTTGTTGAGTATTTTTGCATCGATGTTCATAAGGGAAATTGGTCTGAAGTTCTCTTTCTTTGTTGGATCTTTGTGTGGCTTTGGTATCAGCGTAATTGTGGCTTCGTAGAAGGAATTGGGTAGTGTTCCTTCTGTTTCTATTTTGTGGAATAGTTTGAAGAGTATTGGTGTTAACTCTTCTTTGAAGGTCTGGTAGAATTCTGCACTGAAACCATCTGGTCCTGTGCTTTTTTTGGTTGGAAGACTTTCTATGACTCCTTCTATTTCTTTAGGCTTTATGGGACTGTTTAGATGGTCTAGTTGGTCCTGATTTAATTTTGGTATTTGGTATCTGTCAAGGAAATTGTCCATTTCCTCCAGATTCTCCAGTTGTGTTGAGTACAGGCTCTTGTAGTAGGATCTGATGATTTTTTGGATTTCCTCAGTTTCCGTTGTTATGTCTCCCTTTTCATTTCTAAGTTTGTTAATTTGGATACTTTCTCTGTGCCCTTTGGTCAGTCTGGCTAAGGGTTTACCTATCTTGTTGATTTTCTCAAAGAACCAGCTCCTGGTTTTGTTGATTTTTTGTATGGTTCTCTTTGTTTCTACTTGATTGATTTCGGCCCTGAGTTTGATGATTTCCTGCCTTCTACTCCTCCTGGGTGAAATAGCTTCTTTTTGTTCTAGGGCTTTCAGGTGTGTCATTAAGTTGGTAATGTATGCTCTCTCCATTTTCTTTTTGGAGGCACTCAGGGCTATGAGTTTTCCTCTTAGCACTGCTTTCATTGTGTCCCATAGATTTGGGTATGTTGTGTTTTCATTTTCATTGTGTTCTAAAAAGTCTTTAATTTCTTTCTTTATTTCTTCCTTGACCAAGGTGTCATTGAGTAGAGTATTGTTCAATCTCCACGTGTTTGTGGGTTTTCTGTTGTTTCTGTTGCTATTGAAGACCACTTTTATTCCATAGTGATCAGATAGGAGGCATGGGATTAGTTCTATCTTTTGATATTTGTTGAGGTCTGTCTTGTGACCAATTATATGGTCGATTTTGGAGAAGGTACCATGAGGTGCTGAAAAAAAGGTATATTCTTTTGTTTTAGGATAGAATGTTCTATATATATCAGTTAAATCTAATTGGTCCAAAGCTTCAATTAGTTTCATTGTGTCCTTGTTTAGTTTCTGTTTTCCTGATCGGTCCATTGAGGAAAGTGCAGTGTTGAAGTCACCCACAATTATTGTGTTAGGTGCAATGTGTGCTTTGAGTTTTAATAAAGTTTCTTTTATGAAAGAGGGTGCCCTTGCATTTGGAGCATAGATGTTCAGGATTGAGAGTTCTTCTTGTTGTATTTTTCCTTTGACCAGCAAGAAGTGTCCCTCAGAGTCTCTTTTGATGACTTTGGGTTGAAAGTCAATTTTATCTGATATTAAAATGGCTACTCCAGCTTGTTTCCTGAGACCATTTGCTTGTAAAATTGTCTTCCAGCCTTTTACTCTAAGGTAGTGTTTGTCTTTGACCCTGAGGTGTGTTTCCTGTAAGCAGCAAAATGTAGGGTCCTGTTTACGTATCCAGTCAGTTAGTCTGTGTCTTTTTATTGGGGCATTGAGTCCATTGATGTTAAGAGATATTAAGGAATAGTGATTGTTACTTCCTATCATTTTTGACGTTATTTTTTAAATTTGATTGCTTAACTTATTTGGGTTTGATGAAAGGTTACTATCTTGCTTTTTTCAGGGTGGAGTTTCCCTCCTTGTATTGGTGTTGTCCTCCTATTATCCTTTTTAGGGCTGGGTTTGTGGATAGATATTGGGTGAACTTGGTTTTGTCGTGAAATATCTTAGTTTCTCCATCTATGGTGATTGAGAGTTTTGCTGGATATAGTAGTTTTGGTTGGCATTTGTGTTCTCTTAGAGTCTGCATGAGATCTGCCCAGGACCTTCTAGCCTTCATAGTCTCAGGTGAAAAGTCTGCTGTGATTCTGATAGGTCTTCCTTTATATGTTACTTGGCCTTTTTCTCTTACTGCCTTTAGTATTCTTTCTTTGTTTAGAACATTTGGTGTTTTGATTATTATGTGACGGGAAGTATTTCTGTTCTGGTCCAGTCTGTTTGGAGTTCTGTAGGCTTCTTGTATATTCATGGGCATCTCTCTCTTTAGGTTAGGGAAGTTTTCTTCCATAATTTTATTGAAGATATTTGCTGGCCCTTTAAGTTGTAAATCTTCACTCTCATCTATGCCTATAATCCTTAGGTTTGGTCTTCTCAATGTGTCCTGGATTTCCTGGATATTTTGGGTTACAAGCTTTTTGCACTTTGCATTTTCTTTAACTGTTGAGTCCATGGTTTCTATGGAATCTTCAGCATCTGAGATTCTTTCTTCTATCTCTTGTATTCTGTTGTTGATATTTGCATCTCTGTCCCCTGATTTCTTCCCAAGGCATTCTATCTCCAAAGTTGTCTCCCTTTGAGTTTTCTTAGTTGTTTCTACTTCTGATTTTAGATCCTGGATGGTTTTGCTTAGCTCCTTCCCTTGCATGTTTGTGTTTTCCTGTAATTCTTTAAGAGATTTTTGTGTTTCCTCTTTCATGAGCTCAGCCTGTTGACCAAAGTTCTCCTGTATTTCTTTAAGAGATTTTTGTGTTTCGTCTTTCATGACCTCAGCCTGTTGAGCAAAGTTCTCCTGTATTTCTTTAAGTGTTTTTTGCATTTCCTCCTTGTTGGCTTTTGTATTCTCCTGGATTTCTTTCAATGATTTTTGTGTTTCCCTTGCAAGGGCTTCTAACTTTCGATCCATTTTCTCCTCAATGTCCTTCATGTGTTCCTGTACCAGCATCATGACCAGTGATTTTAAATCCAAATCTTGTTTTACTGGTGTGATGGGGTATCCAGGACTTGCTGGTAGAGGAGAATTTGGTTCAGATGTTGCCATATTGCCTTGATTTCTGTTAGTGACGTTTCTGCGTTTGCCTTTTGCCATCTGGCTCTCACTGGTGTTACTTGGTCTTGTCAGTGCTGGACTCACCAGTGCAAGCTGCCCCTTCCCCGTTGGCCTCTGGTGCACAGCTTACACTCTGCACTGCCTATAGACAGGGTACTGTTGTCCAGGCTGTTCAGATCCCGAAGCAGGCACCTGAAGGCTCCCGCTGGGGCCTGCAGGATTTATTGGAGCACACCGACTTCTCCCAGCTGGCTGCCCGGAAGCCCCCACTAGCCTCTTGAGGGACCTGGAGATGTGGCGGCCACCCAGGCTGATCTGAAGCGGAGAGAGTTGAGCTGGGGGCTTCTGCCTGAGGCCTTGCCCCAGATTGTGTCTGTGGACCAGGTGGAACCCGTGTGCACCCCCAGGGAGCTCCGAAGGTGAATGTTGCTGTGACCTCCCTGTGCTCCGCTCACTCCGCTGGGCAGCCGATTTCCCCAACCGGGCTGGCGCACACTAGGTTAGCCTTGTCGCCTGGGCCCTGAGTCCAGGCAAACGCCTGGGAGGCCAAGGTCCGAGCAAAGTTCCCCTAGGGCTATGTCTGTTATTTGGGTCCGCCAGGTGACCCGGATGGCGGGCGTGCGCGTCCGCGCTCCGCGAAAGCACCGGGAGAGTCTGTTGTGCTAATAACCTCCTGGGCTGGTTGACACACAGATGGCCCACCAAGCCGCCCAGTTCTTGGGGTCAGTCCTGTGCCTTTTGGGGCCTAGACCCCCGTTTTGTTAGCCTCAGGCTACGCTTGTTAGCAGTCTCTGCCCTCCCGAGCACTCTGGCTCCTGTAGGCAAAATGGCGGCGCGTGCACCGGCCGGGGCAAAAAAAAAACTCCTGGCTGGGTTGGCGCCCCGATGGCCACTCGAACAGCCCAGGGCCTGGGTGCAGGCCAACGCCCGTCTGGCTCAGACCCCTGCGGTGTTGGGCCTAGGATTATGTTTGTGTACCTCAGTCTGACCGATCTCTGGAGCCCGGGATCAAGATGGCGGTGAGTCTCTCCTGACTGGCGGGCAGCCGAGTTCTGAAGTCGTATTTCCTTATAACGTGGTATTCTTACATATTCTTTCGAGAGAAAACTCTCCTGTGTGTTCTCTTTTGAGGCTACATGCTTAGACAAACACGCAACACCAGAGCTTTTCGAGTTAAAACGTGTTGTTTAGGAAAAAATAGATAATTTCGCTCGATGCGAGATTTCCATAAAACGTGGTTTCTGACAAATTTTGATGAAAGAAAATTCTCCTGTGGGTTCTCTTTTGGGGCTACACGTTTAGACGTACACGTCACACCAAATCTTTTCGAGTTACAACGTGTTGTTTAGGAGATACAAGCTAATTTTGTACGATGCTTTATTACTTCTCGTAAAGTGATTCCAATATGTACTTAATTGCCTTTACTCTGCAAAATTGCATTTCTTTATAACGTGGTATTCTTACATATTCTTTCGAGAGAAAACCCTCCTGTGCGTTCTCTTTTGAGGCTCCACGCTTAGACATACAGGCAACACCAAAGCTTTTCGAGTTACAACATGTTGTTTAGGAAAAAGAAGATGATTTGGCACCATGCGGGATTTCCTTAAAACGTGGTTTTCTGAAAAATTTTAACGAAAGAAAATTCTCCTGTGGGTTCTCTTTTGAGGGTACACGTTTAGACGTACACGCCACACCAAATCTTTTCGAGTTACAACGTGTTGTTTAGGAAATACAAGCTAATTTTGTACTGTGCTTTAATTCTTCTCGTAAAGTGTTTCCAATACGTACGTGTTTGTCTTTACTCTGCAACACTGTATTTCCTTATAACTTGGTATTCTTACATATTCTTTTGAGAGAAAACTCTCCTGTGCGTTCTCCTTTGAGGCTCCATGCTTAGACATACACATAACGCCAGAGCTTTTCGAGTTACAACGTGTTGTTTAGGGAAAACAAGATAGTTTCGTACGATGCGAGATTTCCTTAAAACGTGGTTTCTGACAAATTTTGATGAAAGAAAATTCTCCTGTCGGTTCTCTTTTGAGGCTACACGTTTAGACGTACACGTCACACCAAATCTTTTCGAGTTACAACGTGTTGTTTAGGAGATACAAGCTAATTTTTTATGATGCGTTATTTCTTCTCATAAAGTGTTTCCAATATGTACTTATTTGACTTTACTCTGCAAAATTGTATTTCCTTATAACGTGGTATTCTTACATATTATTTCGAGAGAAAACTCTCCTGTGCCTTCTCTTTTGAGGCTCCATGCTTAGACATACACGGAAGACTAAAGCTTTTCTAGTTACAAAATGTTGTTTAGGAAAATGAAGATGATGTTGCACGATGCGGGATTTCCTAAATACGTGGTTTTCTGAAAAATTTTAACGAAAGAAAATTCTCCTGTGTGTTCTCTGTTGAGGCTACACGTTTAGACGTACACGCCACACCAAATCTTTTCGAATTACAACGTGTTGTTTAGGAGATATAAGCTAATTTTTTATGATGCGCTAATTCTTCTCGTAAAGTGTTTCCAATATGTACGTATTTGTCTTTACTCTGCCACACTGTATTTCCTTATAACGTGGTATTCTTACATAATCTTTCGAGAGAAAACTATCCTGGGCGTTCCCTTTTGAGGCTACACACTTAGACATACAGGCAACACCAAAGCGTTTCGAGTTACAACGTGTTGTTTATGAAAAACAAGATAACTTCGCACGATGCAGGATTTCCTTAAATCGTGGTTTTCTGACAAATTTTGACGAAAGAAAATTCTCCTGTGGGTTCTCTTTTGAGGCTACGCATTTAGATGTACACGTCACACCAAATCCTTTCGAGTTACCACGTGTTGTTTAGGAGATACAAGCTAATTTTGTACGATGCGTTATTTCTTCTTGCAAAGTGTTTCCAATACATATGTATTTGTCTTTACTCTTCAACACTGTATTTCCTTATAACGTTGAATTCTTACATGTTCTTTCGAGAGAAAACTCTCCTGTGCCTTCTCTTTTGAGGTTCCACGCTTAGACCTACACGCAACACCAAAGCTTTTCGAGTTAAAACATGTTGTTTAGGAAAAAGAAGATGATTTGGCATGATGCGGGATTTCCTTAAAACGTGGTTTTCTGAAAAATTTTGACGAAAGAAAATTCTCCTGTGGGTTCTCATTTGAGGCTACACGTTTAGATATACATGCCACACCAAATCTTTTCGAGTTACAACGTGTTGTTAAGGAGATACACGCTAATTTTGTAAGACGCGTTAATTCTTCTAGTAAAGTGTTTCCTATACGTACGTATTTGTCTTTACTCTGCAACACTGTATTTCCTTATTCGTGGTATTCTTACATATTCTTTCGAGAGAAAACTATCCTGTGTGTTCCCTTTTGAGGCTACACACTAAGACATACACGCAACACCAAAGCTCTTCGAGTTACAACGTGTTGTTTAGGAAAAGCAAGATAATTTCGCACGATGCGGGATTTCCTTAAAACGTGATTTTCTGAAAAATTTTGATGAAAGAAAATTCTCCTATGGGATCTCTTCTGAGGCTACACCTTTAGACATACATGCCACACCAATTCTTTTCGAGTTACAACGTGTTGTTTAGGAGATACAAGCTAATTTTGTACCATGCATTATTTCTTCTCATAAAGTGTTTCCAATACTTATGTATTTGTCTTTACTCTGCAACATTCGGTATTTTTTCTCGCATGGTAAAAAATTAGCTTGTATCTCCTAAACAACACGTTGTAACTCGAAAAGATTTGTTGTGGCGTTTACATCTAAACGTGTAGCCTCAAAAGTGAACCCACAGGAGAATTTTCTTTCGTCAAAATTTTCCAGAAAACCACGTTTTATGGAAATCCCGCATCGTGCGAAATTATCTTGTTTTTCCTAAACAATACCTTGTACCTCGAAAAGTTTTGGTGTTGCGTGTATGTCTAAGCGTGTAGCCTCAAAAGAGAACGCACAGGAGAGTTTTCTCTCGAAAGAATATATAAGAAAACCACATTATATGGAAATACAGTGTTGCAGAGTAAAGACAAATATGTACGTATGGAAACACTTTATGAGAGGAAAAAACTCATGGTAAAAAATTAGCTTGTACCTCCTCAACAACACGTTGTAACTCGAAAAGATTTGGTGTGGTGTTTACATCTAAACGTGTAGCCTCAAAAGAGAACCCACAGGAGAATTTTCTTTCGTCAAAATTTGTCAGAAAACCACCTTTTAAGGAAATCCCGCATCGTGCAAAATTATCTTGTTTTTCCTAAACAACACGTTGTAACTCAAGAAGCTTTTGTGTTGCGTGTATGTCTAATCGTGTAGCCTCAGAAGAGAACGCACAGAAGAGTTTTCTCTTGAAAGAATATGTAAGAATACCACGTTATAAGGAAATACAGTGTTGCAGAGTAAAGACAAATAGGTACTTATTGGAAACACTTTACGAGAAGAAATAATGTATCGTAAAAAATTAGCTTGTATCTCCTAAACAACACGTTGTAACTCGAAAAGATTTGGTGTGGCGTGTACGTCTAAACATGTAGCCCCAAAAGGGAACCCACAGGAGAATTTTCTTTCGTCAAAATTTGTCAGAAAACCACGTTTTAAGGAAATCCCTCATCGTGCGAAATTATCTTGTTTTTCCTAAACAAGACGTTGTTACTCGAAAAGCTTTGGTGTTGCGTGTATGTCTAAGCGTGTAGCCTCAAAAGAGAATGCACAGGAGAGTTTTCTCTCGAAAGAATATGTAAGAATACCACGTTATTTGGAAATACAGTGTTGCAGAGTAAAGACCAATATGTATATATTGGAAACACTTTATGAGAAGAAATAACGCATGGTAAAAAATTAGCTTGTATCTCCTAAACAACACGTTGTAACTCGAAAAGGTTTGGTGTGGTGTTTACATCTAAACGTGTAGCCTCAAAAGAGAACCCACAGGAGAATTTTCTTTCGTCAAAATTTTTTGAGAAAACCACGTTTTAAGGAAATCCTGCATCATGCGAAATTATCTTGTTTTTCCTAAACAACACGTTGTAACTCGAAAAGCTTTTGGGTTGCGTGTATGTCTAAACGTGTGGCCTCTAAAGAGAATGCACAGGAGAGTTTTCTCTCGAAAGAATATGTAAGAATACCACGTTATAAGGTAATACAGTGTTGCAGAGTAAAGACAAATACATATATATTGGAAACACTTAACGAGAAGAAATAACGCATCTACAAAATTAGCTTGTATCTCCTAAACAACACGTTGTAACTGGAAAAGATTTCATGTGGCGTGTACGTCTAAACATGTAGCCTCAAAAGAGAACCCACAGGAGAATTTTCTTTCGTCAAAATTTGTCATACAACCACGTTTTAAGGAAATCCCGCATCGTGCGAAATTATTTTGTTTTTCTAAAACAACACGTTGTAACTCGACAAGCTTTGGTGTTGCGTGTATGTCTAAGCATGTAGCCTCAAAAGAGAACGCACAGGAGAGGTTTCTCTCGAAAGAATATGTAAGAAAACCACGATATATGGAAATACAGTGTTGCAGAGTAAAGACAAATATGTACGTATTGGAAACACTTAACGAGAAGAAATAACGCATCTACAAAATTAGCTTGTATCTCCTAAACAACACGTTGTGACTCAAAAGGATTTCGTGTGGCGAGTACGTCTAAACGTGTAGCCTCAAAAGAGAACCCACAGGAGTATTTTCTTTCGTCAAAATTTTTCAGAAAACCACGTTTTAAGGAAATCCCGCATCGTGAGAAATTATTTTGTTTTTCCAAAACAACACGTTGTAACTCGAAAAGCTTTGGTGTTGCGTGTATGTCTAAGCATGTAGCCTCAAAAGAGAACGCACAGGAGAGGTTTCTCTCGAAAGAATATGTAAAAAAACCACGATATATGGAAATACAGTGTTGCAGAGTAAAGACAAATATGTACGTATTGGAAACACTTTACGAGAAGAAATAACGCATGGTATAATATTAGCTTGTATCTCCTAAACAACACGTTGTGACTCAAAAGGATTTGATGTGGTGTTTACATCTAAACGTGTAGCCTCAAAAGAGAACCCACAGGAGTATTTTCTTTCATCAAAATTTTTTCAGAAAACCTCGTTTTAAGGAAATCCCGCATCGTGCGAAATTATTTTGTTTTTGCTAAACAACACGTTGTAACTCGAAAAGCTTTGGTGTTGCGTGTATGTCTAAGCGTGTAGCCTCAAAAGAGAATGCACAGTAGAGTATTCTCTCGAAAGAATATGTAAGAATACCACGTTATAAGGAAATACAGTGTTGCAGAGTAAAGACAGATACATACGTATTGGAAACACTTTACGAGAAGGAATAATACATCGTAGAAAATTAGCTTGTATTTCCTAAACAACACGCTGTAACTCGAAAAGATTTGGTGTGGTGTGTACGTTGAAATGTGTAGCCTCAAAAGAGAACCCACAGGAGAATTTTCTTTCGTCAAAATTTGTCAGAAAACCATGTTTTAAGGAAATCCCGCATCGTGCGAAATTATCTTGTGTTTCCCTAACAACACGTTTTAACTCGAAAAGCTTTGGTGTTGCGTGTATGTCTAAACGTGTGGGCTCAAAGAGAAAGCACAGGAGAGTTTTCTCTCGAAAGAATATATAAGAATACCACGTTATAAGGAAATACAGTGTTGCAGAGTAAAGACAATTCTCCAGTGTATTCTCTTTAGATGCTACACGTTTAGAGGTACATGCCACACCAAATTTTTTCGAGTTACAAAGTGATTTTTAGTAAATACAAGCTAATTTTGTACGATGCATTATTTCTTCTCGTAAAGTGTTTCCAATATGCATGCATCTGTCTTTACTCTGCAACACGAGTTTTCTCTCGACAGAATATGTAAGAATACCAAGTTATAAGGAAACACAGTGTTGCAGAATAAAGACAATTACATATGTATTGGAAACACTTTACCAGACGAAATATTGCATCGTACAAAATTAGCTTGTTTCTCCTAAACAACACGTCTTAACTCGAAAAGATTTGGTGTGGCGTGTACGTCTAAAAGTGTAGCCTTATAAGAGAACCCACAGTAGAATTTTCTTTGGTCAAAATTTGTCAGAAAACCACGTTTTAAGGAAATCCCACATCGTGCGAAATTATCTTGTTTTTCCTAAACAACACGTTGTAACTCAAAAAGCTTTGGTATTGGGTGTATGTCTAAGAATGTAGCCTCAAAAGAGAACGCACAGGAGAGTTTTCTCTCGAAAGAATATGTAGGAATACTACGTTATATGGAAAAACAGTGTTACAGAGTAAAGACAATTATGTACGTATTTGAAACACTTTACGAGAAGAAATAATGCATGGGAAAAAATTAGCTTGTATCTCCTAAACAACACGTAGTAACTCGAAAGGATTTGGTGTGGTGTTTACATCTAAAGGTGTAGCCTCAAAAGAGAACCCACAGGAGAATTTTCTTTCATCAAAATTTTTTCAGAAAACCACGTTTTAAGGAAATCCGGCATCGTGTGAAATTATCTGGTTTTTCCTAAACAACACGTTGTAACTCGAAAAGCTTTGGGTTTGCATGTATGTCGAAGCGTGTAGCCTCAAAAGAGAACGCACAAGAGAGTATTCTCTCGAAAGAATATGTAAGAATACCACGTTATAAGGACATACAGTGTTGCAGAGTAAAGACAGATACATACATATTGGAAACACTTTACGAGAAGGAATGATACATCGTACAAAATTAGCTTGTATTTCCTAAACAACACGTTGTAACGCGAAAAGATTTTGTGTGGCGTGTACGTTGAAACGTGTAGCCTCAAAAGAGAACCCACAGGAGAATTTTCTTTCGTCAAAATATGTCAGAAAACCACGTTTTAAGGAAATCCCGCATCGTGCGAAATTATCTTGTTTTTCCTAAACAACACGTTGTAACTCGAAAAGCTTTGGTGTAAAAAACACGTTGTAACTCGAAAAGATTTGGTGTGGTGTTTACATCTAAACGTGTAGCATCAAAAGAGAACCCACAGGAGAATTTTCTTTGGTCAAAATTTTTTCAGAAAACCACGTTTTAAGGAAGTCCTGCATTGTGCGAAATTATCTTGTTTTTCCTAAACAACACGTTGTAACTCGAAAAGCTTTGGTGTTGCGTGTATGTCTAAGCGTGTAGCCCAAAAGAGAACGCACAGGAGAGGTTTTCCTCGAAAGAATATGTAAGAATATCACGTTATAAGGAAATACAGTGTTGCAGAGTAAAGACAATTAAGTACATATTAGACACACTTTACAAGAAGAAATAACGCATCGAACAAAATTTGCTTGTATCTCCTAAACAACAAGTTGTAACTCGAAAAGATTTGGTGTGGCGTGTACGTCTAAACCTGTAGCCTCAAAAGACAACGCACAGGAGAACTTTCTTTCGTCAAAATTTGTCAGAAAACCATGTTTTAAGGATATCCCGCATCGTGCAAAATTATCCTGTTTTTCCTAAACAACACGTTGTAACTCGAAAAGCTTTGGTGTTGCGTGTATGTCTAAGCGTGTAGCCTCTAAAGAGAACGCACCGGAGAGTTTTCTCTCGAAAGAACATGTAAGAATACAATGTTATAAGGAAATACAGTGTTGCAGAGTAAAGACAAATACGTAAATATTGGAAACACTTTACGAGAATAAATAATGCATCGTACAAAATTAGCTTGTATCTCCTAAACAACACGTGGTAATTCAAAAGGATATGGTGTGGCGTGCACGTCTCAACGTGTAGCCTCAAAAGAGAACCCACAGGAGAATTTTCTTTCGTCAAAATTTGTCAGAACACCAAGTTTTAAGGAAATCCCGCATCGTGCGAAATTATCTTCTTTTTCATAAACAACACGTTGTAACTTGACAAGCTTTGGTGTTGCCTGTATGTCTAAGTGTGTAGCCTCAAAAGGGAGCGCACAGGATAGTTTTCTCTCGAAAGAATGTGTAAGAATACCACGTTATAAGGAAATACAGTGTTGCAGAGTAAAGACAAATACGTACGTATTGGAAACACTTTACGAGAAGAAATAAAGCATCGTACAAAATTAGCTTGTATGTCCTAAACAACACGTGGTAACTCGAAAGGATTAGGTGTGATGTGCACGTCGAAACGTGAAGCCTCAAAAGAGAACCAACAGAATAATTTTCTTTCGTCAAAATTTGTCAGAAAACCATGTTTTAAGGAAAACCGGCATCGTGCGAAAGTATCTTGTTTTTTATAAACAACACGTTGTAACTCAAAAAGCTTTGGTGTTGCCTGTATGTCTAAGTGTTTAGCCTCAAAAGGGAATGCACAGGATAGTTTTCTCTCGAAAGAATATGTAAGAATACCACGTTATAAGGAAATACAGTGTTGCAGAGTAAAGACAAATACGTACGTATTGGAAACACTTTACGAGAATTAACGCATTATAAAAAATTAGCTTGTGTCTCCTAAACAACACAATGTAACTCGAAAAGATTTGGTGTGACGTGTACGTCTAAATATGTAGCCTCAAAAGTGAACCCACAGGAGAATTTTCTTTCGTCAAAATTTTTCAGAAAACCAGGTTTTTAGGAAATCCCGCATCATGCGAAATCATCTTCTTTTTCCTAAACAACACGTTGTAACTCGAAAAGCTTTGGTGTTGCGTGTTTGTCTAATCGTGTAGCCTCAAAAGAGAATGCACAGGAGAGTTTTCCCTCGAAAAAATATGTAAGAATACCATGTTATAAGGAAATACAGTGTTGCAGAGTAAAGACAAATATGTACGTATTGGAAACACTTTACGAGAAGAAATAGCGCATCATAAAATATTTGCTTGTGTCTCCTAAACAACACGTTGTAACTGAAAAATATTTGGTGTGGCTCGTACGTCTACACGTGTAGCCTCAAAAGAGAACCTACAGGAGAACTTTCTTTCGTCAAAATTTGTCAGAAAACCACGTTTTAAGGAAATCCCGCTTCGTGCAAAATTATCTTGTTTTTCCTAAACAACACGTTGTACCTCGAAAAGCTTTGGTGTTGCGTGTATGTCTGAGCATGTAGCCTCTAAAGAGAATGCACAGGAGAGTTTTCTCTCGAAAGAACATGTAAGAATACAACGTTATAAGGAAATACAGTGTTGCAGAGTAAAGACAAATACATATGTATTGGAACCACTTTACGAAAAGAAATAACGCATCATACAAAATTAGCTTGTATCTCTTAAACAACACGTTGTAACTCGGAAGGATTTGGTGTGGCGTGCACGTCTAAACGTGTAGCCTCAAAACAGAAGCCACAGGAGAATTTTCTTTCGTCAAAATTTGTCAGAAAACCACGTTTTAAGGAAATCCCGCATCGTACAAAATTATCTTGTTTTCCATAAACAACACGTTGTAACTCGAAAAGCTTTGGTGTTGCCTGTATGTCTAAGTGTGTAGCCTCAAAAGGGAACGCACAGGATAGTTTTCTCTCGAAGGAATATGTAAGAATACCACGTTATAAGGAAATATAATGCTGTAGTGTAAAGACAAATATGTACTTATTGGAAACACTTTATGAGAAGAATTAACGCATCGTAAAAAATTAGCTTATATCTCCTAAACAACACGTTGTAATTCGAAAAGATTTGGTGTGGCTCGTACCTCTACACGTGTAGCCTCAAAAGAGAACCCACAGGAGAAATTTCTTTCGTCAAAATTTTTCAGAAAACCACGTTTTATGGAAATCTCGCATCGTGCTAAATTATCTTGTTTTTCCTAAACAACACATTGTAACTCGAAAAGCTTTGGCGTTGCATGTTTGTCTAAGCGTGTCCCCTCAAAAGAGAACGCACAGGAGAGTTTTCCCTCGAAATAATATGTAAGAATACCATGTTATAAGGAAATACAGTGTAGCAGATTAAAGACAAATAAGTACGTATTGGAAACACTTTACGAGAAGAAATAATGCTTCGTACAAAATTAACTTGTATCTCCTAAACAACACGTGGTAACTTGAAAGGATTTGGTGTGGCGTGTACGTCTAAACGTGTAGCCTCAAAAGAGAACCCACAGGAGAATTTTCTTTATTCAAAATTTTTCAGAAAACCACATTTTAAGGAAATCCCGCATCGTGCGAAATCATCTTTTTTTTCCTAAACAACATGTTGTAACTCGAAAAGCTATGGTGTTGCGTGTATGTGTAAGCGTGGAGCCTCAAAAGAGAAGGCACTGGAGAGTTTTCACTCCAAAGAATATGTAAGAATACCACGTTATAAGGAAATACAATTTTGCAGAGTAAAGACAAATAAGTACATATTAGAAACACTTTACGAGAAGAAATAACACATCTTACAAAATTATCTTGTATCTCCTAAACAACACGTTGTAACTCGAAAGGATTTGGTGTGACGTGTACGTCTAAAAGTGTAGCCTCAAACGAGAACACACAGGAGAATTTTCTTTCATCAAAATTTGTCAGAAACCACGTTTTAAGGAAATCTCGCATCGTGCGAAATTATCTTGTTTTTCCTAAACAACACGTTGTAACTCGAAAAGCTTTGGTGTTGCGTGTATGTCTAAGCGTGTAGCCTCAAAAGAGAACGCACAGGAGAGTTTTCTCTCGAAAGAATATGTAAGAATACCACGTTATAAGGAAATAAAGTGTTGCAGAGTAAAGACAACTACGTACGTATTGGAAACACTTTAAGAGAAGATATAACACATCGTACAAAATAAGCTTGTATCTCCTAAACAACACGTTGTAACTCGAAAAGATTTGGTGTGGCTCGTACCTCTACACTTGTAGCCTCAAAAGAGAACCCACAGGATAACTTTCTTTCGTCAAAATTTTTCAGACAACCACGTTTTATGGAAATCTCGCATCGTGCAAAATTATTTTGTATTTCCTAAACGACACATTGTAACTTGAAAAGCTTTGGCGTTGCGTGTATGTCTAAGCGTGTAGCCTCTAAAGAGAATGCACAGGAGAGTTTTCTCTCGAAAGAATAGGTAAGAATACAACGTTATAAGGAAATACACTGTTGTAGAGTAAAGACAAATAAGTACTTACTGGAAAACTTTACGAGCAGAAGTAACACATCTTACAAAATTAGCTTGTATCTCCGAAACAACACGTGGTAACTCGAAAAGATTTGGTGTGCCGTGTACGTCTAAACGTGTAGCCTCAAAAGAGAACCCACAGGAGAATTTTCTTTCGTCAAAATTTTTCAGAAAACCACGTTTTAAGGAAATCCTGCATCGTGCGAAATCATCTTCTTTTTCCTAAACAACATGTTGTAACTCGAAAAGCTTTGGTGTTGCGTGTATGTGTAAGCATGAAGCCTCAAAAGAGAAGGCACAGGAGAGTTTTCTCTCGAAAGATTATATACGAATACCACGTTATAAGGAAACACAATTTTGCAGAGTAAAGACAAATAAGTACATATTGGAATCACTTTACAAGAAGAAATAACGCATCGTAAAAAAGTAGCTTGTATCTCCTAAACAACACGTTGTAACTCGAAAAGATTTGGTGTGACGTGTATGTCTAAGCGTGTAGCCTCAAAAGGGAACCCACAAGAGACTTTTCTTTCATCAAAATTTGTCAGAAACCACGTTTTAAGGAAATCTCGCATCGTGCGAAATTATCTTGTTTTTCCTAAATAACACGTTATAACTCAAAAAGCTTTGCTGTTGCCTGTATGTCTAAGTGTGTAACCTCAAAAGAGAATGCACAGGATAGTTTTCTCTTGAAAGAATATGTAAGAATACCATGTTATAAGGAAATACAATGTTGCAGAGTAAAGACAAATACGTACGTATTGGAAACACTTTACGAGAAGAATTAACGCATCTTAAAAAATTAGCTTGTATCTCCTAAACAACACGTTGTAACTCGAAAAGATTTGGTGTGGCATGTACGTCTAAACGTGTAGCCTCAAAAGAGAACCTACAGGAGAATTTTCTTTCTTCAAAATTTTTCAAAAAACCACGTTTTAAGGAAATCCCGCATCATGTGAAATCATCTTCTTTTTCCTAAACAACATGTTGTAACTTGAAAAGCATTGGTGTTGCGTGTATGTGTAAGCGTGGAGCCTCAAAAGAAAAGGCACAGGAGAGTTTTCTCTCGAAAGAATATGTAAGAATACCACGTTATACGGAAATACAATTTTGCAGAGTATAGACAAATAAGTACATATTGGAAACACATACAAGAAGAAATAACGCATCGTACAAAATTAGCTTGTATCTCCTAAACAACACGTTGTAACTCGAAAAGATTTGGTGTGGCGTGTACGTCTAAAAGTGTAGCCTCAAAAGAGAACCCACAGGAGAATTTTATTTCATCAAAATTTGTCAGAAACCAGGTTTTAAGGAAATCTCGCATCGTGCAAAATTATCTTGTTTTTCCTAAACAACACGTTGTAATTCGAAAAGCTTTGGTGTTGCGTGTATGTCTAAGCGTGTAGCCTCAAAAGAGAACGCACAGGATAAAATTCTCCTGTGGGTTCTCTTTTGAGGGTACACGTTTAGACGTACACGCCACAACAAATCCTTTCGAGTTATAACGTGTTGTTTAGGAGATACAAGCTAATTTTGTAATATGTGTTATTTCATCTCGTAAAGTTTAAGTGTTTCCAATAAGTATGTATTTGTCTTTACTCTGCAACACTGTATTTCCTTAAAACGTGGTATTCCTACATATTCTTTCGGGAGAAAACTCTCCTGTGCATTCTCTTTTGAGGCTACACGATTAGAAATACACGCAACACCAAATCCTTTCGAGTTACAAAGTGTTGTTTAGGAAAAACAAGATATTTTCGCACGGTGCGGGATTTCCGTAAAAAGTGGTTTTTGACAAATTTTGACCAAAGAAAAGTCTCCTGTGGGTTCTCTTTTGAGGCTACACGTTTAGACGTATACACCACACCAAATCTTTTCCAGTTACAACGTGTTCTTTAGGAGATACAAGCTAATTTTGCATGATGCTTTATTTCTTCTCGTAAAGTGTTTCCAATAAGTACGTATTTGTCTATATTCTGCTTCACTGTATTTCCTTATAACGCGGTATTCTTACATATTCTTTCGAGAGAAAACTCTCCTGTGCGTTCCCCTTTGAGGCTACGCACTTAGACATACACGCAACACCAAAGCTTTTCGAGTTACAACGTGTTGTTTAGGAAAAACAAGATAATTACGCACGATGCGGGATTTCCTTAATAAGTGGTTTTCTGAAAATTTTGACCAAGGAAAATTCCTCTATGGGTTCTCTTTTGAGGCTACACGTTTAGACGTACAGGCCACACCAAATCTTTTTAAGTTATACCGTGTTGTTTAGGAGATACAAGCTAATTTTGTACGATGCGTTATTTCTTCTCCTAAAGTGTTTCCAATAAGTAAGTATATGTCTTTATTCTGCAACACTGTATTTCCTTATAATGTGGTATTCTTACATATTCTTTCAAGAGAAAACTCTCCTGTGCGTTCTCATTTGAGGCTACACGCTTAGACATATACGCAACACCAAAGCTTTTCGAGTTACACCGTGTTGTTTAGGAAGAACAAGATAATTTTGCAAGATGCGGGATTTCCTTAAAACTTGGTTTTCTGACAAATTTTGACGAAAGAAAATTCTCCTGAGGGTTCTCTTTTGAGGCTACACATTTAGATGTACACGCCACACCAAATCTTTTTGAGTTTCAACGTGTTGTTTAGGAGATACAAGCTAATTTTTTAAGATGCGTTATTTCTTCTCGTAAAGTGTGTCCAATACGTACTTATTTGTCTTTACTCTGCAACACTGTATTTCCTTATAACGTGGTATTCTTACATATTCTTTCGAGAGAAAACTCTCTTGTGTGTTCTCTTTTGAGGCTACACGCTTAGACATACACGCAGCACCAAAGCTTTTCGAGTTACAACGTGTTGTTTAGGAAAAACAAGATAATTTCCACGATGCGGGATTTCCATAAAACGTGGTTTTCTGACAAATTTTGACGAAAGAAAATTCTCCTGTGAGTTCTCTTTTGAGGCTGCACGTTTAGACGTACACGCCACACCAAATCTTTTCAAGTTACATCGTGTTGTTTAGGAGATACAAGCTAATTTTGTACGATGCGTTATTTCTTCTCGTAAAGTGTTTCCAATACATACGTAATTGTCTTTACTCTGCAACACTGTATTTCCTTATAACGTGGTATTCTTATATATTCTTTCGAGAGAAAACTCTCCTGTGCGTTCTCTTTTGAGGCCACACGTTTAGACATACACGCAACACCAAAGCTTTTCGAGTTACAATGTGTTGTGTAGGAAAAACAAGATAATTTCGCACAATGCGGGATTTACTTAAAACAGGTTGTAATTCGAAAAGCTTTGGTGTTGCGTGTATGTCTAAGCATGTAGCCTCTAAAGAGAACGCACAGGAGAGTTTTTCTCTCGAAAGAATATGCAAGATTACCACGTTATAAGGAAATACAGTGTTGCAGAGTAAAGGCAAATACATACGTATTGGAAACATTTAACCTTAACGAGAAGAAATAACGCATCTTAAAAAATTAGCTTGTATCTCCTAACCAACACGTTGTAACTCGAAAGGATTTGGTGTGGCGTGTAAGTCTAAACGTGTAGCCTCAAAACAGAACCCACAGGAGAATTTTCTTTCTTCAAAATTTGTCAGAAAACCACGTTTTATGGAAATCCCGCATCGTGCGAAATTATCTTGTTTTTCCAAAACAAGACGTTGTAACTCAAAAAGCTTTGTTGTTGCGTGTATGTCTAAGCGTGTAGCCTCAAAAGAGAATGCAAAGGAGAGTTTTTTCTCGAAAGAATATGTAAGAATACCACGTTATTATGAAACACAGTGTTGTAGAGTAAAGACAAATACGTATTGGAAAAACTTTAGGAGGAGAAATAACGCATCATAAAAAATTAGCTTGTATCTCCTAAACAACACATTGTAACTTAAAAAGATTTGGTGTGGCCTGTACATCTAAACGTGTAGCCTCAAAAGAGAACCCAGGAGAATTTTCTTTCGTCAAAATTTTCCAGAAAACCACGTTTTAAGGAAATCCCGCATCGTGCGCAATTATCTTGTTTTTCCTAAACAACACGTTGTAACTCGAAAAGCTTTGGTGTTTGGTGTATGTCTAAGCGTGTAGCCCCAAAAGAGAACGCACAGGAGAGTTTTCTCTCGAAAGAATATGTAAGAATACCACGTTATAAGGAAATACAGTTTTGCAGAGTAAAGACAAATACGTACGTATTGGAAGCACTTTATGAGAGAAATAACGCATCTTGCAAAATTAGCCTGTATGTCCTAAACAACACGTTGTAACTCAAAAAGATTTGGTGTGGCGTGTTCGTCTAAAAGTGTAGCCTCAAAAGAGAACCCACAGGAGAGTTTTCTTTCGTCAAAATTTGTCAGAAAACCACGTTTTAAGGAAATCCCGCATCGTGCGAAATTATCTTGTTTTTCCTAAACAACACGTTGTAACTAGAAAAGCTTTGGTGTTGCGTGTATGTCTAAGCATGCAGCCTCAAAAGAGAATGCACAGGAGAGTTTTCTCTCGAAAGAATATGTAAGAATGCCACGTTATAAGGAAATATATTGCTGCAGAGTAAAGACATATACGTACTTAATGGAAACACATTATGAGAAGAAATAACGCATGGTACAAAATTAGCTTGTATCTCCGAAACAACACGTGGTAACTCAAAAAGATTTGGTGTGGCATGTACGTCTGAAAGTGTAGCCTCAGAAGAGAACCCACAGGAGAATTTTCTAACGTCAAAATTTGTCAGAAAACCACGTTTTAAGGAAATCCCGCATCGTGCGTAATTATCTTGTTTTTCCTAATCAACACGTTGTAACTCGAAAAGCTTTGGTGTTGCGTGTATGTCTAAGCGTGTAGCCTCCAAAGAGAACGCACAGGATAGTTTTCTCTCAAAAGAATATGTAAGAAAACCATGTTATAAGGAAATAAAGTGTTGCAGAGTAAAGACAAATACGTACTTATGGGAAACACTTTACGAGAAGAAATAACGCATCATGTAAAATTAGCTTGTATCTCCTAAACAACACGCTGTAACTCGAAAAGATTTGGTGTGGCGTGTAGGTCTAAACGTGTAGCCTCAAAAGAGAACCCACAGGAGAGTTTTCTTTTGTCAAAATTTGTCAAAAACCACGTTTTAAGGAAATCCCGCATCGTGCGAAATTATCTTGTTTTTCCTAAACAACATGTTGTAACTCGAAAAGCATTGGTGTTGCGTGTATGTCTAAGCGTGTAGCCTCAAAAGAGAACGCACAGGAGAGTTTTCTCCCGAAAGAATATGTAGGAATACCACGTTATAAGGAAATACAGTGTTGCAGAGTAAAGACAAATACATACTTATTGGAAACACTTAAACTTAACGAGTAGAAATAACACATAGTACAAAATTAGCTTGTATCTCCTAAACAAAACGTTATAACTCGAAAGGATTTGGTGTGGCTTGTACGTCTAAATGTGTACCCTCAAAAGAGAACCCACGGGAGAATTTTCTTTCGTCAAAATTTGTCAGAAAACCAAGTTTTAAGGAAATCGCGCATCATGCGAAATTATCTTGTTTTTCCTAAACAACACGTTGTAACTCGAAAAGCTTTGGTGTTGCATGTATGTCTATGCGTGTAGCCTCCAAAGAGAACGCACAGGAGAGTTTTCTCTCGAAAGAATATGTAAGAATACCACGTTATAAAGAAATACAGTGTTGCAGAGTAAAGGCAAATACATACCTATTGGAAACACTTAAACTTTACGAGAAGAAATAACGCATCTAAAAAAATTAGCTTGTATCTCCTAAACAACACGTTGTATCTCAAAAAGATTTGATGTGGTGTGTACATCTAAACGTGTAGCCTCAAAAGAGAACCCACAGGAGAATTTTCTTTCGTCAAAATTTGTCAGAAAACCACGTTTTATGGAAATCCCGCATCGTGCGAAATTATCTTTTTTTTCGGAAACAACACGTTGTAACTCGAAAAGCTTTGTTGTTGCATGTATGTCTAAGCGTGTAGCCTCAAAAGAGAATGCAAAGGAGAGTTTTGTCTCGAAAGAATATGTAAGAATACCACGTTATTAGGAAACACAGTGTTGTAGAGTAAAGACAAATACGTATTGGAAAAACTTTACGAGAAGAAATAAAGCATAGTACAAAATTAGCTTGTATCTCCTAAACAACACGTTGTAACTTACAAAGATTTGGTGTGGCCTGTACGTCTAAACGTGTAGCTTCAAAAGAGAACCCACAGGAGAATTTTCTTTCGTCAAAATTTTTCAGAAAACCACGTTTTACGGAAATCCCGCATCGTGCACAATTATCTTCTTTTTCCTAAACAACACGTTGTAACTCGAAAAGCTTTGGTGTTGCGTCTGTGTCTAAGCGTGTAGCCTCAAAAGAGAACGTATAGGAGAGTTTTCTCTCAAAAGAGTATGTAAGAATACCACTTTATAAGGAAATATAGAGTTGCAGAGTAAAGGCAAATACATATGTATTGGGAACACTTTACCAGAAGAAATAACGCAACGTACAAAATTAGCTTGTATCTCCTAAACAACAAGTTGTAACTCGAAAAGATTTGGTGTGGCGTGTACGTCTAAACGTGTAGCCTCAAAAGAGAACCCACAGGAGAATTTTCTTTCGTCAAAACTTTTCAGAAAACCACGTTTTAAGGAAATCCCACATCGTGCGAAATTATCTTGTTTTTCCTAAACAACACGTTGTAACTCGAAAAGCTTTGGTGTTGCGTGTATGTCTAAGCGTGTAGCCTCAAAAGAGAACGCACAGGAGAGTTTTTTCTCGATAGAATTTGTAAGGATACCACGTTATAAGGAAATACAATGTTGCAGAATAAAGACAAATACGTATGTATTGGAAACCCATAAACTTTACGAGATGAAATAAAGCATCGTACAAAATTAGCTTGTATCTCCTAAACAACACGTTGTAACTCGAAAAGATTTGTTGTGGCGTGTACGTCTAAACGTGTAGCCTCAAAAGAGAACCCACAGGAGAATTTTCTTTCATCAAAATTTTTCAGAAAACCACGTTTTAAGGAAATCCCGCATCGTGAAAAATTATCTTGTTCTTCCTAAACAACACATTTTAACTCGAAAAGCTTTGGTGTAGGGTGTATGTCTAAGCGTGCAGCCTCAAAAGAGAATGCACAGGAGAGTTTTCTCTCGAAAGAATATGTAAGAATACCACGTTATAAGGAAACATATTGCTGCAGAGTAAAGACGTATACGTACTTATTGGAAACACATTATGAGAAGAAATAGCACATGGTACAAAATTAGCTTGTATCTCCAAAACAACACGTGGTAACTCAAAAAGATTTGGTGTGGCGTGTACGTCTGAACATGTAGCCTCAAAAGAGAACCCACAGGAGAATTTTCTTACGTCAAAATTTCTCAGAAAACCACGTTTTAAGGAAATCCCGCATCGGGCGAAATTATCTTGTTTTTCCTAACCAACACGTTGTAACTCGAAAAGCTTTGGTGTTGCGTGTATGTCTAAGCGTGTAGCTTCCAAAGAGAACGCACAGGATAGTTTTCTCTCGAAAGAATATGTAAGAATACCACGTGATAAGGAAATACAGTGTTGCAGAGTAAAGACAAATACGTACTTATTGGAAACACTTTACAAGAAGAAATAACGCATCATGCAAAATTAGCTTGTATCTCCTAAACAACACGCTGTAACTCGAAAAGATTTGGTGTGACGTGTATGTCTAAGCGTGTAGCCTCAAAAGAGAACCCACAGGAGAGTTTTCTTTTGTCAAAATTTGTCAGAAACCACGTTTTAAGGAAATCTCGCATCGTGCGAAATTATCTTGTTTTTCCTAAATAACACGTTATAACTCAAAAAGCTTTGCTGTTGCCTGTATGTCTAAGTGTGTAACCTCAAAAGAGAATGCACAGGATAGTTTTCTCTTGAAAGAATATGTAAGAATACCACGTTATAAGGAAATACAATGTTGCAGAGTAAAGACAAATACGTACGTATTGGAAACACTTTACGAGAAGAATTAACGCATCTTAAAAAATTAGCTTGTATCTCCTAAACAACACGTTGTAACTCGAAAAGATTTGGTGTGGCATGTACGTCTAAACATGTAGCCTCAAAAGAGAACCTACAGGAGAATTTTCTTTCTTCAAAATTTTTCAAAAAACCACGTTTTAAGGAAATCCCGCATCGTGTGAAATCATCTTCTTTTTCCTAAACAACATGTTGTAACTTGAAAAGCATTGGTGTTGCGTGTATGTGTAAGCGTGGAGCCTCAAAAGAAAAGGCACAGGAGAGTTTTCTCTCGAAAGAATATGTAAGAATACCACGTTATACGGAAATACAATTTTGCAGAGTATAGACAAATAAGTACATATTGGAAACACTTACAAGAAGAAATAACGCATCGTACAAAATTAGCTTGTATCTCCTAAACAACACGTTGTAACTCGAAAAGATTTGGTGTGGCGTGTACGTCTAAAAGTGTAGCCTCAAAAGAGAACCCACAGGAGAATTTTATTTCATCAAAATTTGTCAGAAACCAGGTTTTAAGGAAATCTCGCATCGTGCAAAATTATCTTGTTTTTCCTAAACAACACGTTGTAATTCGAAAAGCTTTGGTGTTGCGTGTATGTCTAAGCGTGTAGCCCCAAAAGAGAACGCACAGGATAAAATTCTCCTGTGGGTTCTCTTTTGAGGGTACACGTTTAGACGTACACGCCACAACAAATCCTTTCGAGTTATAACGTGTTGTTTAGGAGATACAAGCTAATTTTGCACTATGTGTTATTTCATCTCGTAAAGTTTAAGTGTTTCCAATAAGTATGTATTTGTCTTTACTCTGCAACACTGTATTTCCTTAAAACGTGGTATTCCTACATATTCTTTCGGGAGAAAACTCTCCTGTGCATTCTCTTTTGAGGCTACACGATTAGAAATACACGCAACACCAAATCCTTTCGAGTTACAAAGTGTTGTTTAGGAAAAACAAGATATTTTCGCACGGTGCGGGATTTCCGTAAAAAGTGGTTTTTGACAAATTTTGACCAAAGAAAAGTCTCCTGTGGGTTCTCTTTTGAGGCTACACGTTTAGACGTACACACCACACCAAATCTTTTCCAGTTACAACGTGTTCTTTAGGAGATACAAGCTAATTTTGCATGATGCTTTATTTCTTCTCGTAAAGTGTTTCCAATAAGTACGTATTTGTCTATATTCTGCTTCACTGTATTTCCTTATAACGCGGTATTCTTACATATTCTTTCGAGAGAAAACTCTCCTGTGCGTTCCCCTTTGAGGCTACGCACTTAGACATACACGCAACACCAAAGCTTTTCGAGTTACAACGTGTTGTTTAGGAAAAACAAGATAATTACGCACGATGCGGGATTTCCTTAATAAGTGGTTTTCTGAAAATTTTGACCAAGGAAAATTCCTCTATGGGTTCTCTTTTGAGGCTACACGTTTAGACGTACAGGCCACACCAAATCTTTTTAAGTTACACCGTGTTGTTTAGGAGATACAAGCTAATTTTGTACGATGCGTTATTTCTTCTCCTAAAGTGTTTCCAATAAGTAAGTATATGTCTTTATTCTGCAACACTGTATTTCCTTATAATGTGGTATTCTTACATATTCTTTCAAGAGAAAACTCTCCTGTGCGTTCTCATTTGAGGCTACACGCTTAGACATATACGCAACACCAAAGCTTTTCGAGTTACACCGTGTTGTTTAGGAAGAACAAGATAATTTTGCAAGATGCGGGATTTCCTTAAAACTTGGTTTTCTGACAAATTTTGACGAAAGAAAATTCTCCTGTGGGTTCTCTTTTGAGGCTACACATTTAGATGTACACGCCACACCAAATCTTTTTGAGTTTCAACGTGTTGTTTAGGAGATACAAGCTAATTTTTTAAGATGCGTTATTTCTTCTCGTAAAGTGTGTCCAATACGTACTTATTTGTCTTTACTCTGCAACACTGTATTTCCTTATAACGTGGTATTCTTACATATTCTTTCGAGAGAAAACTCTCTTGTGTGTTCTCTTTTGAGGCTACACGCTTAGACATACACGCAGCACCAAAGCTTTTCGAGTTACAACGTGTTGTTTAGGAAAAACAAGATAATTTCCACGATGCGGGATTTCCATAAAACGTGGTTTTCTGACAAATTTTGACGAAAGAAAATTCTCCTGTGAGTTCTCTTTTGAGGCTGCACGTTTAGACGTACACGCCACACCAAATCTTTTCGAGTTACATCGTGTTGTTTAGGAGATACAAGCTAATTTTGTACGATGCGTTATTTCTTCTCGTAAAGTGTTTCCAATACATACGTAATTGTCTTTACTCTGCAACACTGTATTTCCTTATAACGTGGTATTCTTACATATTCTTTCGAGAGAAAACTCTCTTGTGTGTTCTCTTTTGAGGCTACACGCTTAGACATACACGCAGCACCAAATCTTTTCGAGTTACAACGTGTTGTTTAGGAAAAACAAGATAATTTCCACGATGCGGGATTTCCATAAAACGTGGTTTTCTGACAAATTTTGACGAAAGAAAATTCTCCTGTGAGTTCTCTTTTGAGGCTGCACGTTTAGACGTACACGCCACACCAAGTCTTTTCGAGTTACATCGTGTTGTTTAGAAGATACAAGCTAATTTTGTACGATGCGTTATTTCTTCTCGTAAAGTGTTTCCAATACATACGTAATTGTCTTTACTCTGCAACACTGTATTTCCTTATAACGTGGTATTCTTACATATTCTTTCGAGAGAAAACTCTCTTGTGTGTTCTCTTTTGAGGCTACACGCTTAGACATACACGCAGCACCAAAGCTTTTCGAGTTACAACGTGTTGTTTAGGAAAAACAAGATAATTTCCACGATGCGGGATTTCCATAAAACGTGGTTTTCTGACAAATTTTGACGAAAGAAAATTCTCCTGTGAGTTCTCTTTTGAGGCTGCACGTTTAGACGTACACGCCACACCAAATCCTTTCGAGTTACATCGTGTTGTTTAGGAGATACAAGCTAATTTTGTACGATGCGTTATTTCTTCTCGTAAAGTGTTTCCAATACATACGTAATTGTCTTTACTCTGCAACACTGTATTTCCTTATAACGTGGTATTCTTATATATTCTTTCGAGAGAAAACTCTCCTGTGCGTTCTCTTTTGAGGCCACACGTTTAGACATACACGCAACACCAAAGCTTTTCGAGTTACAATGTGTTGTGTAGGAAAAACAAGATAATTTCGCACAATGCGGGATTTACTTAAAACAGGTTGTAATTCGAAAAGCTTTGGTGTTGCGTGTATGTCTAAGCATGTAGCCTCTAAAGAGAACGCACAGGAGAGTTTTTCTCTCGAAAGAATATGCAAGATTACCACGTTATAAGGAAATACAGTGTTGCAGAGTAAAGGCAAATACATACGTATTGGAAACATTTAACCTTTACGAGAAGAAATAACGCATCTTAAAAAATTAGCTTGTATCTCCTAACCAACACGTTGTAACTCGAAAGGATTTGGTGTGGCGTGTAAGTCTAAATGTGTAGCCTCAAAAGAGAACCCACAGGAGAATTTTTTTCTTCAAAATTTGTCAGAAAACCACGTTTTATGGAAATCCCGCATCGTGCGAAATTATCTTGATTTTCCGAAACAACACGTTGTAACTCAAAAAGCTTTGTTGTTGCGTGTATGTCTAAGCGTGTAGCCTCAAAAGAGAATGCAAAGGAGAGTTTTTTCTCGAAAGAATATGTAAGAATACCACGTTATTATGAAACACAGTGTTGTAGAGTAAAGACAAATACGTATTGGAAAAACTTTAGGAGAAGAAATAATGCATCGTAAAAAATTAGCTTGTATCTCCTAAACAACACGTTGTAACTTAAAAAGATTTGGTGTGGCCTGTACATCTAAACGTGTAGCCTCAAAAGAGAACCCACAGGAGAATTTTCTTTCGTCAAAATTTTCCAGAAAACCACGTTTTAAGGAAATCCCGCATCGTGCGCAATTATCTTGTTTTTCCTAAACAACACGTTGTAACTCGAAAAGCTTTGGTGTTTGGTGTATGTCTAAGCGTGTAGCCCCAAAAGAGAACGCACAGGAGAGTTTTCTCTCGAAAGAATATGTAAGAATACCACGTTATAAAGAAATACAGTGTGGCAGAGTAAAGACAAATACGTACGTATTGGAAGCACTTTATGAGAGAAATAACGCATCTTGCAAAATTAGCTTGTATGTCCTAAACAACACGTTGTAACTCAAAAAGATTTGGTGTGGCGTGTTCGTCTAAAAGTGTAGCCTCAAAAGAGAACCCACAGGAGAGTTTTCTTTCGTCAAAATTTGTCAGAAAACCACGTTTTAAGGAAATCCCGCATCGTGCGAAATTATCTTGTTTTTCCTAAACAACACGTTGTAACTAGAAAAGCTTTGGTGTTGCGTGTATGTCTAAGCATGCAGCCTCAAAAGAGAATGCACAGGAGAGTTTTCTCTCGAAAGAATATGTAAGAATGCCACGTTATAAGGAAATATATTGCTGCAGAGTAAAGACATATACGTACTTAATGGAAACACATTATGAGAAGAAATAACGCATGGTACAAAATTAGCTTGTATCTCCGAAACAACACGTGGTAACTCAAAAAGATTTGGTGTGGCATGTACGTCTGAAAGTGTAGCCTCAGAAGAGAACCCACAGGAGAATTTTCTAACGTCAAAATTTGTCAGAAAACCACGTTTTAAGGAAATCCCGCATCGTGCGTAATTATCTTGTTTTTCCTAATCAACACGTTGTAACTCGAAAAGCTTTGGTGTTGCGTGTATGTCTAAGCGTGTAGCCTCCAAAGAGAACGCACAGGATAGTTTTCTCTCAAAAGAATATGTAAGAAAACCATGTTATAAGGAAATAAAGTGTTGCAGAGTAAAGACAAATACGTACTTATGGGAAACACTTTACGAGAAGAAATAACGCATCATGTAAAATTAGCTTGTATCTCCTAAACAACACGCTGTAACTCGAAAAGATTTGGTGTGGCGTGTAGGTCTAAACGTGTAGCCTCAAAAGAGAACCCACAGGAGAGTTTTCTTTTGTCAAAATTTGTCAAAAACCACGTTTTAAGGAAATCCCGCATCGTGCGAAATTATCTTGTTTTTCCTAAACAACATGTTGTAACTCGAAAAGCATTGGTGTTGCGTGTATGTCTAAGCGTGTAGCCTCAAAAGAGAACGCACAGGAGAGTTTTCTCCCGAATGAATATGTAGGAATACCACGTTATAAGGAAATACAGTGTTGCAGAGTAAAGACAAATACATACTTATTGGAAACACTTAAACTTAACGAGTAGAAATAACACATAGTACAAAATTAGCTTGTATCTCCTAAACAACACGTTATAACTCGAAAGGATTTGGTGTGGCTTGTACGTCTAAATGTGTACCCTCAAAAGAGAACCCACGGGAGAATTTTCTTTCGTCAAAATTTGTCAGAAAACCAAGTTTTAAGGAAATCGCGCATCATGCGAAATTATCTTGTTTTTCCTAAACAACACGTTGTAACTCGAAAAGCTTTGGTGTTGCATGTATGTCTAAGCGTGTAGCCTCCAAAGAGAACGCACAGGAGAGTTTTCTCTCGAAAGAATATGTAAGAATACCACGTTATAAAGAAATACAGTGTTGCAGAGTAAAGGCAAATACATACGTATTGGAAACACTTAAACTTTACGAGAAGAAATAACGCATCTAAAAAAATTAGCTTGTATCTCCTAAACAACACGTTGTATCTCAAAAAGATTTGATGTGGCGTGTACATCTAAACGTGTAGCCTCAAAAGAGAACCCACAGGAGAATTTTCTTTTGTCAAAATTTGTCAGAAAACCACGTTTTATGGAAATCCCGCATCGTGCGAAATTATCTTTTTTTTTCGGAAACAACACGTTGTAACTCGAAAAGCTTTGTTGTTGCATGTATGTCTAAGTGTGTAGCCTCAAAAGAGAATGCAAAGGAGAGTTTTGTCTCGAAAGAATATGTAAGAATACCACGTTATTAGGAAACACAGTGTTGTAGAGTAAAGACAAATACGTATTGGAAAAACTTTACGAGAAGAAATAAAGCATAGTACAAAATTAGCTTGTATCTCCTAAACAACACGTTGTAACTTACAAAGATTTGGTGTGGCCTGTACGTCTAAATGTGTAGCTTCAAAAGAGAACCCACAGGAGAATTTTCTTTCGTCAAAATTTTTCAGAAAACCACGTTTTACGGAAATCCCGCATCGTGCACAATTATCTTCTTTTTCCTAAACAACACGTTGTAACTCGAAAAGCTTTGGTGTTGCGTCTGTGTCTAAGCGTGTAGCCTCAAAAGAGAACGCATAGGAGAGTTTTCTCTCAAAATAGTATGTAAGAATACCACTTTATAAGGAAATACAGTGTTGCAGAGTAAAGGCAAATACGTATGTATTTGAAACACTTTACCAGAAGAAATAACGCAACGTACAAAATTAGCTGGTATCTCCTAAACAACAAGTTGTAACTCGAAAAGATTTGGTGTGGCGTGTACGTCTAAACGTGTAGCCTCAAAAGAGAACCCACAGGAGAATTTTCTTTCGTCAAAACTTTTCAGAAAACCACGTTTTAAGGAAATCCCACATCGTGCGAAATTATCTTGTTTTTCCTAAACAACACGTTGTAACTCGAAAAGCTTTGGTGTTGCGTGTATGTCTAAGCGTGTAGCCTCAAAAGAGAACGCACAGGAGAGTTTTTTCTCGATAGAATTTGTAAGGATACCACGTTATAAGGAAATACAATGTTGCAGAATAAAGACAAATACGTATGTATTGGAAACCCATAAACTTTACGAGATGAAATAAAGCATCGTACAAAATTAGCTTATATCTCCTAAACAACACGTTGTAACTCGAAAAGATTTGTTGTGGCGTGTACGTCTAAACGTGTAGCCTCAAAAGAGAACCCACAGGAGAATTTTCTTTCATCAAAATTTTTCAGAAAACCACGTTTTAAGGAAATCCCGCATCGTGAAAAATTATCTTGTTCTTCCTAAACAACACATTTTAACTCGAAAAGCTTTGGTGTAGGGTGTATGTCTAAGCGTGCAGCCTCAAAAGAGAATGCACAGGAGAGTTTTCTCTCGAAAGAATATGTAAGAATACCACGTTATAAGGAAACATATTGCTGCAGAGTAAAGACGTATACGTACTTATTGGAAACACATTATGAGAAGAAATAGCACATGGTACAAAATTAGCTTGTATCTCCAAAACAACACGTGGTAACTCAAAAAGATTTGGTGTGGCGTGTACGTCTGAACATGTAGCCTCAAAAGAGAACCCACAGGAGAATTTTCTTACGCCAAAATTTCTCAGAAAACCACGTTTTAAGGAAATCCCGCATCGGGCGAAATTATCTTGTTTTTCCTAATCAACACGTTGTAACTCGAAAAGCTTTGGTGTTGCGTGTATGTCTCAGCGTGTAGCTTAAAAAGAGAACGCACAGGATAGTTTTCTCTCGAAAGAATATGTAAGAATACCATGTGATAAGGAAATACAGTGTTGCAGAGTAAAGACAAATATGTACTTATTGGAAACACTTTACAAGAAGAAATAACGCATCATGCAAAATTAGCTTGTATCTCCTAAACAACACGCTGTAACTCGAAAAGATTTGGTGTGACGTGTATGTCTAAGCGTGTAGCCTCAAAAGAGAACCCACAGGAGAGTTTTCTTTTGTCAAAATTTGTCAGAAACCACGTTTTAAGGAAATCTCGCATCGTGCGAAATTATCTTGTTTTTCCTAAATAACACGTTATAACTCAAAAAGCTTTGCTGTTGCCTGTATGTCTAAGTGTGTAACCTCAAAAGAGAATGCACAGGATAGTTTTCTCTTGAAAGAATATGTAAGAATACCATGTTATAAGGAAATACAATGTTGCAGAGTAAAGACAAATACGTACGTATTGGAAACACTTTACGAGAAGAATTAACGCATCTTAAAAAATTAGCTTGTATCTCCTAAACAACACGTTGTAACTCGAAAAGATTTGGTGTGGCATGTACGTCTAAACGTGTAGCCTCAAAAGAGAACCTACAGGAGAATTTTCTTTCTTCAAAATTTTTCAAAAAACCACGTTTTAAGGAAATCCCGCATCATGTGAAATCATCTTCTTTTTCCTAAACAACATGTTGTAACTTGAAAAGCATTGGTGTTGCGTGTATGTGTAAGCGTGGAGCCTCAAAAGAAAAGGCACAGGAGAGTTTTCTCTCGAAAGAATATGTAAGAATACCACGTTATACGGAAATACAATTTTGCAGAGTATAGACAAATAAGTACATATTGGAAACACATACAAGAAGAAATAACGCATCGTACAAAATTAGCTTGTATCTCCTAAACAACACGTTGTAACTCGAAAAGATTTGGTGTGGCGTGTACGTCTAAAAGTGTAGCCTCAAAAGAGAACCCACAGGAGAATTTTATTTCATCAAAATTTGTCAGAAACCAGGTTTTAAGGAAATCTCGCATCGTGCAAAATTATCTTGTTTTTCCTAAACAACACGTTGTAATTCGAAAAGCTTTGGTGTTGCGTGTATGTCTAAGCGTGTAGCCTCAAAAGAGAACGCACAGGATAAAATTCTCCTGTGGGTTCTCTTTTGAGGGTACACGTTTAGACGTACACGCCACAACAAATCCTTTCGAGTTATAACGTGTTGTTTAGGAGATACAAGCTAATTTTGTAATATGTGTTATTTCATCTCGTAAAGTTTAAGTGTTTCCAATAAGTATGTATTTGTCTTTACTCTGCAACACTGTATTTCCTTAAAACGTGGTATTCCTACATATTCTTTCGGGAGAAAACTCTCCTGTGCATTCTCTTTTGAGGCTACACGATTAGAAATACACGCAACACCAAATCCTTTCGAGTTACAAAGTGTTGTTTAGGAAAAACAAGATATTTTCGCACGGTGCGGGATTTCCGTAAAAAGTGGTTTTTGACAAATTTTGACCAAAGAAAAGTCTCCTGTGGGTTCTCTTTTGAGGCTACACGTTTAGACGTATACACCACACCAAATCTTTTCCAGTTACAACGTGTTCTTTAGGAGATACAAGCTAATTTTGCATGATGCTTTATTTCTTCTCGTAAAGTGTTTCCAATAAGTACGTATTTGTCTATATTCTGCTTCACTGTATTTCCTTATAACGCGGTATTCTTACATATTCTTTCGAGAGAAAACTCTCCTGTGCGTTCCCCTTTGAGGCTACGCACTTAGACATACACGCAACACCAAAGCTTTTCGAGTTACAACGTGTTGTTTAGGAAAAACAAGATAATTACGCACGATGCGGGATTTCCTTAATAAGTGGTTTTCTGAAAATTTTGACCAAGGAAAATTCCTCTATGGGTTCTCTTTTGAGGCTACACGTTTAGACGTACAGGCCACACCAAATCTTTTTAAGTTATACCGTGTTGTTTAGGAGATACAAGCTAATTTTGTACGATGCGTTATTTCTTCTCCTAAAGTGTTTCCAATAAGTAAGTATATGTCTTTATTCTGCAACACTGTATTTCCTTATAATGTGGTATTCTTACATATTCTTTCAAGAGAAAACTCTCCTGTGCGTTCTCATTTGAGGCTACACGCTTAGACATATACGCAACACCAAAGCTTTTCGAGTTACACCGTGTTGTTTAGGAAGAACAAGATAATTTTGCAAGATGCGGGATTTCCTTAAAACTTGGTTTTCTGACAAATTTTGACGAAAGAAAATTCTCCTGAGGGTTCTCTTTTGAGGCTACACATTTAGATGTACACGCCACACCAAATCTTTTTGAGTTTCAACGTGTTGTTTAGGAGATACAAGCTAATTTTTTAAGATGCGTTATTTCTTCTCGTAAAGTGTGTCCAATACGTACTTATTTGTCTTTACTCTGCAACACTGTATTTCCTTATAACGTGGTATTCTTACATATTCTTTCGAGAGAAAACTCTCTTGTGTGTTCTCTTTTGAGGCTACACGCTTAGACATACACGCAGCACCAAAGCTTTTCGAGTTACAACGTGTTGTTTAGGAAAAACAAGATAATTTCCACGATGCGGGATTTCCATAAAACGTGGTTTTCTGACAAATTTTGACGAAAGAAAATTCTCCTGTGAGTTCTCTTTTGAGGCTGCACGTTTAGACGTACACGCCACACCAAATCTTTTCAAGTTACATCGTGTTGTTTAGGAGATACAAGCTAATTTTGTACGATGCGTTATTTCTTCTCGTAAAGTGTTTCCAATACATACGTAATTGTCTTTACTCTGCAACACTGTATTTCCTTATAACGTGGTATTCTTATATATTCTTTCGAGAGAAAACTCTCCTGTGCGTTCTCTTTTGAGGCCACACGTTTAGACATACACGCAACACCAAAGCTTTTCGAGTTACAATGTGTTGTGTAGGAAAAACAAGATAATTTCGCACAATGCGGGATTTACTTAAAACAGGTTGTAATTCGAAAAGCTTTGGTGTTGCGTGTATGTCTAAGCATGTAGCCTCTAAAGAGAACGCACAGGAGAGTTTTTCTCTCGAAAGAATATGCAAGATTACCACGTTATAAGGAAATACAGTGTTGCAGAGTAAAGGCAAATACATACGTATTGGAAACATTTAACCTTAACGAGAAGAAATAACGCATCTTAAAAAATTAGCTTGTATCTCCTAACCAACACGTTGTAACTCGAAAGGATTTGGTGTGGCGTGTAAGTCTAAACGTGTAGCCTCAAAACAGAACCCACAGGAGAATTTTCTTTCTTCAAAATTTGTCAGAAAACCACGTTTTATGGAAATCCCGCATCGTGCGAAATTATCTTGTTTTTCCAAAACAAGACGTTGTAACTCAAAAAGCTTTGTTGTTGCGTGTATGTCTAAGCGTGTAGCCTCAAAAGAGAATGCAAAGGAGAGTTTTTTCTCGAAAGAATATGTAAGAATACCACGTTATTATGAAACACAGTGTTGTAGAGTAAAGACAAATACGTATTGGAAAAACTTTAGGAGGAGAAATAACGCATCATAAAAAATTAGCTTGTATCTCCTAAACAACACGTTGTAACTTAAAAAGATTTGGTGTGGCCTGTACATCTAAACGTGTAGCCTCAAAAGAGAACCCAGGAGAATTTTCTTTCGTCAAAATTTTCCAGAAAACCACGTTTTAAGGAAATCCCGCATCGTGCGCAATTATCTTGTTTTTCCTAAACAACACGTTGTAACTCGAAAAGCTTTGGTGTTTGGTGTATGTCTAAGCGTGTAGCCCCAAAAGAGAACGCACAGGAGAGTTTTCTCTCGAAAGAATATGTAAGAATACCACGTTATAAGGAAATACAGTTTTGCAGAGTAAAGACAAATACGTACGTATTGGAAGCACTTTATGAGAGAAATAACGCATCTTGCAAAATTAGCCTGTATGTCCTAAACAACACGTTGTAACTCAAAAAGATTTGGTGTGGCGTGTTCGTCTAAAAGTGTAGCCTCAAAAGAGAACCCACAGGAGAGTTTTCTTTCGTCAAAATTTGTCAGAAAACCACGTTTTAAGGAAATCCCGCATCGTGCGAAATTATCTTGTTTTTCCTAAACAACACGTTGTAACTAGAAAAGCTTTGGTGTTGCGTGTATGTCTAAGCATGCAGCCTCAAAAGAGAATGCACAGGAGAGTTTTCTCTCGAAAGAATATGTAAGAATGCCACGTTATAAGGAAATATATTGCTGCAGAGTAAAGACATATACGTACTTAATGGAAACACATTATGAGAAGAAATAACGCATGGTACAAAATTAGCTTGTATCTCCGAAACAACACGTGGTAACTCAAAAAGATTTGGTGTGGCATGTACGTCTGAAAGTGTAGCCTCAGAAGAGAACCCACAGGAGAATTTTCTAACGTCAAAATTTGTCAGAAAACCACGTTTTAAGGAAATCCCGCATCGTGCGTAATTATCTTGTTTTTCCTAATCAACACGTTGTAACTCGAAAAGCTTTGGTGTTGCGTGTATGTCTAAGCGTGTAGCCTCCAAAGAGAACGCACAGGATAGTTTTCTCTCAAAAGAATATGTAAGAAAACCATGTTATAAGGAAATAAAGTGTTGCAGAGTAAAGACAAATACGTACTTATGGGAAACACTTTACGAGAAGAAATAACGCATCATGTAAAATTAGCTTGTATCTCCTAAACAACACGCTGTAACTCGAAAAGATTTGGTGTGGCGTGTAGGTCTAAACGTGTAGCCTCAAAAGAGAACCCACAGGAGAGTTTTCTTTTGTCAAAATTTGTCAAAAACCACGTTTTAAGGAAATCCCGCATCGTGCGAAATTATCTTGTTTTTCCTAAACAACATGTTGTAACTCGAAAAGCATTGGTGTTGCGTGTATGTCTAAGCGTGTAGCCTCAAAAGAGAACGCACAGGAGAGTTTTCTCCCGAAAGAATATGTAGGAATACCACGTTATAAGGAAATACAGTGTTGCAGAGTAAAGACAAATACATACTTATTGGAAACACTTAAACTTAACGAGTAGAAATAACACATAGTACAAAATTAGCTTGTATCTCCTAAACAAAACGTTATAACTCGAAAGGATTTGGTGTGGCTTGTACGTCTAAATGTGTACCCTCAAAAGAGAACCCACGGGAGAATTTTCTTTCGTCAAAATTTGTCAGAAAACCAAGTTTTAAGGAAATCGCGCATCATGCGAAATTATCTTGTTTTTCCTAAACAACACGTTGTAACTCGAAAAGCTTTGGTGTTGCATGTATGTCTATGCGTGTAGCCTCCAAAGAGAACGCACAGGAGAGTTTTCTCTCGAAAGAATATGTAAGAATACCACGTTATAAAGAAATACAGTGTTGCAGAGTAAAGGCAAATACATACGTATTGGAAACACTTAAACTTTACGAGAAGAAATAACGCATCTAAAAAAATTAGCTTGTATCTCCTAAACAACACGTTGTATCTCAAAAAGATTTGATGTGGCGTGTACATCTAAACGTGTAGCCTCAAAAGGGAACCCACAGGAGAATTTTCTTTCGTCAAAATTTGTCAGAAAACCACGTTTTATGGAAATCCCGCATCGTGCGAAATTATCTTTTTTTTCGGAAACAACACGTTGTAACTCGAAAAGCTTTGTTGTTGCATGTATGTCTAAGCGTGTAGCCTCAAAAGAGAATGCAAAGGAGAGTTTTGTCTCGAAAGAATATGTAAGAATACCACGTTATTAGGAAACACAGTGTTGTAGAGTAAAGACAAATATGTATTGGAAAAACTTTACGAGAAGAAATAAAGCATAGTACAAAATTAGCTTGTATCTCCTAAACAACACGTTGTAACTTACAAAGATTTGGTGTGGCCTGTACGTCTAAACGTGTAGCTTCAAAAGAGAACCCACAGGAGAATTTTCTTTCGTCAAAATTTTTCAGAAAACCACGTTTTACGGAAATCCCGCATCGTGCACAATTATCTTCTTTTTCCTAAACAACACGTTGTAACTCGAAAAGCTTTGGTGTTGCGTCTGTGTCTAAGCGTGTAGCCTCAAAAGAGAACGTATAGGAGAGTTTTCTCTCAAAAGAGTATGTAAGAATACCACTTTATAAGGAAATATAGAGTTGCAGAGTAAAGGCAAATACATATGTATTGGGAACACTTTACCAGAAGAAATAACGCAACGTACAAAATTAGCTTGTATCTCCTAAACAACAAGTTGTAACTCGAAAAGATTTGGTGTGGCGTGTACGTCTAAACGTGTAGCCTCAAAAGAGAACCCACAGGAGAATTTTCTTTCGTCAAAACTTTTCAGAAAACCACGTTTTAAGGAAATCCCACATCGTGCGAAATTATCTTGTTTTTCCTAAACAACACGTTGTAACTCGAAAAGCTTTGGTGTTGCGTGTATGTCTAAGCGTGTAGCCTCAAAAGAGAACGCACAGGAGAGTTTTTTCTCGATAGAATTTGTAAGGATACCACGTTATAAGGAAATACAATGTTGCAGAATAAAGACAAATACGTATGTATTGGAAACCCATAAACTTTACGAGATGAAATAAAGCATCGTACAAAATTAGCTTGTATCTCCTAAACAACACGTTGTAACTCGAAAAGATTTGTTGTGGCGTGTACGTCTAAACGTGTAGCCTCAAAAGAGAACCCACAGGAGAATTTTCTTTCATCAAAATTTTTCAGAAAACCACGTTTTAAGGAAATCCCGCATCGTGAAAAATTATCTTGTTCTTCCTAAACAACACATTTTAACTCGAAAAGCTTTGGTGTAGGGTGTATGTCTAAGCGTGCAGCCTCAAAAGAGAATGCACAGGAGAGTTTTCTCTCGAAAGAATATGTAAGAATACCACGTTATAAGGAAACATATTGCTGCAGAGTAAAGACGTATACGTACTTATTGGAAACACATTATGAGAAGAAATAGCACATGGTACAAAATTAGCTTGTATCTCCAAAACAACACGTGGTAACTCAAAAAGATTTGGTGTGGCGTGTACGTCTGAACATGTAGCCTCAAAAGAGAACCCACAGGAGAATTTTCTTACGTCAAAATTTCTCAGAAAACCACGTTTTAAGGAAATCCCGCATCGGGCGAAATTATCTTGTTTTTCCTAACCAACACGTTGTAACTCGAAAAGCTTTGGTGTTGCGTGTATGTCTAAGCGTGTAGCTTCCAAAGAGAACGCACAGGATAGTTTTCTCTCGAAAGAATATGTAAGAATACCACGTGATAAGGAAATACAGTGTTGCAGAGTAAAGACAAATACGTACTTATTGGAAACACTTTACAAGAAGAAATAACGCATCATGCAAAATTAGCTTGTATCTCCTAAACAACACGCTGTAACTCGAAAAGATTTGGTGTGACGTGTATGTCTAAGCGTGTAGCCTCAAAAGAGAACCCACAGGAGAGTTTTCTTTTGTCAAATTTTGTCAGAAACCACGTTTTAAGGAAATCTCGCATCGTGCGAAATTATCTTGTTTTTCCTAAATAACACGTTATAACTCAAAAAGCTTTGCTGTTGCCTGTATGTCTAAGTGTGTAACCTCAAAAGAGAATGCACAGGATAGTTTTCTCTTGAAAGAATATGTAAGAATACCACGTTATAAGGAAATACAATGTTGCAGAGTAAAGACAAATACGTACGTATTGGAAACACTTTACGAGAAGAATTAACGCATCTTAAAAAATTAGCTTGTATCTCCTAAACAACACGTTGTAACTCGAAAAGATTTGGTGTGGCATGTACGTCTAAACGTGTAGCCTCAAAAGAGAACCTACAGGAGAATTTTCTTTCTTCAAAATTTTTCAAAAAACCACGTTTTAAGGAAATCCCGCATCGTGTGAAATCATCTTCTTTTTCCTAAACAACATGTTGTAACTTGAAAAGCATTGGTGTTGCGTGTATGTGTAAGCGTGGAGCCTCAAAAGAAAAGGCACAGGAGAGTTTTCTCTCGAAAGAATATGTAAGAATACCACGTTATACGGAAATACAATTTTGCAGAGTATAGACAAATAAGTACATATTGGAAACACTTACAAGAAGAAATAACGCATCGTACAAAATTAGCTTGTATCTCCTAAACAACACGTTGTAACTCGAAAAGATTTGGTGTGGCGTGTACGTCTAAAAGTGTAGCCTCAAAAGAGAACCCACAGGAGAATTTTATTTCATCAAAATTTGTCAGAAACCAGGTTTTAAGGAAATCTCGCATCGTGCAAAATTATCTTGTTTTTCCTAAACAACACGTTGTAATTCGAAAAGCTTTGGTGTTGCGTGTATGTCTAAGCGTGTAGCCCCAAAAGAGAACGCACAGGATAAAATTCTCCTGTGGGTTCTCTTTTGAGGGTACACGTTTAGACGTACACGCCACAACAAATCCTTTCGAGTTATAACGTGTTGTTTAGGAGATACAAGCTAATTTTGCACTATGTGTTATTTCATCTCGTAAAGTTTAAGTGTTTCCAATAAGTATGTATTTGTCTTTACTCTGCAACACTGTATTTCCTTAAAACGTGGTATTCCTACATATTCTTTCGGGAGAAAACTCTCCTGTGCATTCTCTTTTGAGGCTACACGATTAGAAATACACGCAACACCAAATCCTTTCGAGTTACAAAGTGTTGTTTAGGAAAAACAAGATATTTTCGCACGGTGCGGGATTTCCGTAAAAAGTGGTTTTTGACAAATTTTGACCAAAGAAAAGTCTCCTGTGGGTTCTCTTTTGAGGCTACACGTTTAGACTTACACACCACACCAAATCTTTTCCAGTTACAACGTGTTCTTTAGGAGATACAAGCTAATTTTGCATGATGCTTTATTTCTTCTCGTAAAGTGTTTCCAATAAGTACGTATTTGTCTATATTCTGCTTCACTGTATTTCCTTATAACGCGGTATTCTTACATATTCTTTCGAGAGAAAACTCTCCTGTGCGTTCCCCTTTGAGGCTACGCACTTAGACATACACGCAACACCAAAGCTTTTCGAGTTACAACGTGTTGTTTAGGAAAAACAAGATAATTACGCACGATGCGGGATTTCCTTAATAAGTGGTTTTCTGAAAATTTTGACCAAGGAAAATTCCTCTATGGGTTCTCTTTTGAGGCTACACGTTTAGACGTACAGGCCACACCAAATCTTTTTAAGTTACACCGTGTTGTTTAGGAGATACAAGCTAATTTTGTACGATGCGTTATTTCTTCTCCTAAAGTGTTTCCAATAAGTAAGTATATGTCTTTATTCTGCAACACTGTATTTCCTTATAATGTGGTATTCTTACATATTCTTTCAAGAGAAAACTCTCCTGTGCGTTCTCATTTGAGGCTACACGCTTAGACATATACGCAACACCAAAGCTTTTCGAGTTACACCGTGTTGTTTAGGAAGAACAAGATAATTTTGCAAGATGCGGGATTTCCTTAAAACTTGGTTTTCTGACAAATTTTGACGAAAGAAAATTCTCCTGTGGGTTCTCTTTTGAGGCTACACATTTAGATGTACACGCCACACCAAATCTTTTTGAGTTTCAACGTGTTGTTTAGGAGATACAAGCTAATTTTTTAAGATGCGTTATTTCTTCTCGTAAAGTGTGTCCAATACGTACTTATTTGTCTTTACTCTGCAACACTGTATTTCCTTATAACGTGGTATTCTTACATATTCTTTCGAGAGAAAACTCTCTTGTGTGTTCTCTTTTGAGGCTACACGCTTAGACATACACGCAGCACCAAAGCTTTTCGAGTTACAACGTGTTGTTTAGGAAAAACAAGATAATTTCCACGATGCGGGATTTCCATAAAACGTGGTTTTCTGACAAATTTTGACGAAAGAAAATTCTCCTGTGAGTTCTCTTTTGAGGCTGCACGTTTAGACGTACACGCCACACCAAATCTTTTCGAGTTACATCGTGTTGTTTAGGAGATACAAGCTAATTTTGTACGATGCGTTATTTCTTCTCGTAAAGTGTTTCCAATACATACGTAATTGTCTTTACTCTGCAACACTGTATTTCCTTATAACGTGGTATTCTTACATATTCTTTCGAGAGAAAACTCTCTTGTGTGTTCTCTTTTGAGGCTACACGCTTAGACATACACGCAGCACCAAATCTTTTCGAGTTACAACGTGTTGTTTAGGAAAAACAAGATAATTTCCACGATGCGGGATTTCCATAAAACGTGGTTTTCTGACAAATTTTGACGAAAGAAAATTCTCCTGTGAGTTCTCTTTTGAGGCTGCACGTTTAGACGTACACGCCACACCAAGTCTTTTCGAGTTACATCGTGTTGTTTAGAAGATACAAGCTAATTTTGTACGATGCGTTATTTCTTCTCGTAAAGTGTTTCCAATACATACGTAATTGTCTTTACTCTGCAACACTGTATTTCCTTATAACGTGGTATTCTTACATATTCTTTCGAGAGAAAACTCTCTTGTGTGTTCTCTTTTGAGGCTACACGCTTAGACATACACGCAGCACCAAAGCTTTTCGAGTTACAACGTGTTGTTTAGGAAAAACAAGATAATTTCCACGATGCGGGATTTCCATAAAACGTGGTTTTCTGACAAATTTTGACGAAAGAAAATTCTCCTGTGAGTTCTCTTTTGAGGCTGCACGTTTAGACGTACACGCCACACCAAATCCTTTCGAGTTACATCGTGTTGTTTAGGAGATACAAGCTAATTTTGTACGATGCGTTATTTCTTCTCGTAAAGTGTTTCCAATACATACGTAATTGTCTTTACTCTGCAACACTGTATTTCCTTATAACGTGGTATTCTTATATATTCTTTCGAGAGAAAACTCTCCTGTGCGTTCTCTTTTGAGGCCACACGTTTAGACATACACGCAACACCAAAGCTTTTCGAGTTACAATGTGTTGTGTAGGAAAAACAAGATAATTTCGCACAATGCGGGATTTACTTAAAACAGGTTGTAATTCGAAAAGCTTTGGTGTTGCGTGTATGTCTAAGCATGTAGCCTCTAAAGAGAACGCACAGGAGAGTTTTTCTCTCGAAAGAATATGCAAGATTACCACGTTATAAGGAAATACAGTGTTGCAGAGTAAAGGCAAATACATACGTATTGGAAACATTTAACCTTTACGAGAAGAAATAACGCATCTTAAAAAATTAGCTTGTATCTCCTAACCAACACGTTGTAACTCGAAAGGATTTGGTGTGGCGTGTAAGTCTAAATGTGTAGCCTCAAAAGAGAACCCACAGGAGAATTTTTTTCTTCAAAATTTGTCAGAAAACCACGTTTTATGGAAATCCCGCATCGTGCGAAATTATCTTGATTTTCCGAAACAACACGTTGTAACTCAAAAAGCTTTGTTGTTGCGTGTATGTCTAAGCGTGTAGCCTCAAAAGAGAATGCAAAGGAGAGTTTTTTCTCGAAAGAATATGTAAGAATACCACGTTATTATGAAACACAGTGTTGTAGAGTAAAGACAAATACGTATTGGAAAAACTTTAGGAGAAGAAATAATGCATCGTAAAAAATTAGCTTGTATCTCCTAAACAACACGTTGTAACTTAAAAAGATTTGGTGTGGCCTGTACATCTAAACGTGTAGCCTCAAAAGAGAACCCACAGGAGAATTTTCTTTCGTCAAAATTTTCCAGAAAACCACGTTTTAAGGAAATCCCGCATCGTGCGCAATTATCTTGTTTTTCCTAAACAACACGTTGTAACTCGAAAAGCTTTGGTGTTTGATGTATGTCTAAGCGTGTAGCCCCAAAAGAGAACGCACAGGAGAGTTTTCTCTCGAAAGAATATGTAAGAATACCACGTTATAAGGAAATACAGTGTGGCAGAGTAAAGACAAATACGTACGTATTGGAAGCACTTTATGAGAGAAATAACGCATCTTGCAAAATTAGCTTGTATGTCCTAAACAACACGTTGTAACTCAAAAAGATTTGGTGTGGCGTGTTCGTCTAAAAGTGTAGCCTCAAAAGAGAACCCACAGGAGAGTTTTCTTTCGTCAAAATTTGTCAGAAAACCACGTTTTAAGGAAATCCCGCATCGTGCGAAATTATCTTGTTTTTCCTAAACAACACGTTGTAACTAGAAAAGCTTTGGTGTTGCGTGTATGTCTAAGCATGCAGCCTCAAAAGAGAATGCACAGGAGAGTTTTCTCTCGAAAGAATATGTAAGAATGCCACGTTATAAGGAAATATATTGCTGCAGAGTAAAGACATATACGTACTTAATGGAAACACATTATGAGAAGAAATAACGCATGGTACAAAATTAGCTTGTATCTCCGAAACAACACGTGGTAACTCAAAAAGATTTGGTGTGGCATGTACGTCTGAAAGTGTAGCCTCAGAAGAGAACCCACAGGAGAATTTTCTAACGTCAAAATTTGTCAGAAAACCACGTTTTAAGGAAATCCCGCATCGTGCGTAATTATCTTGTTTTTCCTAATCAACACGTTGTAACTCGAAAAGCTTTGGTGTTGCGTGTATGTCTAAGCGTGTAGCCTCCAAAGAGAACGCACAGGATAGTTTTCTCTCAAAAGAATATGTAAGAAAACCATGTTATAAGGAAATAAAGTGTTGCAGAGTAAAGACAAATACGTACTTATGGGAAACACTTTACGAGAAGAAATAACGCATCATGTAAAATTAGCTTGTATCTCCTAAACAACACGCTGTAACTCGAAAAGATTTGGTGTGGCGTGTAGGTCTAAACGTGTAGCCTCAAAAGAGAACCCACAGGAGAGTTTTCTTTTGTCAAAATTTGTCAAAAACCACGTTTTAAGGAAATCCCGCATCGTGCGAAATTATCTTGTTTTTCCTAAACAACATGTTGTAACTCGAAAAGCATTGGTGTTGCGTGTATGTCTAAGCGTGTAGCCTCAAAAGAGAACGCACAGGAGAGTTTTCTCCCGAATGAATATGTAGGAATACCACGTTATAAGGAAATACAGTGTTGCAGAGTAAAGACAAATACATACTTATTGGAAACACTTAAACTTAACGAGTAGAAATAACACATAGTACAAAATTAGCTTGTATCTCCTAAACAACACGTTATAACTCGAAAGGATTTGGTGTGGCTTGTACGTCTAAATGTGTACCCTCAAAAGAGAACCCACGGGAGAATTTTCTTTCGATAAAATTTGTCAGAAAACCAAGTTTTAAGGAAATCGCGCATCATGCGAAATTATCTTGTTTTTCCTAAACAACACGTTGTAACTCGAAAAGCTTTGGTGTTGCATGTATGTCTAAGCGTGTAGCCTCCAAAGAGAACGCACAGGAGAGTTTTCTCTCGAAAGAATATGTAAGAATACCACGTTATAAAGAAATACAGTGTTGCAGAGTAAAGGCAAATACATACGTATTGGAAACACTTAAACTTTACGAGAAGAAATAACGCATCTAAAAAAATTAGCTTGTATCTCCTAAACAACACGTTGTATCTCAAAAAGATTTGATGTGGCGTGTACATCTAAACGTGTAGCCTCAAAAGAGAACCCACAGGAGAATTTTCTTTTGTCAAAATTTGTCAGAAAACCACGTTTTATGGAAATCCCGCATCGTGCGAAATTATCTTTTTTTTTCGGAAACAACACGTTGTAACTCGAAAAGCTTTGTTGTTGCATGTATGTCTAAGCGTGTAGCCTCAAAAGAGAATGCAAAGGAGAGTTTTGTCTCGAAAGAATATGTAAGAATACCACGTTATTAGGAAACACAGTGTTGTAGAGTAAAGACAAATACGTATTGGAAAAACTTTACGAGAAGAAATAAAGCATAGTACAAAATTAGCTTGTATCTCCTAAACAACACGTTGTAACTTACAAAGATTTGGTGTGGCCTGTACGTCTAAATGTGTAGCTTCAAAAGAGAACCCACAGGAGAATTTTCTTTCGTCAAAATTTTTCAGAAAACCACGTTTTACGGAAATCCCGCATCGTGCACAATTATCTTCTTTTTCCTAAACAACACGTTGTAACTCGAAAAGCTTTGGTGTTGCGTCTGTGTCTAAGCGTGTAGCCTCAAAAGAGAACGCATAGGAGAGTTTTCTCTCAAAATAGTATGTAAGAATACCACTTTATAAGGAAATACAGTGTTGCAGAGTAAAGGCAAATACGTATGTATTTGAAACACTTTACCAGAAGAAATAACGCAACGTACAAAATTAGCTGGTATCTCCTAAACAACAAGTTGTAACTCGAAAAGATTTGGTGTGGCGTGTACGTCTAAACGTGTAGCCTCAAAAGAGAACCCACAGGAGAATTTTCTTTCGTCAAAACTTTTCAGAAAACCACGTTTTAAGGAAATCCCACATCGTGCGAAATTATCTTGTTTTTCCTAAACAACACGTTGTAACTCGAAAAGCTTTGGTGTTGCGTGTATGTCTAAGCGTGTAGCCTCAAAAGAGAACGCACAGGAGAGTTTTTTCTCGATAGAATTTGTAAGGATACCACGTTATAAGGAAATACAATGTTGCAGAATAAAGACAAATACGTATGTATTGGAAACCCATAAACTTTACGAGATGAAATAAAGCATCGTACAAAATTAGCTTATATCTCCTAAACAACACGTTGTAACTCGAAAAGATTTGTTGTGGCGTGTACGTCTAAACGTGTAGCCTCAAAAGAGAACCCACAGGAGAATTTTCTTTCATCAAAATTTTTCAGAAAACCACGTTTTAAGGAAATCCCGCATCGTGAAAAATTATCTTGTTCTTCCTAAACAACACATTTTAACTCGAAAAGCTTTGGTGTAGGGTGTATGTCTAAGCGTGCAGCCTCAAAAGAGAATGCACAGGAGAGTTTTCTCTCGAAAGAATATGTAAGAATACCACGTTATAAGGAAACATATTGCTGCAAGGTAAAGACGTATACGTACTTATTGGAAACACATTATGAGAAGAAATAGCACATGGTACAAAATTAGCTTGTATCTCCAAAACAACACGTGGTAACTCAAAAAGATTTGGTGTGGCGTGTACGTCTGAACATGTAGCCTCAAAAGAGAACCCACAGGAGAATTTTCTTACGTCAAAATTTCTCAGAAAACCACGTTTTAAGGAAATCCCGCATCGGGCGAAATTATCTTGTTTTTCCTAATCAACACGTTGTAACTCGAAAAGCTTTGGTGTTGCGTGTATGTCTCAGCGTGTAGCTTAAAAAGAGAACGCACAGGATAGTTTTCTCTCGAAAGAATATGTAAGAATACCATGTGATAAGGAAATACAGTGTTGCAGAGTAAAGACAAATATGTACTTATTGGAAACACTTTACAAGAAGAAATAACGCATCATGCAAAATTAGCTTGTATCTCCTAAACAACACGCTGTAACTCGAAAAGATTTGGTGTGACGTGTATGTCTAAGCGTGTAGCCTCAAAAGAGAACCCACAGGAGAGTTTTCTTTTGTCAAAATTTGTCAGAAACCACGTTTTAAGGAAATCTCGCATCGTGCGAAATTATCTTGTTTTTCCTAAATAACACGTTATAACTCAAAAAGCTTTGCTGTTGCCTGTATGTCTAAGTGTGTAACCTCAAAAGAGAATGCACAGGATAGTTTTCTCTTGAAAGAATATGTAGGAATACCACGTTATAAGGAAATACAGTGTTGCAGAGTAAAGACAAATACATACTTATTGGAAACACTTAAACTTAACGAGTAGAAATAACACATAGTACAAAATTAGCTTGTATCTCCTAAACAACACGTTATAACTCGAAAGGATTTGGTGTGGCTTGTACGTCTAAACGTGTATCCTCAAAAGAGAACCCACAAGAGAATTTTCTTTCGTCAAAATTTGTCAGAAAACCATGTTTTAAGGATATCCAGCATCGTGCGAAATTATCTTGTTTTTCCTAAACAACACGTTGTAACTCGAAAAGCTTTGGTGTTGCGTGTATGTCTATGCGTGTAGCCACTTAAGAGAACGCACAGGAGATTTTTCTCTCCAAAGAACATGTAAGAATACCACGTTATAAGGAAATACAGTGTTTCAGAGTAAAGGCAAATACTTACTTATTGGAAACACTTTACGAGAAGAAATAACGCATCGTAAAAAATTAGCTTGTATCTCCTAAACAACACGTGGTAACTCGAAAGGATTTGGTGTGGCATGCACTTCTAAACGTGAAGCCTCAAAAGAGAACCCACAGGAGAATTTTCTTTCGTCAAAATTTGTCAGAAAACCACGTTTTAAGGAAATCCCGCATCGTGTGAAATTATCTTCTTTTTCATAAACAACACGTTGTAACTGGAAAAGCTTTGGTGTTGTGTGTATGTCTAAGCGTGTAGCCCAAAAGAGAATGCACAGGAGACGTTTCCCTCCAAAGAATATGTAAGAATACCATGTTATAAGGAAATACAGTGTTGCAGAGTAAAGACAAATAAGTACGTATTGGGAAACTTTACGAGCAGAAGTAACACATCTTACAAAATTAGCTTGTATCTCCGAAACAACATGTTGTAACTCGAAAAGATTTGGTGTTCCGTGTACGTCTAAATGTGTAGCCTCAAAAGAGAACCCACAGGAGAATTTTCTTTCTTCAAAATTTTTCAGAAAACCACGTTTTAAGGAAATCCCGCATCGTGCGAAATCATCTTCTTTTTCCTAAGCAACATGTTGTAACTCGAAAAGCTTTGGTGTTGCGTGTATGTGTAAGCGTGGAGCCTCAATAGAGAAGGCACAGGAGAGTTTTCTCTTGAAAGAATATGTAAGAATACCACGTTATAAGGAAATACAATTTTGCAGAGTAAAGACAAATAAGTACATATTGGAAACACTTTACAAGAAGAAATAACGCATCGTAAAAAATTAGCTTGTATCTCCTAAACAACACGTTGTAACTTGAAAAGATTTGGTGTGACGTGTACGTCTAAAAGTGTAGCCTCAAAAGAGAACCCACAGGAGAATTTTATTTCATCAAAATTTGTCAGAAACCACGTTTTAAGGAAATCTCGCATCGTGCGAAATTATCTTGTTTTTCCTAAACAACACGTTTTAACTCGAAAACCTTTGGTGTTGCGTGTATGTCTAAGCGTGTAGCCTCAAAAGAGAACTCACAGGAGAGTTTTCTCTCGAAAGAATATGTAAAAATACCACGTTATAAGGAAATACAGTGTTGCAGAGTAAAGACAAATAGTATTGGAAACACTTTAAGAGAAGAAATAATGCATCGTACAAAATTAGCTTGTATCTCCTAAACAACACGTTGTTACTCGAAAAGATTTGGTGTGGCTCGTACCTCTACATGTGTAGCCTCAAAAGAAAATCCACAGGAGAACTTTCTTTCGTCAACATTTTTCAGACAACCACGTTTTATGGAAATCTCACATCGTGCGAAATTATCTTGCTTTTCCTAAACAGCACATTGTAACTCGAAAAGCTTTGGCGTTGCGTGTATGTCTAAGTGTGTAGCCTCTAAAGAGAACGCACACTAGAGTTTTCTCTCCAAAGAATATGTAAGAATACCACGTTATAAGGAAATAAAGTGTTGCAGAGTAAAGACAAATACGTACATATTGGAAACACTTTACGAGAAGAAATAACGCATCATACAAAATTAGCTTGTATCTCCTAAACAACACGTGGTAACTCGAAAGGAATTGCTGTGGCGTGTACGTCTAAACATGTAGCCTCAAAAGAAAACCCACTGAAGAATTTTCTTTCGTCAAATTTTTCAGAAAACTTCGTTTTAAGGAAATCCTGCATCGTGCGAAATTATCTTGTTTTTCATAAACAACACGTTGTAACTCGAAAAGGTTTGGTGTTGCCTCTTTGTCTAAGTGTGTAGCCGCAAAAGTGAAAGCACGGGATAGTTTTCTCTCGAAAGAATATGTAAGAATACCACGTTATAAGGAAATACAGTGTAGCAGAGTAAAGACAAATATGTAAGTCTTGGAAACACTTTATGAGAATAATTAACACATCCTACAAAATTAGCTTGTATCTCCGAAACAACACGTTGTAACTCGAAAAGATTTGGTGTGGCATGTTCGTCTAAACGTGTAGCCTCAAAAGAGAACCCACAGGAGAATTTTCTTTCGTCAAAATTTTTCAGAAAACCACACTTCAAGGAAATCCCGCATCGTGCGAAATCATCTTCTTTTTCCTAAACAACATGTTGTAACTCGAAAAGCTTTGGTGTTGCGTGTATGTGTAAGCGTGTAGCCTCAAAAGAGAAGTCACAGGAGAGTTTTCTCTTGAAAGATTATGTAAGAATACCACGTTATAAGGAAATACAATTTTGCAGATTAAAGACAAATAAGTACATATTGGAAACCCTTTACGAGAAGAAATAACACATCGTACAAAATTAGCTTGTATCTCCTAAACAACACGTTGTAACTCGAAAAGATTTGGTGTGACATGTACGTCTAAAGGTGTAGACTCAACAGAACCCACAAGAGAATTTTCTTTCATCAAAATTTGTCAGAAACCAGGTTTTAAGGAAATCTCGCATCGTGCGAAATTATCTTGTTTTTCCTAAACAACACATTGTAACTCGAAAAGCTTTGGTGTTGCGTGTGTGTCTAAGCGTGTAACCTCAAAAGAGAACGCACAGGACAGTTTTATTTCGAAAGAATATGTAAGAATACCACGTTATAAGGAAATACAATGATGCAGAGTAAAGACAAATACGTACTGGAAACACTTTACGAGACGAATTAACGCATCGAAAAAATTAGCTTGTATCTCCTAAACAACACATTGTAACTCGAAAAGATTTGGTATGGCATGTACGTCTAAACGTGTAGCCTCGAAAGAGAACCCACAGGAGAATTTTCTTTCTTCAAAATTTTTCAGAAAACCACGTTTTAAGGAAATCCCGCATCATGCGAAATCATCTTCTTTTTCCTAAATAACAGGTTGTAACTCGAAAAGCTTTGGTGTTGCGTGTATGTGTAAGTGAGGAGCCTCAAAAGAGAAGGCACAGGAAAGTTTTCTCTCGAAAGAATATGCAAGAATACCACGTTATAAGGAAATACAATTTTGCAGAGTAAAGACAAATAAGTACTTATTGGAAACACTTTAGGAGAAGAAATAACGCATCGTACAAAATTAGCTTGTATCTCCTAAACAACACGTTGTAACTTGAAAGGATTTGGTGTGACGTGTATGTCTCAACTTGTAGCCTCAAAAGAGAACCCATGAAGATCCAGAAATGAAACCACACACCTATGGCCACTTGATCCTCGACAAAGAGGCTGAAAACATCCAATGGAAAAAAGATAGCCATTTCAACAAATGGTGCTGGTTCAACTGGACGTCAGCATGCAGAAGAATGCGACTTGATCCATCCTTGTCTCCTTGTACTAAGCTCAAATCCAAATGGATCAAGGACCTCCACATAAAGCCAGACACTCTGAAGCTAATAGAAAAGAAACTGGGGAAAACCCTTGAGGACATCGGTACAGGGAGAAAGTTTCTGAACAGAACACCAATAGCGTATGCTCTAAGAGCAAGAATTGACAAATGGGACCTCATAAAGTTACAAAGTTTCTGTAAGACAAAGGACACCATCAAGAGGACAAATCGGCAACCAACAAATTGGGAAAAGATCTTCACCAATCCTACATCAGATAGAGGGCTAATATCCAATATATATAAAGAACTCAAGAAGTTAGACTCCAGAAAACCGAACAATCCTATTAAAAAATGGGGTACAGAGTTAAACAAAGAATTCACACCTGAAGAACTTCGGATGGCGGAGAAGCATCTTAAAAAATGCTCAACTTCATTAGTCATTAGGGAATGCAAATCAAAACAACCCTGAGATTTCATCTTACACCAGTCAGAATGGCTAAGATTAAAAATTCAGGAGACAGCAGGTGTTGGAGAGGGTGTGGAGAAAGAGGAACACTCCTCCACTGCTGGTGGGGCTGCAAATTGGTACAACCACTCTTTAAATCAGTCTGGCGGTTCCTCCGAAAACTGGGCACCTCACTTCCAGAAGATCCTGCTATACCACTCCTGGGCATATACCCAGAGGATTCCCCACCATATAATAAGGATACATGCTCTACTATGTTCATAGCAGCCCTATTTATAATTGCCAGATGCTGGAAAGAACCCAGGTATCCCTCAACAGAAGAGTGGATACAAAAAATGTGGTATATCTACACAATGGAGTACTATTCAGCCATTAGAAACAATGAATTCATGAAACTCTTAGGCAAATGGATGGAGCTAGAGAACATCATACTAAGTGAGGTAACCCAGACTCAAAAGGTGAATCATGGTATGCACTCACTAATATGTGGTTATTAACCTAGAAAACTGGAATACCCGAAACATAATCCACACATCAAATGAGGTACAAGGAGAAAGGAGGACTGGCCCCTGGTTCTGGAGAGACTCAGTGAAACAGTATTTGGCAAAACCAGAACAGGGAAATGGGAAGGGGTGGGTGGGAGGACAGGGAAAGAGAAGGGGACTTAAGGGACTTTCGGGGAGTGGGGGGCTAGAAAAGGGGAAATCATTTGAAATGTAAATAAATTATATCGAATAAAAAAAAGAAAAAAAAAGAGAACCCACAGGAGAACTTTCTTTCGTCAAATTTTTTCAGAAAACCACGTTTTATGGAAATCTCGCATCATGCGAAATTATCTTGTTTTTCCTAAACAACACGTTGTAACTCGAAAAGCTTTGGTGTTGCCTGTATGTCTAAGCGTGTAGTCCAAAAGAGAATGCACAGGAGAGTTTTCCCTCGAAAGAATATGTAAGAATACCACGTTATAAGGAAATACAGTGTTGCAAAGTAAAGACAAATACTTATGTATTGGAAACACTTTACGAGAAGAAATAACGCATCGTACAAAATTAACTTGCATCTCCTAAACAACAAGTTGTAACTCAAAAAGATTTGGTGTGGCATGTACGTCTAAACCTGTAGCCTCAAAAGACAATGCACAGGAGAACTTTCTTTCGTCAAAATTTGTCAGAAAACCACGTTTTAAGGATATCTGCATCGTGCAAAATTATCTTGTTTTTCCTAAACAACACGTTGTAACTCGAAAAGCTTTGGTGTTGCGTGTATGTGTGAGCATGTCGCCTCTAAAGAGAATGCACAGGAAAGTTTTCTCTCGCAAAGAATTCAACATTATAAGGAAATACAATGTTGCAGAGTAAAGACAAATACGTAAGTTTGGAAACACTTTACGAGAAGAAATAAAGCATCGTACAAAATTAGCTTTTATCTCCTAAACAACACGTGGTAACTCGATAGGATTCGGTGTGGCGTGTACCTCTAAACGTGTAGCGTCAAAAGAGTACCCACAGGAGAATTTTCTTTCGTCAAAATTTGTCAGAACACCACGTTTTAAGGAAATCCCGCATCATGCGAAATTATCTTGTTTTTCATAAACAACAAGTTGTAACTCGAAAAGCTTTGATGTTGCCTGTATGTCTAAGTGTGTAGCCTCAAAAGGGAACGCACAGGATAGTTTTCTATCAAAAGAATATGTAAGAATACCACGTTATAAGGATCTACAATGTTGCAGAGTAAAGACAAATACGTATGTGTTGGAAACACTTTACGAGAAGAATAAACACATCGTAAAAAATTAGCTTGTATCTCCTAAACAACACGTTGTAACTCGACAAGATTTGGTGTGGCATGTACGTCTAAATGTGTAGCCTCAAAAGAGAACCCACAGGAGAATTTTCTTTTGTCAAAATTTTTCAGAAAACGATTTAAGGAAATCCCGCATCATGCGAAATCATCTTCTTTTTCCTAAACAACATGTTGTAACTCGAAAAGCTTTGGTGTTGCGTGTATGTGTAAGTGTGGAGCCTCAAAAGAGAAAGCACAGGAGAGTTTTCTCTCGAAAGAATATGCAAGAATACCACGTTATAAGGAAATACAATTTTGCAGAGTAAAGACAAATAAGTACTTATTGAAAACACTTTATGAGAAGAAATAACGCATCATACAAAATTAGCTTGTATCTCCTAAACAACACGTTGTAACTTGAAAAGATTTGGTGTGACGTGTATGTCTCAACGTGTAGCCTCAAAAGAGAACCCACAGGAGAACTTTCTTTCGTCAAATTTTTTCAGAAAACCACGTTTTATGGAAATCTCGCATCGTGCGAAATTATCTTGTTTTTCCTAAACAACACGTTGTAACTCGAAAAGCTTTGGCGTTGCGTGTATGTCTAAGCGTGAAGCCCAAAAGAGAATGCACAGGAGAGTTTTCCCTCGAAAGAATATGTAAGAATACCACGTTATAAGGAAATACAGTGTTGCAGAGTAAAGACAATTAAGTACATATTGGACACACTTTATGAGAAGAAATAATGCATCGTACAAAATTAACTTGTATCTCCTAAACAACACGTTGTAACTCGAAAAGCTTTGGTGTTGCGTGTATGTCTAAGCGTGTAGCATCAAAAGAGAACTCACAGGAGAGTTTTCTCTTGAAAGAATATGTAAGAATACCACGTTATAAGGAAATACAGTGTTGTAGAGTAAAGACAAATACTTATGTATTGGAAACACTTTACAAGAAGAAATAACGCATCGTAAAAAATTTGCTTGTATCTCCTAAACAACAGGTTGTAACTCAAAAAGATTTGGTGTGGCATGTATGTCTAAACCTGTAGCCTCAAAAGACAATGCACAGGAGAACTTTCTTTCATCAAAATTTGTCAGAAAACCACGTTTTAAGGATATCTGCATCGTGCAAAATTATCTTGTTTTTCCTAAACAACACGTTGTAACTCGAAAAGCTTTGGTGTTGCGTGTATGTGTGAGCATGTAGCCTCTAAAGAGAATGAACAGGAAAGTTTTCTCTCGCAAGAACATGTAAGAATTCAACATTATAAGGAAATACAGTGTTGCAGAGTAAAGACAAATACGTAAGTTTGGAAACACTTTACGAGAAGAAATAAAGCATCGTACAAAATTAGCTTGTATCTCCTAAACAACACGTAGTAACTCGATAGGATTTGGTGTGGCGTGTACCTCTAAACGTGTAACGTCAAAAGAGTACCCACAGGAGAATTTTCTTTCGTCAAAATTTGTCAGAAGACCACGTTTTAAGGAAATCCCGCATCGTGCGAAATTATCTTGTTTTTCATAAACAACACGTTGTAACTCGAAAAGCTTTGATGTTGCCTGTATGTCTAAGTGTGTAGCCTCAAAAGGGAACTCACAGGATAGTTTTCTATCGAAAGAATATGTAAGAATACCACGTTATAAGGATATACAATGTTGCAGAGTAAAGACAAATACGTATGTGTTGGAAACACTTTACGAGAAGAATAAACACATCGTAAAAAATTAGCTTGTATCTCCTAAACAACACGTTGTAACTCAACAAGATTTGGTGTGGCATGTACGTCTAAACGTGTAGCCTCAAAAGAGAACCCACAGGAGAATTTTCTTTTGTCAAAATTTTTCAGAAAACCACGTTTTAAGGAAATACCGCATCATGCGAAATCATCTTCTTTTTCCTAAACAACATGTTGTAACTCGAAAAGCTTTGGTTTTGCGTGTATGTGTAAGTGTGGAGCCTCAAAAGAGAAGGCACAAGAGAGTTTTCTCTCGAAAGAATATGCAAGAATACCACGTTATAAGGAAATACAATTTTGCAGAGTAAAGACAAATAAGTACTTACTGGAAACACTTTATGAGAAAAAATAATGCATCGTAAAAAATTAGCTTATATCTCCTAAACAACACGTTGTAATTCGAAAAGATTTGGTGTGGCTCGTACCTCTACACGAGTAGCCACAAAAGAGAACCCACAGGAGAACTTTCTTTCGTCAAAATTTTTCAGAAAACCACATTTTATGGAAATCTCGCATCGTGCTAAATTATCTTGTTTTTCCTAAACAACACATTGTAACTCGAAAAGCTTTGGCGTTGCGTGTTTGTCTAAGCGTGTCCCCTCAAAAGAGAACGCACAGAAGAGTTTTCCCTCGAAATAATATGTAAGAATACTATGTTATAAGGAAATACAGTGTTGCAGATTAAAGACAAATAAATACGTATTGGAAACACTTTATGAGAAGAAATAATGCATCGTACAAAATTAGCTTGTATCTCCTAAACAACACGTGGTAACTCGAAAGGATTTGGTGTGGCGTGTACGTCTAAACGTGTAGCCTCAAAAGAGAACCCACAGGAGAATTTTCTTTATTCAAAATTTTTCAGAAAACCACGTTTTAAGGAAATCCCGCATCGTGCGAAATCATGTTCTTTTTCCTAAACAACATGTTGTAACTCGAAAAGCTATGGAGTTGCGTGTATGTGTAAGCGTGGAGCCTCAAAAGAGAAGGCATTGGAGAGTATTCTCTCGAAAGAATATGTAAGAATACCACATTATAAGGAAATACAATTTTGCAGAGTAAAGACCAATAAGTACATACTGGAAACACTTTACGAGAAGAAATAACGCATCTTACAAAATTATCTTGTATCTCCTAAACAACACGTTGTAACTCAAAAAGATTTGTTGTGACGTGTACGTCTAAAAGTGTAGCCTCAAACGAGAACCCACAGGAGAATTTTCTTTCATCAAAATTTGTCAGAAACCACGTTTTAAGGAAGTCTCGCATCGTGCGAAATTATCGTGTTTTTCCTAAACAACACGTTGTAACTCGAAAAGCTTTGGTGTTGCGTGGATGTCTACGCGTGTAGCCTCAAAGGAGAACGCACAGGAGAGTTTTCTCTCGAAAGAATATGTAAGAATACCACGTTATAAGGAAATACAGTGTTGCAGAGTAAAGACAAACACGTATGTATTGGAAACCCTTAAACTTTATGAGATGAAATAAAGCATCGTACAAAATTAGCTTGTATCTCCTAAACAACACGTTGTAACTCGAAAAGATTTGGTGTGGCCTGTACGTCGAAAGAATATGTAAGAATACCACGTTATAAGGAAATACAGTGTTGCAGAGTAAAGACAAATAAGTACGTATTGGAAACACTATATGAGAAGAAATAATGCATTGTACAATATTTGCTTGTATCTCCTAAACAGCACGTTGTAACTCAAAAATATTTCGTGTGGCTCGTATGTCTACACGTTTAGCCTCAAAAGAGAACCCACAGGAGAACTTTCTTTCTTCAAAATTTGTCAGAAAACCTCGTTTTAAGGAAATCCTGCATCGTGCGAAATCATCTTCTTTTTCCTAAACAACAAGTTGTAACTCGAAAAGATTTGGTGTTGCGTGTATGGGTAAGCATGGATCCTCAAAAGAGAAGGCACAGGAGAGTTTTCTCTCGAAAGAATATATAAGAATACCACGTTATAAGGAAATACAATTTTGCAGAGTAAAGACAAATAAGTACATATTGGAAAGACTTTACGAGAAGAAATAACTCATCATACAAAATTAGCTTGTATCTCCTAACAACACCTTGTAACTCGAAAAGATTTGGTGTGAGGTGTACGTTTAAACGTGTAGCCTCAAAAGAGAACCCACAGGAGAACTTTCTTTCATCAAAATTTGTCGGAAACCACGTTTTAAGGAAATCTCGCATCCTGCGAAATTATCTTGTTTTTCCTAAACAACACGTTGTAACTCGAAAAGCTTTGGTGTTGCGTGTATGTCTAAGCTTGTAGCCTCAAAAGAGAATGCACAGGAGAGTTTTCTCTCGAAAGAATATGTAAGAATACCACGTTATAAGGAAATACAGTGTTGCAGAGTAAAGACAAATACGTACCTATTGGAAACTCTTTAAGAGAAGTAAGTTACAACGTGTTGTTTAGGAACTAGAAGCTAATTTTGTACGATGCGTTATTTCTTCTCTAAAGTGTTTCCAATACGTATGTATTTGCCTTTAGTCTGCAACACTATTTCCTTATAACGTTGTATTCTTATATCTTCTTTCGAGAGAAAACTCTCCTGTGTGTCCTCTTTTGAGGCTACACGCTTAGACATACACGCAACACCAAAGCTTTTCGCGTTACAACGTGTTGTTTAGGAAAAACAAGATAATTTCGCACGATTAGGAATTTCCTTAATACATGGTTTTCTGACAAATTTTGACCAAAGAAAATTCTCCTATGGGTTCTCTTTTGAGACTACACGTTTAGACGTACAGGCCACACCAAATCTTTTTAAGTTACAACGTGTTGGTTAGGAGATACAAGCTAATTTTGTATGATGCGTTATTTCTTCTCGTAAAGTTTTTCCAATAAGTAAGTATTTGTCTTTACTCAGCAACACTGTATTTCCTTATAACATGGTATTCTTACATATTTTTTCGAGAGAAAACTCTCCTGGGCATTCTCATTTGAGGCTACACGCTTAGACATACAAGCAACAGCAAAGCTTTTCGAGTTACAACGTGTTGTTTAGGAAGAACAAGATAATTTCTCACAATGCGGGATTTCCATAAAACGTGGTTTTCTGACAAATTTTGAAGAAAGAAAATTGTCCTGTGGGTTCTCTTTTGAGGCTACACGTTTAGACGTACACGCCACACCAAATCTTTTTGAGTTACAACTTGTTGTTTAGGAGATACAAGCTAATTTTTTTACGATGCGTTATTTCTTCTCGTAATGTTTAAGTGTTTCCAATACGTATGTATTTGCCTTTATTCTGCAACACTGTATTTCCTTATAATGTGGTATTCTTACATATTCTTTCGAGAGAAAACTCTCCTGTGCGTTCTCTTTGGAGGCTACACGCTTAGACATTCACGCAACACCAAACTTTTCGAGTTACAACGTGTTGATTAGGAGATACAAGCTAATTTTACATGATGCGTTATTTCTTCTCCTAAAGTGTTTCCAATAAGTACATATTTGTCTATACTCTGCAACACTGTATTTCCTAATAACGTGGTATTCTCACATATTCTTTCGAGAGAAAACTATCCTGTGCGTTCTCTTTGGAGGCTACACGCTTAGACATACACGCACCACCAAAGCTTTTCAAGTTGCAACGTGTTGATTAGGAAAAACAAGATAATTTCGCACGATGCGGGATTTCCTTAAAACGTGGTTTCCTGACAAATTTTGACGAAAGAAAATTCTCCTGTGGGTTTTCTTTTGAGGCTACATGTTTAGACGTACATGCCACACCAAATCTTTTCGAGTTACAACGTGTTGTTTAGGAGATACAAGCTAATTTTGTACGATGCGTTATTTCTTCTCCTAAAGTGTTTCCAATACGTACGTATTTGTCTTTACTCTACAACACTCTATTTCCTTATAACATGGTATTCGTACATATTCTTTCGAGAGAAAACTCTCCTGTGCATTCTCTTTTGAGGCTACACGCTTAGACATACACGCAACACCAAAGCATTTCGAGTTAGAACGTGTTGTTTAGGAAAAACGAGATAATTTCGCACGATGCGGGAATTCCTTAAAACGTGGTTTTCTGACAAATTTTGAGGAAATAAAATTCTCCTGTGGGTTTTCATTTGAGGCTAAACGTTTAGACGTACACGCCACACCAAATGTTTTCGAGTTACAACGTGTTCTTTAGGAGATACAAGCTAATTTTTTACGATGCTTTATATCTTCTTGTAAAGTTTAAGTGTTTCCAAAAGGAACGTATTTATCTTTAATTTGCCACAATGTATTTCCTTATAACGTGGTATTCTTACATACTCGTTCGAGAGAAATCTCTCCTGTGCGTTCTCTTTTGAGGCTACATGCTTAGACATACACGCAACACCAAAGATGTTCGAGTTACAATGTGTTGTTTAGGAAAAACAAGATAGTTTCGCATGATGCGGGATTTCCTTAATAAGTGGTTTTCTGACAAATTTTGACGAAAGAAAATTCTCCTGTGGGTTCTCTTTTGAGGCTACACGTTTAGACGTACATGCCATACCAAATCTTTTCGAGTTACAACGTGTTGTTTAGGAGATACAAACTAATTTTTTACGATGCGTTATTTCTTCTCATAGAGTGTTTCAAATACATACGTATTTGTCTTTACTCTGCAAAACTGTATTTCCTTATAATGTGGTATTCTTACATGTTCTTTCGAGAGAAAACTCTCCTGTGCGTTCTCTTTTGAGGCTACACGCTTAGACATACACGCAACATCAAAGCTTTTCGAGTTACAACGTGTTGTTTAGGAAAAACAAGATAATTTCGCACGATGAGTGATTTCCTTAAAACATGGATTTCTGACAAATTTTACGAACAAAAATTCTCCTGTGGGTTCTCTTTTGAGGCTACACGTTTAGACGTACACGCCACACCAAATCTTTTCGAGTTACAATGTGTTGTTTAGGAGATACAAGCTAATTTTGTACGATGCGTTCTTTCTTCTCATAAAGTTTTTCCAATAAGTAAGTATTTGTCTTTACTCTGCAACACTGTATTTCCTTATAACATGGTACTCTTACATATTTTTTCGAGAGAAAACTCTCCTGTGCGTTCTCATTTGAGGCTACACGCTGAGACATACACGCAACAGCAAAGCTTTGAGAGTTATGTGTTGTTTAGGAAGAACAAGATAATTTCTCACGATGCGGGATTTCCTTAAAACGTGGTTTTCTGACAAATTTTGACGAAAGAAAATTCTCCTGTCGGTTCTCTTTTGAGGCTAAACGTTTAGACGTACACGCCACACCAAATCTCTTTGAGTTGCAACTTGTTGTTTAGGAGATACAAGCTAATTTTTTTACAATGAATTATTTCTTCTCGTAAAGTTTAAGTGTTTACAATATGTATGTATTTGCCTCTACTCTGCAACACTGTATTTCCTTATAACGTTGTATTCTTACATATTCTTTCGAGAGAAAACTCTCCTGTGCGTTCTCTTTTGAGGCTACACATTTAGACGTACACGCCACACCAAATCTTTTTGAGTTACAACTTGTTGTTTAGGAGATACAAGCTAATTTTTTTAAGATGAATTATTTCTTCTCGTAAAGTTTAAGTGTGTCCAATACGTATGTATTTGCCTCTACTCTGCAACACTGTATTTCCTTATAACGTGGTATTCTTACATATTCTTTCGAGAGAAAACTCTCCTGTGCGTTCTCTTTGGAGGCTACACACTTAGACATTCACGCAACACCAAAGCTTTTCGCGTTACAACGTGTTGTTTAGGAAAAACAAGATAATTTCGCACGATTAGGAATTTCCTTAATACGTGGTTTTCTGACAAATTTTGACCAAAGAAAATTCTCCTATGGGTTCTCTTTTGAGACTACACGTTTAGACGTACAGGCCACACCAAATCTTTTTAAGTTACAACGTGTTGGTTAGGAGATACAAGCTAATTTTGTACGATGCGTTATTTCTTCTCGTAAAGTTTTTCCAATAAGTAAGTATTTGTCTTTACTCAGCAACACTGTATTTCCTTATAACATGGTATTCTTACATATTTTTTCGAGAGAAAACTCTCCTGGGCATTCTCATTTGAGGCTACACGCTTAGACATACAAGCAACAGCAAAGCTTTTCGAGTTACAACGTGTTGTTTAGGAAGAACAAGATAATTTCTCACAATGCGGGATTTCCATAAAACGTGGTTTTCTGACAAATTTTGAAGAAAGAAAATTGTCCTGTGGGTTCTCTTTTGAGGCTACACGTTTAGACGTACACGCCACACCAAATCTTTTTGAGTTACAACTTGTTGTTTAGGAGATACAAGCTAATTTTTTTACGATGCGTTATTTCTTCTCGTAATGTTTAAGTGTTTCCAATACGTATGTATTTGCCTTTATTCTGCAACACTGTATTTCCTTATGATGTGGTATTCTTACATATTCTTTCGAGAGAAAACTCTCCTGTGCGTTCTCTTTGGAGGCTACACGCTTAGACATTCACGCAACACCAAACTTTTCGAGTTACAACGTGTTGATTAGGAGATACAAGCTAATTTTACATGATGCGTTATTTCTTCTCCTAAAGTGTTTCCAATAAGTACATATTTGTCTATACTCTGCAACACTGTATTTCCTAATAACGTGGTATTCTCACATATTCTTTCGAGAGAAAACTATCCTGTGCGTTCTCTTTGGAGGCTACACGCTTAGACATACACGCACCACCAAAGCTTTTCAAGTTGCAACGTGTTGATTAGGAAAAACAAGATAATTTCGCACGATGCGGGATTTCCTTAAAACGTGGTTTCCTGACAAATTTTGATGAAAGAAAATTCTCCTGTGGGTTTTCTTTTGAGGCTACATGTTTAGACGTACATGCCACACCAAATCTTTTCGAGTTACAACGTGTTGTTTAGGAGATACAAGCTAATTTTGTACGATGCGTTATTTCTTCTCCTAAAGTGTTTCCAATACGTACGTATTTGTCTTTACTCTACAACACTCTATTTCCTTATAACATGGTATTCGTACATATTCTTTCGAGAGAAAACTCTCCTGTGCATTCTCCTTTGAGGCTACACGCTTAGACATACACGCAACACCAAAGCATTTCGAGTTAGAACGTGTTGTTTAGGAAAAACAAGATAATTTCGCACGATGCGGGAATTCCTTAAAACGTGGTTTTCTGACAAATTTTGAGGAAATAAAATTCTCCTGTGGGTTTTCATTTGAGGCTAAACGTTTAGACGTACACGCCACACCAAATGCTTTCGAGTTACAACGTGTTCTTTAGGAGATACAAGCTAATTTTTTACGATGCTTTATATCTTCTTGTAAAGTTTAAGTGTTTCCAAAAGGAACGTATTTATCTTTAATTTGCCACAATGTATTTCCTTATAACGTGGTATTCTTACATACTCGTTCGAGAGAAATCTCTCCTGTGCGTTCTCTTTTGAGGCTACATGCTTAGACATACACGCAACACCAAAGATTTTCGAGTTACAATGTGTTGTTTAGGAAAAACAAGATAGTTTCGCATGATGCGGGATTTCCTTAATAAGTGGTTTTCTGACAAATTTTGACGAAAGAAAATTCTCCTGTGGGTTCTCTTTTGAGGCTACACGTTTAGACGTACATGCCATACCAAATCTTTTCGAGTTACAACGTGTTGTTTAGGAGATACAAACTAATTTTTTACGATGCGTTATTTCTTCTCATAGAGTGTTTCAAATACATACGTATTTGTCTTTACTCTGCAAAACTGTATTTCCTTATAATGTGGTATTCTTACATGTTCTTTCGAGAGAAAACTCTCCTGTGCGTTCTCTTTTGAGGCTACACGCTTAGACATACACGCAACATCAAAGCTTTTCGAGTTACAACGTGTTGTTTAGGAAAAACAAGATAATTTCGCACGATGAGTGATTTCCTTAAAACATGGATTTCTGACAAATTTTACGAACAAAAATTCTCCTGTGGGTTCTCTTTTGAGGCTACACGTTTAGACGTACACGCCACACCAAATCTTTTCGAGTTACAATGTGTTGTTTAGGAGATACAAGCTAATTTTGTACGATGCGTTCTTTCTTCTCATAAAGTTTTTCCAATAAGTAAGTATTTGTCTTTACTCTGCAACACTGTATTTCCTTATAACATGGTACTCTTACATATTTTTTCGAGAGAAAACTCTCCTGTGCGTTCTCATTTGAGGCTACACGCTGAGACATACACGCAACAGCAAAGCTTTGAGAGTTATGTGTTGTTTAGGAAGAACAAGATAATTTCTCACGATGTGGGATTTCCTTAAAACGTGGTTTTCTGACAAATTTTGACGAAAGAAAATTCTCCTGTCGGTTCTCTTTTGAGGCTAAACGTTTAGACATACACGCCACACCAAATCTCTTTGAGTTGCAACTTGTTGTTTAGGAGATACAAGCTAATTTTTTTACAATGAATTATTTCTTCTCGTAAAGTTTAAGTGTTTACAATACGTATGTATTTGCCTCTACTCTGCAACACTGTATTTCCTTATAACGTTGTATTCTTACATATTCTTTCGAGAGAAAACTCTCCTGTGCGTTCTCTTTTGAGGCTACACATTTAGACGTACACGCCACACCAAATCTTTTTGAGTTACAACTTGTTGTTTAGGAGATACAAGCTAATTTTTTTAAGATGAATTATTTCTTCTCGTAAAGTTTAAGTGTGTCCAATACGTATGTATTTGCCTCTACTCTGCAACACTGTATTTCCTTATAACGTGGTATTCTTACATATTCTTTCGAGAGAAAACTCTCCTGTGCGTTCTCTTTGGAGGCTACACACTTAGACATTCACGCAACACCAAAGCTTTTCGAGTTACAACGTGTTGTTTAGGAAAAACAAGATAATTTCGCATGATGCGGGATTTCCTTAAAACATGGTTTTCTGACAAATTTTGATGAAAGAAAATTCTCCTGTGGGTTCTCTTTTGAGGCTGCACGTTTAGACGTACACGCCACACCAAATCCTTTCGAGATATAACGTGTTGTTTAGGATATACAAGCTAATTTTGTACTATGTGTTATTTCTTCTCGTAAAGGTAAAGTGTTTCCAATAAGTATGTATTTGTCTTTTCTCTGCAAAACTGTATTTCCTTATAACGTGATATTCCTACATATTCTTTCAGAAGAAAACTCTCCTGTGCGTTCTCTTTTGAGGCTACACGCTTAGACATACACGCACCACCAAAGCTTTTCGAGTTGCAACATGTTGTTTAGGAAAAACAAGATAGTTTCGCACGATGCGGTATTTCCTTAAAACGTGGTTTTCTGACAAACTTTGACGAAAGAAAACTCTCCTGTGGGTTCTCTTTTGAGGCTACACCTTTAGACATACACGCCACACCAAATCTTGTCGAGTTGCAACGTGTTGTTTAGGAGATACAAGCTAATTTTACATGATGCGTTATTTCTTCTCCTAAAGTGTTTCCAATAAATACAAATTTGTCTATACTCTGCCACACTGTATTTCCTTATAACGTGATATTCTTACATATTCATTCGAGAGAAAACTCTCCTGTGCGTTCTCTTTGGAGGCTACATGCTTAGACATTCACCCAACACCAAAGCTTTTCGAGTTACAACGTGTTGTTTAGGAAAAACAAGATAATTTCGCATGATGCGGGATTTCCTTAAAACATGGTTTTCTGACAAATTTTGACGAAAGAAAATTCTCCTGTGGGTTCTCTTTTGAGGCTACACGTTTAGACGTACACGCCACACCAAATCCTTTCGAGTTATAACGTGTTGTTTAGGATATACAAGCTAATTTTGTACTATGTGTTATTTCTTCTCGTAAAGCTTAAGTGTTTCCAATAAGTATGTATTTGTCTTTACTCTGCAACACTGTATTTCCTTTTAACGTGGTATTCTTACATATTCTTTCAGAAGAAAACTCTCCTGTGCTTTCTCTTTGGAGGCTACACGCTTAGACATACACGCACCACCAAAGCTTTTCGAGTTACAACATGTTGTTTAGGATAAACAAGATAATTTCGCACGATGCGGTATTTCCTTAAAACGTGGTTTTCTGACAAATTTTGATGAAAGAAAACTCTCCTGTGGGTTCTCTTTTGAGGCTACACGTTTAGACATACACGCCACACCAAATCTTGTCGAGTTACAACGTGTTGTTTAGGAGATACAAGCTAATTTTACATGATGTGTTATTTCTTCTCCTAAAGTGTTTCCAATAAGTACATATTTGTCTATACTCTGCAACACTGTATTTCCTTATAACGTGGTATTCTTACATATTCTTTCGAGAGAAAACTATCCTGTGCGTTCTCTTTGGAGGCTACACGCTTAGACATACACGCACCACCAAAGCTTTTCGAGTTACAACGTGTTGATTAGGAAAAACAAGATAATTTCGCACGATGCGGGATTTCCTTAAAACGTGGTTTTCAGACAAATTTTGACGTAAGAAAATTCTCCTGTGGGTTCTCTTTTGAGGCTACACGTTTAGATGTACAAGCCCCACCAAATCTTTTTGAGTAACCATGTGTTGTTTCGGAGATGCAAGCTAATTTTGTACCATGCGTTATTTCTTCTCATAATGTGTTTCCAAAACGTATGTATTTGTCTTTACTCTGCAGCAATATGTTTCCTTATAACGTGGTATTCTTACATATTCTTTTGAGAGAAAACTCTCCTGTGCATTCTCTTTTGAGGCTACATGCTTAGACATACACGCAACACCAAATCCTTTCGAGTTATAACATGTTGTTTAGGATATACAAGCTAATTTTGTACTGTTTTATTTCTTTTTTTTTCATTCTTTTTTTTATTCGATATAATTTATTTACATTTCAAATGATTTCCCCTTTTCTAGCTCCCCCCCACTCCCCGAAAGTCCCGTAAGCCCCCTTCTCTTCCCCTGTCCTCCCTCCCACCCCTTCCCAGTTCCCCGTTCTGGTTTTGCCAAATACTGTTTCACTGAATCTTTCCAGAAGCAGGGACCACTCCTGCTTTCTTCTTGTATCTCATTTGATGTGTGGATTATGTTTTGGGTATTCCAGTTTTCTAGGTTAATAACCACTTATTAGTTAGTGCATACCATGATTCGCCTTTTGAGTCTGGGTTACCTCACTTAGTATGATGTTCTCTAGCTCCATCCATTTGCCTAAGAATTTCATGAATTCATTGTTTCTAATGGCTGAATAGTACTCCATTGTGTAGATATACCACATTTTTTGTATCCACTCTTCTGTTGAGGGATACCTGGGTTCTTTCCAGCATCTGGCAATTATAAATAGGGCTCCTATGAACATAGTAGAGCATCAATCCTTATTCCATGGTGGGGAATCCTCTGGGTATATGCCCAGGAGTGGTATAGCAGGATCTTCTGGAAGTGAAGTGCCCAGTTTTCGGAGGAACCGCCAGACTGCTTTCCAGAGTGGTTGTACCAATTTGCAACCCCACCAGCAGTGGAGGAGTGTTCCTCTTTCTCCGCACCCTCTCCAACACCTGCTGTCTCCTGAATTTTTAATCTATGTTTTATTTCTTCTCGTAAAGTTTAAGTGTTTCCAAGAAGTATGTATTTGTCTTTACTCTGCAACACTGTATTTCCTTATAACGTGGTATTCCTACATATTCTTTCGGAAGAAAACTCTCCTGTGCGTTCTCTTTGGAGGCTACACGCTTAGACATATACGCAACACCAAAGCTTTTCGAGTTACAACGTGTTTTTTAGGAAAAACAAGATAATTTCGCATGATGCGGGATTTCCTTAAAACGTGGTTTTCTGACAAATTTTGATGAAAGAAAATTCTCCTGTGGGTTCTCTTTTGAGGCTACACGTTTAGACGTACACGCCACACCAAATCCTTTCGAGTTATAACGTGTTGTTTAGGGTATACAAACTAATTTTTACTATGTGTTATTTCTTCTCGAAAAGCTTAAGTGTTTCCAATAAGTATGCATTTGTCTTTACTCTGCAACACTGTATTTCCTTATAACGTGGTATTCCTACACATTCTTTCGGAAGAAAACTCTCCTGTGCGTTCTCTTTTGAGGCTACACGCTTAGACATACACGCACCACCAAAGCTTTTCGAGTTACATGTTGTTTAGGAAAAACAAGATAATTTCGCACGATGCGGTATTTCCTTAAAACGTGGTTTTCTGACAAATTTTGACGAAAGAAAACTCTCCTGTGGGTTCTCTTTTGAGGCTACACGTTTAGACATACACGCCACACCAAATCTTGTCGAGTTACAACGTGTTGTTTAGGAGATACAAGATAATTTTGCATGATGCGTTATTTCTTCTCCTAAAGTGTTTCCAATAAGTACATATTTGTCTAAATTCTGCAACACTGTATTTCCTTATAACGTGGTATTCTTACATATTCTTTGGAGAGAAAACTATCCTGTGCATTCTCTTTGGAGGCTACACGCTTAGACATACACGCAACACCAAAGCATTTCGAGTTAGAACGTGTTGTTTAGGAAAACAAGATAATTTCTCATGATGCGGGAATTCCTTAAAACGTGGTTTTCTGATGAATTTTGAGGAAATAAAATTCTCCTGTGCGTTTTCATTTGAGGCTAAACGTTTAAACGTACACGCCACACCAAATGTTTTCGAGTTACAACGTGTTCTTTAGGAGATACAAGCTAATTTTTTACGATGCTTTATATCTTCTTGTAAAGTTTAAGTGTTTCCAAAAGGAATGTATTTATCTTTAATTTGCCACAATGAATTTCCTTATAACGTGGTATTCTTACATACTCGTTCGAGAGAAATCTCTCCTGTGCGTTCTCTTTTGAGGCTACATGCTTAGACATACACGCAACACCAAAGATTTTCGAGTTACAATGTGTTGTTTAGGAAAAACAAGATAGTTTCGCATGATGCGGGATTTCCTTAATAAGTGGTTTTCTGACAAATTTTGACGAAAGAAAATTCTCCTGTGGGTTCTCTTTTGAGGCTACACGTTTAGTCGTACATGCCACACCAAATCTTTTCGAGTTACAACGTGTTGTTTAGGAGATACAAACTAATTTTTTACGATGCTTTATTTCTTCTCATAGAGTGTTTCAAATACATATGTATTTGTCTTTACTCTGCAAAACTGTATTTCCTTATAATGTGGTATTCTTACATGTTCTTTCGAGAGAAAACTCTCCTGTGCATTCTCTTTTGAGGCTACACGCTTAGACATACACGCAACATCAAAGCTTTTCTAGTTACAACGTGTTGTTTAGGAAAAACAAGATAATTTCGCACGATGAGTGATTTCCTTAAAACATGGATTTCTGACAAATTTTACGAACAAAAATTCTCCTGTGGGTTCTCTTTTGAGGCTACACGTTTAGACGTACACGCCACACCAAATCTTTTCGAGTTACAATGTGTTGTTTAGGAGATACAAGCTAATTTTGTACGATGCGTTATTTCTTCTCATAAAGTTTTTCCAATAAGTATTTGCCTTTACTCTGCAACACTGTATTTCCTTATAACGTGGTATTCTTACATATTTTTTCGAGAGAAAACTCTCCTGTGCGTTCTCATTTGAGGCTACACGCTGAGACATACACGCAACAGCAAAGCTTTTCGAGTTACAACGTGTTGTTTAGGAAGAACAAGATAATTTCTCACGATGCGGGATTTCCTTAAAACGTGGTTTTCTGACAAATTTTGACGAAAGAAAATTCTCCTGTGGGTTCTCTTTTGAGGCTAAACGTTTAGACGTACACGCCACACCAAATCTTTTTGAGTTGCAACTCGTTGTTTAGGAGATACAAGCTAATTTTTTTACAATGAATTATTTCTTCTCGTAAAGTTTAAGTGTTTCCAATACGTATGTATTTGCCTCTACTCTGCAACACTGTATTTCCTTATAACGTGGTATTCTTACATATTCTTTCGAGAGAAAACTCTCCTGTGCGTTCTTTTTGGAGGCTACACACTTAGACATTCACGCAACACGAAAGCTTTTCGAGGTAAAACGTGTTGTTTATGAAAAACAAGATAATTTCGCATGATGCGGGATTTCCTTAAAACGTGGTTTTCTGACAAATTTGACGAAAGAAAATTCTCCTGTGGGTTCTCTTTTGAGGATTCACGTTTAGACGTACACGCCACACCAAATCCTTTTGAGTTCTAACGTGTTTTTAGGATATACAAGTTTATTTTGTACTATGTGCTATTTCTTCTCGTAAAGCTTAAGTGTTTCCAATATGTATGTATTTGTCTTTACTCTGCAACACTGTATTTCCTTATAACGTAGTATTCCTACTTTTCTTTCGGGAGAAAACTCTCCCGTGCGTTCTCTTTTGAGGCTACACGTTTAGACGTACACGCCACACCAAATCTTTTTGAGTTACAACTTGTTGTTTAGGAGATACAAGCTAATTTTTTAACGATGAATTATTTCTTCTCGTAAAGTTTAAGTGTTTCCAATATGTATATATTTGCCTCTACTCTGCAACACTGTATTTCCTTATAACGTGGTATTCTTACATATTCTTTCGAGAGAAAATTCTCCTGTGCGTTCTCTTTGGAGGCTACACGCTTAGACATATACGCAACACCAAAGCTTTTCAAGTTACAACGTGTTTTTTAGGAAAAACAAGATAATTTCGCATGATGTGGGATTTCCTTAAAACGTGGTTTTCTGACAAATTTTGATGAAAGAAAATTCTCCTGTGGGTTCTCTTTTGAGGCTACACGTTTAGACGTACACGCCACACCAAATCCTTTCGAGTTATAACGTGTTGTTTAGGGTATACAAACTAATTTTTGCTATGTGTTATTTCTTCTCGTAATGCTTAAGTGTTTCCAATAAGTATGCATTTGTCTTTACTCTGCAACACTGTATTTCCTTATAACGTGGTATTCCTACATATTCTTTCGGAAGAAAACTCTCCTGTGCGTTCTCTTTTGAGGCTACATGCTTAGACATACACGCACCACCAAAGCTTTTCGAGATACATGTTGTTTAGGAAAAACAAGATAATTTCGCACGATGCGGTATTTCCTTAAAACGTGGTTTTCTGACAAATTTAGACGAAAGAAAAGTCTCCTGTGGGTTCTCTTTTGAGGCTACACGTTTAGACATACACGCCACACCAAATCTTGTCGAGTTACAACGTGTTGTTTAGGAGATACAAGCTAATTTTGCATGATGCGTTATTTTTTCTCCTAAAGTGTTTCCAATACGTACATATTGGTCTAAATTCTGCAACACTGTATTTCCTTATAACGTGGTATTCTTACATATTCTTTGGAGAGAAAACTATCCTGTGCATTCTCTTTGGAGGCTACATGCTTAGACATACACGCACCACCAAAGTTTTTCGAGTTACAACATGTTGATTAGGAAAAACAAGATAATTTTGCACGATGCGGGATTTCCTTAAAACGTGGTTTTCTAACAAATTTTGACGATAGAAAACTCTCCTGTGGGTTCTCTTTTGAGGCTACACTTTTAGACGTACACGCCACACCAAATCTTTTCGAGTTACAACGTGTTGTTTAGGACATACAAGCTAGTTTTGCAAGATGCGTTATTTCTCTCATAAAGTGCTCTCATTACATACGTATTTTCTTTACTCTGCCACACTGTATTTCCTTATAACGTGGTATTCGTACATATTCTTTCGAGAGAAAACTCTCCTGTGCGTTCTCTTTGGAGGCTACAGGCTTAGACATTCACGCAACACCGAAGCTTTTCGAGTTACAACGTGTTGTTTAGGAAAAACAAGATAATTTCGCATGATGCGGGATTCCATTAAAACGTGGTTTTCTGAAAAGTGTTGACGAAAGAAAATTCTCCTGTGGGTTCTCTTTTGAGGCTACACGTTTAGATGTACACACCACACCAAATCCTATCGAGTTATAACGTGTTGTTTAGGATATACAAGCTACTTTTGTACTATGTGTTATTTCTTCTCGTAAAGCTTAACTGTTTCCAATAAGTATGTATTTGTCTTTACTCTGCAACACTGTATTTCCTTATAACGTGGTATTCCTACATATTCTTTTGGGAGAAAACTCCCTTGTGCATTCTCTTTTGAGGCTATACGTTTAGACGTACACGCCACACCAAATCTTTTTGAGTTACAACTTGTTGTTTAGGAGATACAAGCTAATTTTTTTACGATGAATTATTTCTTCTCGTAAAGTTTAAGTGTTTCCAATACGTATGTACTTGCCTCTACTCTGCCACACTGTATTTCCTTATAACGTGATATTCTTACATATTCTTTCGAGAGAAAACTCTCCTGTGCGTTCTCTTTGGAGGCTACACACCTAGACATTCACCCAACACCAAAGCTTTTCGAGTTACAACGTGTTGTATAGGAAAAACAAGATAACTTCGCATGATGCGGGATTTCCTTAAAACGTGGTTTTCTGACAAATTTTGACGAAAGAAAATTCTCCTGTGGGTTCTCTTTTGAGGCTACACGTTTAGACGTACACGCCACACCAAATCCTTTCGAGTTATAACGTGTTGTTTAGGATATACAAGCTAATTTTGTACTATGTGTTATTTCTTCTCGTAAAGCTTAAGTGTTTCCAATAAGTATGTATTTGTCTTTACTCTGCAACACTGTATTTCCTTATAACGTGGTATTCCTACATATTCTTTCGGAAGAAAACTCTCCTGTGCGTTCTCTTTTGAGGCTACACGCTTAGACATACACGCACCACCAAAGCTTTTCGAGTTACAACATGTTGTTTAGGATAAACAAGATAATTTCGCACGATGCGGTATTTCCTTAAAACGTGGATTTCTGACAAATTTTGACGAAAGAAAACTCTCCTGTGGGTTCTCTTTTGAGGCTACACGTTTAGACATACACGCCACACCAAATCTTGTCGAGTTACAACTTGTTGTTTAGGAGATACAAGCTAATTTTACATGATGTGTTATTTCTTCTCCTAAAGTGTTTCCAATAAGTACATATTTGTCTATACTCTGCAACACTGTATTTCCTTATAACGTGGTATTCTTACATATTCTTTCGAGAGAAAACTATCCTGTGCGTTCTCTTTGGAGGCTACACGCTTAGACATACATGCACCACCAAAGCTTTTCGAGTTACAACGTGTTGATTAGGAAAAACAAGATAATTTCGCACGATGCGGGATTTCCTTAAAACGTGGTTTTCTGACAAATTTTGACGTAAGAAAATTCTCCTGTGGGTTCTCTTTTGAGGCTACACGTTTAGATGTACACGCCACACCAAATATTTTTGAGTTACCACGTGTTGTTTCGGAGATACAAGCTAATTTTGTACCATGCGTTATTTCTTCTCTTAATGTGTTTCCAAAACGTATGTATTTGTCTTTACTCTGCAGCAATATGTTTCCTTATAACGTGGTATTCTTACATATTCTTTCGAGAGAAAACTCTCCTGTGCATTCTCTTTTGAGGCTACATGCTTAGACATACACGCAACACCAAATTCTTTCGAGTTATAACGTGTTGTTTAGGATATACAAGCTAATTTTGTACTATGTTTTATTTCTTCTCGTAAAGTTTAAGTGTTTCCAATAAGTATTTATTTGTCTTTACTCTGCAACACTGTATTTCCTTATAACGTGGTATTCCTACATCTTCTTTCGGGAGAAAACTCTCCTGTGCGTTCTCTTTTGAGGCTACACGCTTAGACATATACGCAACACCAAAGCTTTTCGAGTTACAACATGTTGTTTAGGAAAAACAAGATAATTTCGCAGGATGCAGGATTTCCTTAAAACGTGGTTTTCTGACAAATTTTGACGAAAGAAAGCTCTCCTGTGGGTTCTCCTTTGAGGCTACACATTTAGTCGTTCACGCCACACCAAATCTTTTCAAGTTACAACGTGTTGTTTAGGAGATACAAGCTAAGTTTGCATGATTCGTTATTTCTTTTCGTAAAGTGTTTCCAATAAGTACATATTTGTCTATACTCTGCAACACTGTATTTCCTTATAACGTGGTATTCTTACATATTCTTTCGAGAGAAAACTATCCTGTGCGTTCTCTTTGGAGGCTACACGCTTAGACATACACGCACCACCAAAGCTTTTCGAGTTACAACGTGTTGATTAGGAAAAACAAGATAATTTCCCACGATTCGGGATTTCCTTAAAAAGTGGTTTTCTGACAAATTTTGACGTAAGAAAATTCTCCTGTGGGTTCTCTGTTGAGGCTACACATTTAGACGTGCACGCCATACCAAATCTTTTTGAGTTACCACGTGTTGTTTAGGAGATACAAGCAAATTTTGTACCATGCATTATTTCTTCTCATAATATGTTTCCAATACGTATGTATTTGTCTTTACTCTGCAGCAATATATTTCCTTATAACGTGGTATTCTTATATATTCTTTCGAGAGAAAACTCTCCTGTGCATTCTCTTTTGAGGCTACACGCTTACACATACACCCAACACCAAAGCTTTTCGAGTTACAATGTTTTGTTTATGAAAAACAAGATAATTGCGCACAATGCGGGATTTCCTTAAAACGTGGTTTTCTGACAAATTTTGACGAAAGAAAATTCTCCTGTGGGTTCTCTTTTGAGGCTACATGTTTAGACGTACACGCCACACCAAATCTTTTCGAGTTTAACGTGTTGTTTAGGAGATACAAGCTAATTTTGTACGATGCGTTATTTCTTCTCCTAAAGTGTTTTCAATATGTACGTATTTGTCTTTACTCTACAACACTGTATTTCCTTATAACATGGTATTCGTACATATTCTTTCGAGAAAAAACTCTCCTGTGCATTCTCTTTTGAGGCTACACGCTTAGACATACACGCAACACCAAAGCATTTCGAGTTAGAACGTGTTGTTTAGGAAAAACAAGATAATTTCTCATGATGCGGGAATTCCTTAAAACGTGCTTTTCTGACAAATTTTGAGGAAAGAAAATTCTCCTGTGGGTTTTCATTTGAGGCTAAATGTTTAGACGTACACGCCACACCAAATGTTTTCGAGTTACAACGTATTCTTTAGGAGATACAAGCTAATTTTTTACGATGCTTTATATCTTCTTGTAAAGTTTAAGTGTTTCCAAAAGGAACGTATTTATCTTTAATTTGCCACAATGTATTTCCTTATATCGTGGTATTCTTACATACTCGTTCGAGAGAAATCTCTCCTGTGCGTTCTCTTTTGAGGCTACATGCTTAGACATACAGGCAACACCAAAGATTTTCGAGTTACAATGTGTTGTTTAGGAAAAACAAGATAGTTTCGCATGATGCGGGATTTCCTTAATAAGTGGTTTTCTGACAAATTTTGACGAAAGAAAATTCTCCTGTGGGTTCTCTTTTGAGGCTACACGTTTAGACGTACATGCCACACCAAATCTTTTCGAGTTACAACGTGTTGTTTAGGAGATACAAACTAATCTTTTACGAAGCGTTATTTCTTCTCATAGAGTGTTTCAAATACATATGTATTTGTCTTTACTCTGCAAAACTGTATTTCCTTATAATGTGTTATTCTTACATGTTCTTTCGAGAGAAAACTCTCCTGTGCGTTCTCTTTTGAGGCTACACGCTTAGACATACATGCAACATCAAAGCTTTTCGAGTTACAACGTGTTGTTTAGGAAAAACAAGATAATTTCGCACGATGAGTGATTTCCTTAAAACTTGGATTTCTGACAAATTTTAACAAACAAAAATTCTCCTGTGGGTTCTCTTTTGAGGCTACACGTTTAGACGTACACGCCACACCAAAACCTTTCGAGTTACAATGTGTTGTTTAGGAGATCAAGCTAATTTTGTACGATGCGTTATTTCTTCTCGTAAAGTGTTTCCAATACGTACGTATTTGCCTTTAGTCTGCAACACTGTATTTCCTTATAACGTGGTATTCTTACATATTCTTTCGAGAGAAAACTCTCCTGTGCGTCCTCTTTTGAGGCTACACGCTTAGACATACACGCAACACCAAAGTTTTTCGCATTACAACGTGTTGTTTAGGAAAAACAAGATAATTTCGCACGATGAGGGATTTCCTTAATACGTGGTTTTCTGACAAATTTTGACAAAAGAAATTTCTCCTATTGGTTCTCTTTTGAGACTACACGTTTAGACGTACAGGTCACACCAAATCTTTTTAAGTTTCAACGTGTTGTTTAGGAGATACAGGCTAATTTGGTATGATGCGTTATTTCTTCTCATAAAGTTTTTCCAATAAGTAAGTATTTGTTTTTACTCTGCAACACTGTATTTCCTTATAAGGTGGTATTCTTACATATTTTTTCGAGAGAAAACTCTCCTGTGCATTCTCATTTGAGGCTACACTCTGAGACATAAAAGCAACACCAAAGCTTTTCGAGTTACAACGTGTTGTTTAGGAAGAACAAGATAATTTCTCACGATGCTGGATCTCCTTAAAACGTGGTTTTCTGACGAATTTTGACGAAAGAAAATTCTCCTGTGGGTTCTCTTTTGAGGCTAAACATTTAGACGTACACGCCACACCAAATCTTTTTGAGTTACAACTTGTTGTTTAGGAGATACAAGCTAATTTTTTAACGATGAATTATTTCTTCTCGTAAAGTTTAAGTGTTTCCAATACGTATATATTTGCCTCTATTCTGCAAGACTGTATTTCCTTATAACGTGGTATTCTTACATATTCTTTCGAGAGAAAACTCTCCTGTGCATTCTCTTTGGAGGCTACACACTTAGACATTCACGCAACACCAAAGCTTTTCGAGTTACAACGTGTTGTTTAGGAAAAACAAGATAATTTCGCATGATGCGGGATTTCCTTAAAACGTGGTTTTCTGACAAATTTTGACGAAAGAAAATTCTCCTGTGGGTTCTGTTTTGAGGCTTCACGTTTAGACGTACACGCCACACCAAATCCTTTCGAGTTCTAACGTGTTGTTTAGGATATACAAGCTAATTTTGTACTATGTGTTATTTCTTCTCGTAAAGTTTAAGTGTTTCCAATAAAAATGTATTTGTCTTTACTCTACAACACTGTATTTCCTTATAACGTAGTATTCCTACATATTCTTTCGGGAGAAAACTCTCCTGTGCGTTCTCTTTTGAGGCTACACGTTTAGACGTACACGCCACACCAAAACTTTTTGAGTTACAACTTGTTGTTTAGAAGATACGAGCTAATTTTTTAACGATGAATTATTTCTTCTCGTAAAGTTTAAGTGTTTCCAATATGTATATATTTGCCTCTACTCTGCAACACTGTATTTCCTTATAACGTGGTATTCTTACATATTCTTTCGAGAGAAAACTCTCCTGTGCGTTCTCTTTGGAGGCTACACGCTTAGACATTCACGCAACACCAAAGCTTTTCGAGCTACAATGTGTGTTGATTAGGAAAAACAAGATAATTTCGCACGATGCGGGATTTCCTTAAAACGTGGTTTTCTGACAAATTTTGATGTAAGAAAATTCTCCTGTGGGTTCTCTTTTGAGGCTACACGTTTAGATGTACACGCCACACCAAATCTTTTTGAGTTTACACGTGTTGTTTCGGAGATACAAGCTCATTTTGTACCATGCGTTATTTCTTCTCATAATGTGTTTCCAATACGTACGTATTTGTCTTTACTCTGCAGCAATATATTTCCTTATAACGTGGTATTCTTACATATTCTTTCAAGAGAAAACTCTCCTGTGCATTCTCTTTTGAGGCTACACGCTTAGGCATACAAGCAACACCAAAGATTTTCTAGTTTCAACGTGTTGTTTAGGAACAACAAGATAATTTCGCATGATGCGGGATTTCCTTAAAACGTTGTTTTCTGACAAATTTTGAGGAAAGAAAATTCTCCTGTGGGTTCTCTTTTGAGGCTACACTTTTAGACGTACACGCCACACCAAATCTTTTCGAGTTACAACGTGTTGTTTAGGACATACAAGCTAATTTTGTACGATGCGTTATTTCTCTCATAAAGTGCTTCCATTACATATGTATTTGTCTTTACTCTGCCACACTGTATTTCCTTATAACGTGGTATTCTTACATATTCTTTCGAGAGAAAACTCTCCTGTGAGTTCTCTTTTGGGGCTACATGCTTACAGATACACCCAACACCAAAGCTTTTCAAGTTAAAACGTGTTGTTTAGGAACAACTAGATAATTTCTCACGAAGCGGGATTTCCTTAAAATGTGGTTTTCTGAAAAATTTTGACGAAAGAAAATTCTCCTGTGGGTTCTCTTTTGAGGCTACACGTTTAGACGTACACGCCACACCAAATCCTTTCGAGTTACAACGTGTTGTTTAGGAGATACAAGCTAATTTTTTACGATGCTTTTTTTCTTCTCTTAAAGTTTATGGGTTTCCAATACATACATATTTGTCTTTACTCTGCAACACTGTATTTCCTTATAACGTGGTATTCTTACATATCCTTTCAAGAGAAAACTCTCCTGTGCGTTCTTTTTTGAGGCTACATGCTTAGATATACACGCAACACCAAAGCTTTTCGCGTTACAACATGTTGTTTAGGAAAAAACAAGATAATTTCGCACGATGAAGGATTTCCTTAATACGTGGTTTTCTGACAAATTTTGACCAAAGAAAATTCTCTTATGTGTTCTCTTTTGAGACTACACGTTTAGATGTACAGGCCACACCAAATCTTTTTAAGTTACAACGTGTTGTTTAGGAAATACAAGCTAATTTTGTACGATGCGTTATTTCTTCTCCTAAAGTTTTTCCAATAAATAAGTATTTGTCTTTACTCTGCAAAACTGTATTTCCTTATAACGTAGTATTCTTACATATTTTTGAGAGAAAACTCTCCTGTGCATTCTCATTTGAGGCTACACGCTTAGACATACACGCAACAGCAAAGCTTTTCGAGTTACAACGTGTTGTTTAGGAAGAACAAGATAATTTCTCACGATGCGGGATTTCCTTAAAACGTGGTTTTCTGACAAATTTTGACGAAAGAAAATTCTCCTGTGGGTTCTCTTTTGAGGCTACACGTTTAGACGTACACGCCACACCAAATCTTTTCGAGATACAACGTGTTGTTTAGGAGATACAAGCTAATTTTGCATGATGCGTTATTTCTTCTCGTAAAGTGTTTCCAATAAGTACATATTTGTCTATACTCTGCAACACTGTATTTCCTTATATCGTGGTATTCCTACATATTCTTTCGAGAGAAAACTACCCTGTGCGTTCTCTTTGGAGGCTACACGCTTAGACATACATGCAACAACAAAGCTTTTCGAGTTACAACGTGTTGATTAGGAAAAACAGGATAATTTCTCACGATGCGGGATTTCCTTAAAATGTGGTTTTCTGACAAATTTTGACGTAAGAAAATTCTCCTCTGGGTTCTCATTTGAGGCTACATATTTAGACGTACACGCCACACCAAATCTTTTTGACTTACCACGTGTTGTTTAGGAGATACAAGCTAATTTTGTACCATGCGTTATTTTTTCTCATAATATGTTTCCAATACGTATGTATTTGTCTTTACTCTGCAGCAATATATTACCTTATAACGTGGTATTCTTACATATTCTTTCGAGAGAAAGCTCTCCTGTGCATTCTCTTTTGAGGCTACACGCTTAGACATACACGCAACAGCAAAGCTTTTCGAGTTACAACGTGTTGTTTAGGAAGAACAAGATAATTTCTCACGATGCGGGATTTCCTTAAAACGTGGTTTTCTGACAAATTTTGACGAAAGAAAATTCTCCTGTGGGTTCTCTTTTGAGGCTACACGTTTAGACGTACACGCCACACCAAATCTTTTCGAGATACAACGTGTTGTTTAGGAGATACAAGCTAATTTTGCATGATGCGTTATTTCTTCTCGTAAAGTGTTTCCAATAAGTACATATTTGTCTATACTCTGCAACACTGTATTTCCTTATATCGTGGTATTCCTACATATTCTTTCGAGAGAAAACTACCCTGTGCGTTCTCTTTGGAGGCTACACGCTTAGACATACATGCAACAACAAAGCTTTTCGAGTTACAACGTGTTGATTAGGAAAAACAGGATAATTTCTCACGATGCGGGATTTCCTTAAAATGTGGTTTTCTGACAAATTTTGACGTAAGAAAATTCTCCTCTGGGTTCTCATTTGAGGCTACATATTTAGACGTACACGCCACACCAAATCTTTTTGACTTACCACGTGTTGTTTAGGAGATACAAGCTAATTTTGTACCATGCGTTATTTTTTCTCATAATATGTTTCCAATACGTATGTATTTGTCTTTACTCTGCAGCAATATATTACCTTATAACGTGGTATTCTTACATATTCTTTCGAGAGAAAGCTCTCCTGTGCATTCTCTTTTGAGGCTACACGCTTACACATACACCCAACACCAAAGCTTTTCGAGTTACAATGTTTTGTTTATGAAAAACAAGATAATTGCGCACAATGCGGGATTTCCTTAAAACGTGGTTTTCTGACAAATTTTGACGAAAGAAAATTGTCCTGTGGGTTCTCTTTTGAGGCTACATGTTTAGACGTACACGCCACACCAAATCTTTTCGAGTTACAACGTGTTGTTTAGGAGATACAAGCCAATTTTGTACGATGCATTATTTCTTCTCCTAAAGTGTTTCCAATACTTACATATTTGTCTTTACTCTACAACACTGCATTTCCTTATAACATGGTATTCGTACATATTCTTTCGAGAGAAAACTCTCCTGTGCGTTCTCTTTTGAGGCTACACGCTTAGACATACACGCAACACCAAAGCATTTCGAGTTAGAACGTGTTGTTTAGGAGAAACAAGATAATTTCGCACGATGCGGGAATTCCTTAAAACGTGGTTTTCTGACAAATTTTGAGGAAAGAAAATTCTCCTGTGGGTTTTCATTTGAGGCTAAACGTTTAGACGTACACGCCACACCAAATGTTTTCGAGTTACAACGTGTTGTTTAGGAGATACAAGCTAATATTTTACGATGCTTTATATCTTCTTGTAAGTTTAAGTGTTTCCAAAAGGAACTAATTTATTTTTAATTTGTCACAATGTATTTCCTTATAACGTGGTATTCTTACATACTCGTTCGAGAGAAAGCTCTCCGGTGCTTTCTCTTTTGAGGCTACATGCTTAGACATACACGCAACACCAAAGATTTTCGAGTTACAATGTGTTGTTTAGGAAAAACAAGATAGTTTCGCACGATGCGGGATTTCCTTAATAAGTGGTTTTCTGACAAATTTTGACGAAAGAAAATTCTCCTGTGGGTTCTCTTTTGAGGCTACACATTTAGACGTACATGCCACACCAAATCTTTTCGAGTTACAACGTGTTGTTTAGGAGATACAAACTAATATTTTACGATGCGTTATTTCTTCTCATAAAGTGTTTCAAATACATACGTATTTGTCTTTACTCTGCAAAACTGTATTTCCTTATAATGTGGTATTCTTACATGTTCTTTCGAGAGAAAACTCTTCTGTGCATTCTCTTTTGAGGCTACACGCTTAGACATTCACACATCACCAAAGCTTTTCGAGGTACAACGTGTTGTTTAGGAAAAACAAGATAATTTAACATGATGCGGGATTTCCATAAAACATGGTTTTCTGACAAATTTGGCGAAAGAAAATTCTCCTGTGGGTTCTCTTTTGAGGCTACATGTTTAGACGTACATGCCAAACCAAATCTTTTTGAGTTACAACGTGTTGTTTAGGAGATACAAGCTAATTTTTTATGATGCGTTATTTCTTCTCGTAAAGTTTTTCCAATAAATAAGTATTTGTCTTTACTCTGCAAAACTGTATTTCCTTATAACATGGTATCTTACATATTCTTTCGAGAGAAAACTATCCTGTGCGTTCTCTTTGGAGGCTACACGCTTAGACATACACCCAACACCAAAGCTTTTCGAGTTACAACGTGTTGATTAGGAAAAACAAGATAATTTCGCACGATGCGGGATTTCCTCAAAATGTGGTTTTCTGACAAATTTTGACGTAAGAAATTCTCCTGTGGGTTCTCTTTTGAGGCTACACATTTAGACGTACACGCCACACCAAATCTTTTTGAGTTATCACGTGTTGTTTAGGAGATACAAGCTAATTTTGTACCATGCATTATTTCTTCTCATAATATGTTTCCAATACGTATGTATTTGCCTCTACTGTGCAGCAATGTATTTCCTTATAACGTGGTATTCTTACATATTCTTTCGAGAGAAAACTCTCCTGTGCATTCTCTTTTGAGGCCACACACTTGCACATACACCCAACACCAAAGCTTTTAGAGTTACAATGTTTTGTTTATGAAAAACAAGATAATTGCGCACAATGCGGGATTTCCTTAAAACGTGGATTTCTGACAAATTTTGATGAATGAAAATTCTCCTGTGGGTTCTCTTTTGAGGCTACATGTTTAGACGTACACGCCACAACAAATCTTTTCGAGTTACAACGTGTTGTGTAGGAGATACAAGCTCATTTTGTACGATGATTTATTTCATCTCGTAAAGTTTATGGGTTTCCAATACATACGTATTTGTCTTTATTCTGCAACACTGTATTTCCTTATAACGTGGTATCCTTACAAATTCTATCGAGAAAAAACTCTCCTGTGCATTCTCTTTTGAGGCTACACGCTTAGACATACACGCAACACCAAAGCTTTTAGAGTTACAACGTGTTGTTTAGGAAAAACAAGTTAATTTCGCACGATGCGGGATTTACTTAAAACGTGGTTTCTGAAAAATTTTGACGAAAGAAAATTCTCCTGTGGGTTCTCTTTTGAGGCTACACGTTTAGACGTACACGCCACACCAAATCTTTTCGAGTTACAACGTGTTGTTTAGGAGATACAAGCTAATTTTGAACGATGCGTTATTTCTTCTAGTAAAGTGTTTCCAATACGTACGTGTTTGGCTTTAGTCTGCAACACTGTATTTCATTATAACGTGGTATTCTTACATATTCTTTCGAGAAAAAACTCTCCTGTGCATCCTTTTTTGAGGCTACACGCTTAGACATACACGCAACACCAAAGCTTTTCACGTTACAACGTGTTTTTTAGGAAAAACCAGATAATTTCGCACAATGAGGGATTTCCTTAATACGTGGTTTTCTGACATATTTTGACCAAAGAAAATTCTCCTATGGGTTCTCTTTTGAGACTACACGTTTAGACGTACAGGCCAGTCCAAATCTTTTTTAAGTTACAACGTGTTGTTTAGGCGATACAAGCTAATTTTGTGCGATGCGTTATTTCTTCTTGTAAAGTTTTTCTAATAAATAAGTATTTGTCTTTACTCTGCAACACTGTATTTCCTTATAACGTGTCATTCTTACATATTCTTTCGAGAAAAAACTCTCCTCTGCCTTCTCTTTTGGGGCTACATGCTTAGACATACACCCAACACCAAAGCTTTTCGAGTCAAAACGTGTTGTTTAGGAAGAACTAGATAATTTCTCACGATGTGTGATTTCCTTAAAACGTGGTTTTCTGACAAAATTTGATGAAAGAAAATTGTCCTATGTGTTCTCTTTTGAGGCTACACGTTTAGACGTACACACCACACCAAATCTTTTCGAGTTACAATGTGTTGTTTAGGAGATACAAGCTAATTTTTTATGATGCTTTATTTTATCTCGTAAAGTTTATGGGTTTCCAATACATACGTATTTGTCTTTACTCTGCAACACTGTATTCCCTTATAACGTGGTATTCTTACATATTCTTTCGAGAGAAAACTCTCCTGTGTGTTCTCTTTTGAGGCTACACGCTTAGACATACACGCAACACCAAAGCTTTTCGAGTTACAATGTGTTGTTTAGGAAAAACAACATAATTTCGCACGATGCGGGATTTCCTTAAAACGTGGATTTCTGAAAATTTTTGACGAAACAAAATTGTCCTGTGTGTTCTCTTTTGAGGCTACACGTTTAGACGTACACGCCACACCAAATCCTTTCGAGTTACAACGTGTTGTTTAGGAGATACAAGCTAATTTTCTACGATGCGTTATTTCTTCTCGTAACGTGTTTCCAATACGTACATATTTGCCTTTAGTCTGCAACACTGTATTTCCTTATAACGTGGTATTCTTACATATTCTTTCGAGAGAAAACTCTCCTGTGTGTTCCCCTTTGAGGCTACACGCTTAGACATACAGGCAACACCAAAGCTTTTCGCGTTACAACGTGTTGATTAGGAAAAACAATATAATTTCGCGCGATGCGGGATTTCCTTAATAAGTGGTTTTCTGACAAATTTTGACCAAGGAAAATTCTCCTATGGGTTCTCTTTTGAGGCTACACGTTTAGACGTACAGGCCACACCTAATCTTTTGAAGGTACAACGTGTTGTTTAGGAGATACAAGCTAATTTTGTATGATAGGTTATTTCTTCTCGGAAATTTTTTCTAATAAGTAAAAATATGTCTTTACTCTGCAACACTGTATTTCCTTATAACGTGGTATTCTTACATATTCTTTCGAGAGAAAACTCTCCTGTGCGTTCTCATTTGAGGCTACACGCTTAGACATACACGCAACACCAAAGCTTTTCGAGTTACAATGTGTTGTTTAGGAAGAACAAGATAATTTCCCACGATGCGGGATTTCATTAAAACGTGGTTTTCTGACAAATTTTGATGAAAGAAAATTCTCCTGTGGGTTCTCTATTAAGGCTACACGTTTAGACGTACACACCACACCAAATCTTTTTGAGTTACTACGTGTTGTTTAGTAGATACAAGCTATTTTTTTTTATGATGCCTTATTTCTTCTCGTAAAGTTTAAGTGTTTCCAATACGTATGTATTTGCCTTTACTCTGCAACACTGTATTTCCTTATTACGTGGTGTTCTTACATATTCTTTCGACAGTAAACTCTCCTGTGCGTTCTCTTTGGAGGCTACACGCCTAGACATACACGCCTAGACATACACGCAACACCAAAGCTTTTCGAGTTACAACGTGTTGTTTAGGAAAAACAAGATAATTTCGCATGATGCGGGATTTCCTTAAAACATGGTTTTCTGACAAATTTTGAAGATAGAAAATTCTCCTGTGGGTTCTCTTTTGAGGGTACACGTTTAGACATACACGCCACACCAAATCCTTTCGTGTTATAACGTGTTGTTTAGGAGATACAAATTAATTTTTTACTATGTGTTATTTCTTCTCGTAAAGTTTAAGTGTTTCCAATAAGTATGTATTTGTCTTTACTCTGCAACACTATATTTCCTTATAACGTGGTATTCTTACATATTCTTTCGGGAGAAAACTCTCCTGTGCGTTCTCTTTTGAGGCTACACGCTTAGAAATACACGCAACACCAAAGCTTTTCGAGTTACAATGTGTTGTTTAGGAAAAACAAGATATTTTCGCACGATGCGGGATTTCCGTAAAACGTGGTTTTTGACAAATTTTGACCAAAGAAAACTCTCCTGTGGATTCTCTTTTGAGGCTACACGTTTAGACGTACACACCACACCAAATCTTTTCCAGTTACAATGTGTTGTTTAGGAGATACAAGCTAATTTTGCATGATGCTTTATTTCTTCTCGTAAAGTGTTTCCAATAAGTATGTATTTGTCTATACTCTGCAACACTGTATTTCCTTATAACGTGGTATTCTTACATATTCTTTCGAGAAAAAACTCTCCTGGGCATTCCCCTTTGAGGCTACACACTTAGACATACACGCAACACCAAAGCTTTTCGAGTTACAACGTGTTGTTTAGGAAAAACTAGATAATTACGCACGATGCGGGATTTCCTTAATAAGTGGTTTTCTGACAAATTTTGACCAAGGAAAATTCCTCTATGGGTTCTCTTTTGAGGCTACACGTTTAGACGTACAGGCCACACCAAATCTTTTTAAGTTACAACGTGTTGTTTAGGAGATACAAGCTAATTTTGTACGATGCGTTATTTCTTCTCCTAAAGTTTTTCCAATAAGTAAGTATATGTCTTTATTCTACAACGTGGTATTCTTACATATTCTTTCAAGAGAAAACTCTCCTGTGCGTTCTCATTTGAGGCTACACGCTTAGACATATACGCAACACCAACGCTTTTCGAGTTACAACGTGTTGTTTAGGAAGAACAAGATAATTTCGCATGATGCGGGATTTATGGGTTTCCAATACATACGTATTTGTCTTTATTCTGCAACACTGTATTTCCTTATAACGTGGTATCCTTACAAATTCTATCGAGAAAAAACTCTCCTGTGCGTTCTCTTTTGAGGCTACACGCTGAAACATACAAGCAACACCAAAGCTTTTCGAGTTACAACGTGTTGTTTAGGATTTCCTTAAAGCGGGATTTCCTTAAAACGTGGTTTTCTGAAAAATTTTGACGAAAGAAAATTCTCCTGTGGGTTCTCTTTTGAGGCTACACGTTTAGACGTACAGGCCACACCAAATCTTTTCGAGTTACAACGTGTTGTTTAGGAGATACAAGCTAATTTTGTACGTTGCGTTATTTCTTCTTGTAAAGTGTTTCCAATACGTATGTACTTGCCTTTACTCTGCGACACTGTATTTCCTTACAAAGTGGTATTCTTACATACTCTTTCGAGAGAAAACTCTCCTGTGCGTTCTCTTTTGAGGCTACACGCTTAGACATACACGCAACACCAAAGCTTTTCGAGTTAAAACGTGTTGTTTAGGAAAAAGAAGATAATTGCACACGATGCGGGATTTCCTTAAAACGTGGGTTCTCTTTTGAGGGTACACGTTTAGACGTACAAGCCACACCAAATCCTTTCGAGTTATAACGTGTTGTTTAGGAGATACAAGCTAATTTTTTACTATTTGTTATTCCACGTTATATGGAAAAACAGTGTTGCAGAGTAAAGACAAATATGTACGTATTGGAAACACTTTACGAGAAGAAATAACACATGGTAAAAAATTAGCTTGTATCTCCTAAACAACACGTTGTAACTCAAAAGGATTTGGTGTGGTGTTTATCTAAAGGTGTAGCCTCAAAAGAGAACCCACAGGAGAATTTTCGTTGGTCAAAATTTTTTCAGAAAACCACGTTTTCTGGAAATCCCGCATCGTGTGAAATTATCTTGTTTTTCCTAAACAACACGTTGTAACTCGAAAAGCTTTGGTTTTGCATGTATGTCTAAGCGTGTAGCCTCAAAAGAGAACGCACAGGAGAGTATTCTCTTGAAAGAATATGTAAGAATACCACGTTATAAGGACATACAGTGTTGCACAGTAAAGACAGATAGATACATATTGGAAACACTTTACGAGAAGGAATAATACATCATACAAAATTAGCTTGTATTTCCTAAACAACACGGTGTGATGCGAAAAGATTTTGTGTGGCGTGTACGTTGAAACGTGTAGCCTCAAAAGAGAACCCACAGGAGAATTTTCTTTCGTCAAAATATGCCAGAAAACCACGTTTTAAGGAAATCCCTCATCGTGCGAAATTATCTTGTTTTTCCTAAACAACACGTTGTAACTCGAAAAGCTTTGGTGTAAACAACACGTTGTAACTCGAAAATATTTGGTGTTGTGTTTACATCTAAATGCGTAGCCTCAAAAGAGAACCCACAGGAGAATTTTCTTTGGTCAAAATTTTTTCAGAAAACCACGTTTTAAGGAAGTCCTGCATCATGCGAAATTATCTTGTTTTTCCTAAACAACACGTTGTAACTCGAAAAGCTTTGGTGTTGCGTGTATGTCTAAGCATGTAGCCTCAAAAGAGAATGCACAGTAGAGTATTCTCTCGAAAGAATATGTAAGAATAACACGTTATAAGGAAATACAGTGTTGCAGAGTAAAGACAAATACTTACTTATTGGAAACACGTTACGAGAAGGAATAATACATCGTACAAAATTAGCTTGTATTTCCTAAACAACACGTTGTAACTTGAAGGATTTGGTGTGACGTGTAAGTTGAAACGTGTAGCCTCAAAAGAGAACCCACAGGAGAATTTTCTTTCGTCAAAATTTGTCAGAAAACCACGTTTTAAGGAAATCCCGCATTGTGCGAAATTATCTTGTTTTTCCTAAACAACACATTGTAACTCGAAAGCTTTGGTGTTGCATGTATGTCTAAACGTGTGGCCTCAAAAGATAACGCACAGGAGAGTTTTCTCTCGAAAGAATATATAAGAATACCACGTTATAAGGAAATACAGTGTTGCAGAGTAAAGACAAATACGTATGTATTGGAAACACTTTACGAGAAGAAATAACGCATCGTAAAAAATTAGCTTGTATCTCCTAAACAATACGATGTAACTCGAAAAGATTTGGTGTGGCGTGTACGTCTAAACGTGTAGCCTCAAAAGTGAACTTACAGGAGTATTTTCTTTCGTCAAAATTTGTCAGAAAACCACGTTTTATGGAAATCCCGCATCGTGGAAATTATCTTGTTTTTCCTAAACAACACGTTGTAACTCTAAAAGCTTTGGTGCTGCGTGTATGTCTAAGCGTGTAGCCTCAAAAGAGAACGCACAGGAGAGTTTTCTCTCGAAAGAATATGTAAGAATACTGCGTTATAAGGAAATACAGTGTTGCAGAGTAAAGACAAATAAGTACGTATTGGACACATTTTACGAGAAGAAATAACACATCGTAAAAAATTAGCTTGTATCTCCTAAACAACACGTTGTAACTCGAAAAGATTTGGTGTGACGTGTACGTCTAAACATGTACCCTCAAAAGGGAACTCACAGGAGAATTTTCTTTCATCAAAATTTGTCAAAAAACACGTTTTAAGGAAATCTCGCATCGTGCAAAATTATCTTGTTTTTCCTAAACAACATGGTGTAACTCGAAAAGCTTTGGTGTTGAGTATTTGTCTAAGCGTGTAGCCTCAAAAGAGAACGCACAGGAGAGTTTTCTCTCGAAAGAATATGTAAGAATACCACGTTATAAGGAAATACAGTGTTGCAGAGTAAAGACAAATAAGTACATATTGGAAACACTTTAGGAGAAGAAATAACGCATCTTAAAAAATTTGCTTGTATCTCCTAAACAACACGTTATAACTCGAAAAGATTTGGTGTGGCGTGTACGTCTAAACCTGTAGCCTCAAAAGAGAACCCACAGGAGAACTTTCTTTCGTCAAAATTTGTCAGAAAACCACGTTTTAAGGAAATCCCGCATCGTGCAAAATTATCTTGTTTTTCCTAAACAACACGTTGTAACTCGCAAAGCTTTGGTGCTGCGTGTATGTCTATGCGTGTAGCCACTTAAGAGAACGCACAGGAGATTTTTCTCTCGAAAGAACATGTAAGAATACAACGTTATAAGGAAATACAGTGTTGCAGAGTAAAGACAAATACATACTTTTTGGAAACACTTTACGAGAAGAAATAACGCTTCGTAAAAAATTAGCTTGTATCTCCTAAACAACACGTGGTAACTCGAAAAGATTTGGTGTGGCGTGCACGTCTAAACGTGTAGCCTCAAAAGAGAACCAACAGGAGAATTTTCTTTCGTCAAAATTTGTCAGAACACCACTTTTTACGGAAATCCCGCATCGTGCGAAATTATCTTGTTTTTCATAAACAACACGTTGTAACTCGAAAAGTTTTGGTGTTGCCTGTATGTCTAAGTGTGTAGCCTCAAAAGGGAACGCACAGGATAGTTTTCTCTCGACAGAATATGTAAGAATACCACGTTATAAGGAAATACAGTGTTGCAGAGTAAAGACAAATACGTACGTATTGGAAACACTTTATGAGAAGAAATAACGCAGCGTACAAAATTAGCTTGTATCTCCTAAACAACACATGGTAACTCGAAAGGATTTGGTGTGGCGTGCACGTCTAAACGTGAAGCCTCAAAAGGGAACCCACAGGAGAATTTTCTTTCGTCAAAAATTGTCAGAAAACCACGTTTTAAGGAAATCCCGCATCGTGCGAAATTATCTTGTTTTTCATAAACAACACGTTGTAACTCGAAAAGCTTTGTTGTTGCCTGTATGTCTAGGTGTGTAGCCTCAAAAGGGAATGCACAGGATAGTTTTCTCTTGAAAGAATATGTAAGAAAACCACGTTTTAAGAAATACAGTGTTGCAGAGTAAAGACAAATATGTACGTATTGGAAACACTTTACGAGAAGAATTAACGCATTGTACAAAATTAGCTTGTATCTCCTAAACAATACGTTGTAATTCGAAAAGATTTGGTGTGGCGTGTACGTCTAAATATGTAGCCTCAAAAGAGAACACACAGGAGAATTTTCTTTCGTCAAAATTTGTCAGAATCCACGTATTAAGGAAATCCTGCATTGTGGGAAATTATCTTGTTTTCCCTGCACAACACTTCGTAACTCGAAAAGCTTTGGTGTTGCGTGTATGTCTAAACGTGTGGCCTCAAAAGAGAATGCACAGGAGAGATTTCTCTCAAAAGAATATATAAGAATACCACGTTATAAGGAAATACAGTGTTGCAGAGTAAAGACAAATACGTAGGTATTGGAAACACTTTACGAGAAGTAATAACGCATCGTACAAAATTAGCTTGTATCTCCTAAACAACACGATGTAACTCGAAAAGATTTGGTGTGGCGTGTACGTCTAAACGTGTAGCCTCAAAAGAGAACTCACAGTATAATTTTCTTTCGTCAAAATTTGTCAGAAAACCACGTTTTATGGAAATCCCGCATCGTGGAAATTATCTTGTTTTTCCTAAACAACACGTTGTAACTCGGAAAGCTTTGGTGCTGCGTGTATGTCTAAGCGTGTAGCCTCAAAAGAGAACGCACAGGAGAGTTTTCTCTCGAAAGAATATGTAAGAATACCACGTTATAAGGAAATACAGTGTTGCAGAGTAAAGACAAATAAGTACGTATTGGACACATTTTACGAGAAGAAATAACACATCGTAAAAAATTAGCTTGTATCTCCTAAACAACACGTTGTAACTCGAAAAGATTTGGTGTGTCGTGTACGTCTAAACGTGTAGCCTCAAAAGGGAACTCACAGGAGAATTTTCTTTCATCAAAATTTGTCAGAAAACACGTTTTAAGGAAATCTCGCATCGTGCAAAATTATCTTGTTTTTCCTAAACAACACGGTGCAACTCGAAAAGCTTTGGTGTTGAGTGTTTGTCTAAGCGTGTAGCCTCAAAAGAGAATGCACAGGAGAGTTTTCTCTCGAAAGAATATGTAAGAATACCACGTTATAAGGAAATACAGTGTTGCAGAGTAAAGACAAATAAGTACATATTGGAAACACTTTAGGAGAAGAAATAACGCATCGTAAAAAATTTGCTTGTATCTCCTAAACAACACGTTATAACTCGAAAAGATTTGGTGTGGCTTGTACGTCTAAACCTGTAGCCTCAAAAGACAACGCACAGGAGAACTTTCTTTCGTTAAAATTTGTCAGAAAACCACGTTTTAAGGATATCCCGCATCGTGAAAATTATCTTGTTTTTCCTAAACAACACATTGTAACTCGCAAAGCTTTGGTATTGCGTGTATGTCTATGCGTGTAGCCACTTAAGAGAACGCACAGGAGATTTTTCTCTCGAAAGAACATGTAAGAATACAACGTTATAAGGAAATACAGTGTTGCAGAGTAAAGACAAATACATACTTTTTGGAAACACTTTACGAGAAGAAATAACGCTTCGTAAAAAATTAGCTTGTATCTCCTAAACAACACGTGGTAACTCGAAAAGATTTGGTGTGGCGTGCACGTCTAAACGTGTAGCCTCAAAAGAGAACCAACAGGAGAATTTTCTTTCGTCAAAATTTGTCAGAACACCACTTTTTACGGAAATCCCGCATCGTGCGAAATTATCTTGTTTTTCATAAACAACACGTTGTAACTCGAAAAGTTTTGGTGTTGCCTGTATGTCTAAGTGTGTAGCCTCAAAAGGGAACGCACAGGATAGTTTTCTCGCGACAGAATATGTAAGAATACCACGTTATAAGGAAATACAGTGTTGCAGAGTAAAGACAAATATGTACGTATTGGAAACACTTTATGAGAAGAAATAACGCATCGTATAAAATTAGCTTGTATCTCCTAAACAACACGTGGTAACTCGAAAGGATTTGGTGTGGTGTGCACGTCTAAACGTGAAGCCTCAAAAGAGAACCCACAGGAGAATTTTCTTTCGTCAAAATTTGTCAGAAAACCACGTTTTAAGGAAATCCCGCATCGTGCGAAATTATCTTGTTTTTCATAAACAACACATTGTAACTCGAAAAGCTTTGGTGTTACCTGTATGTCTAAGTGTGTAGCCTCAAAAGGGAATGCACAGGATAGTTTTCTCTCGATAGAATATGTAAGAAAACCACGTTTTAAGGAAATACAGTGTTGCAGAGTAAAGACAAATATGTACATATCGGAAACTCTTTACAAGAAGAATTTACGCATTGTACAAAATTAGCTTGTATCTCGTAAACAACACGTTGTAATTCGAAAAGATTTGGTGTGGCATGTACGTCTAAATATGTAGCCTCAAAAGAGAACACACAGGAGAATTTTCTTTCGTCAAAATTTTTCAGAAAACCACGTTTTAAGCTAATCCCGCATCGTGCAAAATCATCTCCTTTTTCCTAAACAACATGTTGTAACTCGAAAAGCTTTGGTGTTGCGTGTATGTGTAAGGATGGAGCCTCAAAAGAGAAGGCACAGGAGAGTTTTCCCTGCATGTAGCCTCAAAAGAGAACGCACAGTAGAGTTTTCTCTCGAAAGAATATGTAAGGATACCACATTACAAGGAAATACAGTGTTGCAGAGTAAAGACTAATACATATGTATTGGAAACACTTTATGAGAGAAATAATGCATCTTGCAAAATTAGCTTGTATGTCCTAAACAACACGTTGGAACTCGAAAAGATTTGGTGTGGCATGTACGACTAAACGTGTAGCCTCAAAAGAGTACCCACAGGAGAGTTTTCTTTCGTCAAAATTTGTCAGAAAACCACGTTTTAAGGAAATCCCGCATCGTGCGAAATTATGTTGTTTTTCCTAAATAACACGTTGTAACTCGAAAAGCTTTGGTGTTGTGTGTATATCTAAGCACGTAGCCTCAAAGGAGAATGCACAGGAGAGTTTTCTCTCGAAAGAATATGCAAGAATACCACGTTATAAGGAAATACAGTGTTGCAGAGTAAAGGCAAATATTTACGTAATGGAAACACTTAAACTTTATGAGAAGAAATAACGTTCGTAAAAAAATTAGCTTGTATCTCCTAAACAACACGATGTAACTCGAAAAGATTTGATGTGGTGTGTACGTCTAAATGTGTAGCCTCAAAAGAGAACCCACAGGAGTATTTTCTTTCGTCAAAATTTGTCAGAAAACCACGTTTTAAGGAAATCCTGCATCGTGCTAAATTATCTTGTTTTTCCTAAATAACACATTGTAACTCGAAAAGCTTTGGTGTTGCGTGTATGTCAAAGCATGTGGCCTCAAAAGAGAACGCACAGGAGAGTTTTCTCTCGAAAGAATATGTAAGAATACCACGTTATAAGGAAATACAGTGTTGCAGAGTAAGGACAAATACGTACTTATTGGAAACACTTAAACTTTACGAGAAGAAATAAGGCATCGTAAAAAATTAGTATGTATGTCCTAAACATCACGTTATAACTCGAAAAGATTTGGTGTGGTGTGTACGTCTAAACGTGTAGCCTCAAACGAAAACCCACAGGAGAATTTTCGTTCATCAAAATTTGTCAGAAAACCACGTTTTAAGGAAATCCTGCATCGTGCGAAATTATCTTGTTTTTCCTAAGCAACACGTTGTAACGCGAAAACCTTTGGTGTTGCGTGTATGTCTAAGCGTGTAGCCTCAAAAGAGAATGCAAAGGAGAGTTTTTTTCTCGAAAGAATATATAAGAATACCACGTTATTAGGAAATACAGTGTTGCAGAGTAAAGACAAATATTTACGTATTGGAAAAACTTTACGAGAAGAAATAACGCATCTTACAAAATTAGCTTGTATCTCCTAAACAACACGTTGTAACTTAAAAAGATTTGGTGTGGCGTGTACGTCTAATCGTGTAGCCTTAAAAGAGAAACCATAGGAGAATTTTCTTTGGTCAAAATTGGTCAGAAAACCACGTATGAAGGAAATACCGCATCATGCGAAATTATCTTGTTTTTCCTAAACAAAACGTTTTAACTCGAAAAGCTTTGGTGTTGCGTGTATGTCTAAGCGTGTAGCCCCAAAAGAGAACGCACAGGAGAGTTTTCTCTCGAAAGAATATGTAAGAATACCACGTTGTAAGGAAATACAGTGTTGCAGAGTAAAGAAAAATACATATGCATTGGAAAGGCAACATCAAAGCTTTTCGAGTTACAACGTGTTGTTTAGGAAAAGTAAGATAATTTCGCACGATGAGTGATTTCCTTAAAACATGGTTTTCTGAGAAATATTAACGAAAAAAAATTCTCCTGTGGGTTATCTTTTGAGGCTACACGTTTAGACGTGCACGCCACACCAAACCTTTCGAGTTACAAACTGTTGTTTAGGAGATACAAGCTAATTTTTTTACGATGCTTTATTTCTTCTTGTAAGGTGTTTCCAATAGGTACGTATTTGCCTTTAGTCTGCAACACTGTATTTCCTTATAACGTGGTATTCTTACATATTCTTTCGAGAGAAAACTTTCCTGTGCGTCATCTTTTGAGGCTACACGCTTAGACATACACGCAATACCAAAGATTTTCGCGTTACAACGTGTTGTTTAGGAAAAACAAGATAATTTCGCACGAAGAGGGATTTCCTTAATACGTGATTTTCTGACAAATTTTGACCAAAGAAAATTCTCCTATGGGTTCTCATTTGAGACTACACGTTTAGACGTACAGGCCACACCAAATCTTTTTAAGTTACAACCTGTTGCTTAGGAGATACAAGCTAATTTTTTTACGATGCATTATTTCTTCTCGTAAAGTTTAAGTTTTTCCAATAAGTATGTATTTGCCTCTACTCTGCAACACTGTATTTCCTTATAACGTGGTATTCTTACATATTATTTCGAGAGAAAACTCTCCTGTGCATTCTCGGATTTCCTTAAACTGTTGTGTTCTGACAAACTTTGAAGAAAGAAAATTCTCCTGTGGGTTCTCTTATGATGCTACACGTTTAGACATGCACGCCACACCAAATCCTTTCGAGTTACCACGTGTTGTTTAGGAGATACAGGCTAATTTTGTACGATGTGTTATTTCTTCTCGTAAATTGTTTCCAATACGTACGTATTTGTCTTTCTCTGCAACACTGTATTTCCTTATAACGTGGTATTCTTACATATTCTTTCGAGGGAAAACTCTCCTGAGCGTTCTCTTTTGAGGCTACATGTTTAGACATACAAGCAACACCAAAGCTTTTCGAGTTACAACGTGTTGTTTAGGAAAAACTAGATAATTTCGCACGATGCGAGATTTCCATAAACGTGGTTTTCTGAAAAATTTGACAATAGAAAGTTCTCCTGTGGGTTCTCTTTTGAGGCTACATGTTTAGACGTACACGCCACACCAAATCTGTTCGAGTTACAACGTGTTGTTTACGAGATACAAGCTAATATTTTACAATGTGTTAATTCTTCTCATAAAGTGTTTCCAATACGTACGTATTTGTCTTTACTCTGCAACATTGTATTTCCTTATAACGTGGTATTCTTACATATTCTTTCGATAGAAAACTGTCCTGTGCGTTCCCTTTTGTGGCTACACACTTAGACATACAGGCAACACCAAAGCTATTCAAGTTACAACATGTAGTTTAGGAAAAAGAAGATGATTTCGCAGGACGCGGGATTTCCTTAAAACGTGGTTTTCTGAAAAATTTTGACGAAAGAAAATTCTCCTGTGGGTTCTCTTTTGTGGCTACACATTTAGACGTACACGCCACACCAAAACCTTTCGAGTTACAATGTGCTTTTTAGGAAATACAAGCTAATTTTGTACGATGCATTATTTCTTCTCGTAAAGTGTTTCAAATACGTATGTATCTATCTTTACTCTGCAACACTGTATTTCCTTATAACGTGGTATTCTTACATATTCGTTCGAGAGAAAACTCTCCTGTGCGTTCTCTTTTAAGGCTACATGCTTAGACATACACGCAGCACCAAAGCTTTTCGAGTTACAACGTGTTGTTTAGGAAAAGTAAGATAATTTCGCACGATGAGTGATTTCCTTAAAACATGGTTTTCTGAGAAATATTAACGAAAAAAAATTCTCCTGTGGGTTATCTTTTGAGGCTACACGTTTAGACGTGCACGCCACACCAAATCTTTTCGAGTTACAAACTGTTGTTTAGGAGATACAAGCTAATTTTTTTACGATGCTTTATTTCTTCTTGTAAGGTGTTTCCAATAGGTACGTATTTGCCTTTAGTCTGCAACACTGTATTTCCTTATAACGTGGTATTCTTACATATTCTTTCGAGAGAAAACTTTCCTGTGCGTCCTCTTTTGAGGCTACACGCTTAGACATACACGCAATACCAAAGATTTTCGCGTTACAACGTGTTGTTTAGGAAAAACAAGATAATTTCGCACGAAGAGGGATTTCCTTAATACGTGATTTTCTGACAAATTTTGACCAAAGAAAATTCTCCTATGGGTTCTCATTTGAGACTACACGTTTAGACGTACAGGCCACACCAAATCTTTTTAAGTTACAACCTGTTGCTTAGGAGATACAAGCTAATTTTTTTACGATGCATTATTTCTTCTCGTAAAGTTTAAGTTTTTCCAATAAGTATGTATTTGCCTCTACTCTGCAACACTGTATTTCCTTATAACGTGGTATTCTTACATATTATTTCGAGAGAAAACTCTCCTGTGCGTTCTCGGATTTCCTTAAACCGTTGTGTTCTGACAAATTTTGAAGAAAGAAAATTCTCCTGTGGGTTCTCTTATGATGCTACACGTTTAGACATGCACGCCACACCAAATCCTTTCGAGTTACCACGTGTTGTTTAGGAGATACAGGCTAATTTTGTACGATGTGTTATTTCTTCTCGTAAATTGTTTCCAATACGTACGTATTTGTCTTTCTCTGCAACACTGTATTTCCTTATAACGTGGTATTCTTACATATTCTTTCGAGGGAAAACTCTCCTGAGCGTTCTCTTTTGAGGCTACATGTTTAGACATACAAGCAACACCAAAGCTTTTCGAGTTACAACGTGTTGTTTAGGAAAAACTAGATAATTTCGCACGATGCGAGATTTCCATAAACGTGGTTTTCTGAAAAATTTGACAATAGAAAGTTCTCCTGTGGGTTCTCTTTTGAGGCTACATGTTTAGACGTACACGCCACACCAAATCTGTTCGAGTTACAACGTGTTGTTTACGAGATACAAGCTAATATTTTACAATGTGTTAATTCTTCTCATAAAGTGTTTCCAATACGTACGTATTTGTCTTTACTCTGCAACATTGTATTTCCTTATAACGTGGTATTCTTACATATTCTTTCGATAGAAAACTGTCCTGTGCGTCCCCTTTTGTGGCTACACACTTAGACATACAGGCAACACCAAAGCTATTCAAGTTACAACATGTAGTTTAGGAAAAAGAAGATGATTTCGCAGGACGCGGGATTTCCTTAAAACGTGGTTTTCTGAAAAATTTTGACGAAAGAAAATTCTCCTGTGGGTTCTCTTTTGTGGCTACACATTTAGACGTACACGCCACACCAAAACCTTTCGAGTTACAATGTGCTTTTTAGGAAATACAAGCTAATTTTGTACGATGCATTATTTCTTCTCGTAAAGTGTTTCAAATACGTATGTATCTATCTTTACTCTGCAACACTGTATTTCCTTATAACGTGGTATTCTTACATATTCGTTCGAGAGAAAACTCTCCTGTGCGTTCTCTTTTAAGGCTACATGCTTAGACATACACGCAGCACCAAAGCTTTTCGAGTTACAACGTGTTGTTTAGGAAAAACAAGATAATTTCGCACGATGCGGGATTTCCTTAAAACTTTTTTTTCTGACAAATTTTGACGAAAGAAAATTCTCCTGTGGGTTCTCTTTTGAGGCTACACGTTTAGACTTACATGCCACACCAAATCTTTTCGAGTTACAACATGTTGTTTAGGAGATACAAGCTAATTTTGTAAGATGCATTATTTCTTCTCATAAAGTGTTTCCAATACATACGTATTTGTCTTTACTCTGCAACACTGTATTTCCTTATAACGTGGTATTCTTATATATTCTTTCGAGAGAAAACTCTCCTGTGCGTTCTCTTTTGAGGCCACACGTTTAGACATACACGCAACACCAAAGCTTTTGGAGTTACAACGTGTTGTTTAGGAAAAACAAGATAATTTCGCACAATGCGGGATTTCCTTAAAACGTGGTTTTCTGACAAATTTGACGAAAGAAAATTCTCCTGTGGGTTCTCTGTTGAGGCTACACGTTTCAACTTACACGCCACACCAAATCCTTCGAGTTACAACGTGTTGTTTAGGAAATACAAGCTAATTTTTTACGATGTATTCTTCCTTCTCGTAAAGTGTTTCCAATAAGTAAGTATCTGTCTTTACTCTGCAATACTGTATTTCCTTATAACGTGGTATTCTTACATATTCTTTCGAGAGAATACTCTACTGTGCATTCTCTTTTGAGGCTACACGCTTAGACATACACGCAACACCAAAGCTTTTCGAGTTACAACGTGTTGTTTAGGAAAACAAGATGATTTCGCATGATGCAGGACGTCCTTAAAACGTGGTTTTCTGAAAAAATTTTGACGAGAGAAAATTCTCCAGTGGGTTCTCTTTTGAGGCTACACGTTTAGATGTAAACACCACAGCAAATCTTTTCGAGTTACAACGTGTTGTTTCGGAGATACAAGCTAATTTTGTACCATGTGTTATTTCTTCTCGTTAAGTGTTTCCAATATGTAAGAATTTGTCTTTACTCTGCAACACCGTATTTCCTTATAACGTGGTATTCTTACATATTCTTTCGAGAGAAAACTCTCCTGTGCGTTCTCTTTTGAGGCTACATGCTTAGACATACACGTAACACCAAAGCTTTTCGAGTTACAACGTGTTGTTTGCGAAAAACAAGATAATTTCGCACAATGCGGGATTTCCAAAAACGTGATTTCTGAAAAATTTTGACGAAAGAAAATTCTCCTGTGGGTTCTCTTTTGAGGCTACGCATTTAGATGTAAACACCACACCAAACAGTTTCAAGTTACAACGTGTTGTTTAGGAGATACAACCTAACTTTGAACGATGCGTTATTTCATCTCTAAAAGTGTTTCCAATAAGTACCTATTTGTCCTTAGTCTGCAACACTGTATTTCCTTCGAACGTGGTATTCTTACATCTTATTTCAAGAGAAAACACTCCTGTGCATTGGCCTTTGAGGATACAGGCTTAGACATACACGCAACAGCAAAGCTTTTCATGTTACAACGTGTTGTTTAGGAAAAACAAGATAATTTCGCAACGATGCGGGATTACCATAAAACGTGATTTTCTGACATATTTTGACGAAAGAAAATTCTCCTGTGGGTTCTCTTTTGAGGCTACACATTTAGACGTACATGCCACACCAACTCTTTTCGAGTTACAACGTGTTGTTTAGGAGATACAAGCTAATTTTGTATGATGCGTTATTTCTTCTCATAAAGTGTTTCCAATACGTACGTATTTGTCTTTATTCTGCAACACTGTATTTCCTTATAACGTGGTATTCTTACATATTCTTTTGAGAGAAAACTCTCCTGTGCATTCTCTTTTGAGGCTACACGCTTAGATATACAAGTAACACCAAAGCTTTTCGAGTTACAACATGTTGTTTAGGAAAAACAAGATAATTTCGCACAATGCGGGATTTCCTAAAAACGTGATTTCTGAAAAATTTTGAAAAAAGAAAAATCTCCTCTGGGTTCTCTTTTGAGGCTACAACTTTAGTCGTACACCCCACACCAAATCGTTTCGAGTGACAACGTGTTGTTAAGGAGATACAAGCTAATTTTGAACGATGCGTTATTTCATCTCTAAAAGTGTTTCCAGTACGTACGTATTTGTCTTTAGTCTACAACACTGTATTTCCTTACAACGTGGTATTCTTACATCTTCTTTTGAGAGAAAATTCTCCTGTGGGTTCTCTTTTGAGGCTACACGAGTTACAACGTGTTGTTTAGGAGAGACAAGCTAATTTTTTATAATGCGTTAATTTTTCTCATAAAGTGTTTCCAAGCTAATTTTGAACGATGCATTATTTCTTCGTGTAGCCTCAAAAGAGAACCCTAAACAACACGTTGTAACTCGAAAAGCTTTGGTGTTGCGTGTATGTCTAAACGTGTGGCCTCAAAAGAGAAGGCACAGGAGAGTTTCTCTCGAAAGAATATGTAAGAATACCACGTTATAAGGAAATACAGTGTTGCAGAGTAAAGACAAATACATACGTATTGGAAACACTTTACGAGAAGAAATAACGCATCGTACAAAATTAGCTTGTATCTCCTAAACAACACGTTGTAACTCAAAAATATTTGGTGTGGCGTGTACGTGTAAACATGTAGCCTCAAAAGAGAACCCACAGGATAATTTTCGTTCGTCAATATTTGTCAGAAAACCACGTTTTAAGGAAGTCCCACATCGTGCGAAATTATCTTGTTTTTCCTAAACAACATGTCGTAACTCGAAAAGCTTTGGTGTTGCGTGTATGTCTAAGCGTGTAGCCTCAAAAGAGAAGGCACAGGAGAGTTTTCTCTCGAAAGAATATGTAAGAATACCACGTTATAAGGAAATACAATGTTGCAGTGTAAATACAAATACTTATGTATAGGAAACACTTTCCGAGAAGAAATAAAGCATCGTACAAAATTAGCTTTTATCTCCTAAACAACACGTTGTAACTCGAAATATTTTGTGTGTCGTGTACGTCTAAACGTGTAGCCTCAAAAGAGAAGGCACAGGAGAGTTTTCTCTCGAAAGAATATGTAAGAATACCACTTTTTAAGGAAATACAGAGTTGCAGAGTAAAGACAAATATGTACGTATTGGCAACACCTTACGAGAAAAAATAAGGCATCGTACAAAATTAGTCTGTATCTCCTAAACAACACGTTGTAACTGAAAAGGATTTGGTGTGGCGTGTACGTCTAAACGTGTAGCCTCAAAAGAGAACCAACTGGAGAATTTTCTTTAGTCAAAATTTTTCAGAAAACCACGTTTTAAGGAAATCCCGCATCTTGCGAAATTATCTTGTTTTTCCTAAACAACACGTTGTAACTCGAAAAGCTTTGGTGTTGCCTGTATGTCTAAGCGTGTAGCCTCAAGAGAGAAGGCACAGGAGAGTTTTTTCTCGAAAGAATATGTAAGAATACCACGTTTTAAGGAAATACAGTGTTGCAGAGTAAAGACAAATACATTCGTATTGGCAACACTTTACGAGAAGAAATAACGCATCGTACAAAATTAGCTTGTATCTCCTAAACAACACGATGTAACTCGAAAAGATTTGGTGTGGCATGTACGTCTAAACGTGTAGCCTCAAAAGTGAACTTACAGGAGTATTTTCTTTCGTCAAAATTTGTCAGAAAACCACGTTTTATGGAAATCCCGCATCGTGGAAATTATCTTGTTTTTCCTAAACAACACGTTGTAACTCTAAAAGCTTTGGTGCTGCGTGTATGTCTACGCGTGTAGCCTCAAAAGAGAACGCACAGGAGAGTTTTCTCTCGAAAGAATATGTAAGAATACCGCGTTATAAGGAAATACAGTGTTGCAGAGTAAAGACAAATAAGTAAGTATTGGACACAATTTATGAGAAGAAATAACACATCGTAAAAAATTAGCTTGTATCTCCTAAACAACATGAGGTAACTCGAAAAGATTTGGTGTGACATGTACGTCTAAACATGTACCCTCAAAAGAGAACTCACAGGAGAATTTTCTTTCATCAAAATTTGTCAGAAAACACGTTTTAAGGAAATCTCGCATCGTGCAAAATTATCTTGTTTTTCCTAAACAACACGGTGTAACTCGAAAAGCTTTGGTGTTGAGTGTTTGTCTAAGCGTGTAGCCTCAAAAGAGAACGCACAGGAGAGTTTTCTCTCGAAAGAATATGTAAGAATACCACGTTATAAGGAAATACAGTGTTGCAGAGTAAAGACAAATAAGTACATATTGGAAACACTTTAGGAGAAGAAATAACGCATCGCAAAAAATTTGCTTGTATCTCGTAAACAACACGTTGTAACTCGAAAAGATTTGGTGTGGCTCATACGTCTAAACGTGTAGCCTCAAAACAGAACCCACAGGAGAACTTTCTTTCGTCAAAATTTGTCAGAAAACCACGTTTTAAGGATATCCCGCATCGTGCAAAATTATTTTGTTTTTCCTAAACAACAAGTTGTAACTCGAAAAGCTTTGCTGCTGCATGTATGTCTATGCGTGTAGCCAATTAAGAGAAGGCACAGGAGATTTTTCTCTCGAAAGAACATGTAAGAATACAACGTTATAAGGAAATACAGTGTTGCAGAGTAAAGACAAATACGTACTTATTGGAAACACTTTACGAGAAGAAATAACGCATCGTAAAAAATTAGCTTGTATCTCCTAAACAACACGTGGTAACTCGAAAGGATTTGGTGTGGCGTGTACTTCTAAACGTGTAGCCTCAAAAGTGAAACCACAGGAGAATTTTCTTTCGTCAAAATTTGTCAGAAAACCACGTTTTAAGGTAATCCTGCATTGTGCGAAATTATCTTGTTTTTCCTAAACAACACGTTGTAACTCGAAAAGCTTTGGTATTGCCTGTATGTCTAAGTGTGTAGCCTCAAAAGGGAACGCACAGGATAGTTTTCTCTCAAAATAATATGTAAGAATACCACGGTATAAGGAAATACAATGTTGCAGAGTAAAGACAAATACATACTTATTGGAAACACTTTACGAGAAGAATTAACGCATTGCAAAAAATTAGCTTGTATCTCCTAAACAACACGTTGTAACTCGAAAAGATTTGGTGTGGCGTGTACGTCTAAATATGTAGCCTCAAAAGAGAACCAACAGGAGAATTTTCTTTCGTCAAAATTTTTCAGAAAACCACGTTTAAAGGAAATCCTGCATCATGCGAAATCATCTCCTTTTTCCTAAACAACATGTTGTGACTCGAAAAGCTTTGGTGTTGCCTGTATGTGTAAGCGTGGAGCCTGAAAAGAGAAGGCACAGGAGAGTTTTCTGTCGAAAGAATATGTAAGAATACCACGTTATAAGGAAATACAATTTTGCAGATTAAAACAAATAAGTACATATTGGAAACACTTTACGAGAAGAAATAACGCATCGTACAAAATTAACTTGTATCACCAAACAGCACGTTGTAAATCGAAATGATTTGGTGTGACGTGTATGTCTAAACGTGTAGCCTAAAGAGAGAACCCACAGGATAATTTTCTTTCATCAAAATTTGTCAGAAACCACGTTTTAAGGAAATCTCACATCGTGCGAAATTATCTTGTTTTTCCTAAACACCACGCTGTAACTCGAAATGCTTTGGTGTTGCGTGTATGTCTAAGCTTGTAGCCTCAAAAGAGAACGCACAAGAGAGTTTTCTCTTGAAAGATTATGTACGAATACCACGTTATAAGGAAATACAATTTTGCAGAGTAAAGACAAATAAGTACATACTGGAAACACTTTAAGAGAAGAAATAACGCATCGTACAAAATTAGATTGTATCTCCTAAACAACACGTTGTAACTCGAAAAGATTTGGTGTGACGTGTACGTCTAAAAGTGTAACCTCAAAAGAGAACCCACAAGAGAATTTTCTTCCCTCAAAATTTGTCAGAAACCACGTTTTAAGGAAATCTCTCATCGTGCGAAATTATCTTGTTTTTTTCTAAACAACACGTTGTATCTCGAAAAGATTTGGTGTTGTGTGTATGTCTAAGAGTGTAACCTCAAAAGAGAACGCACAGGATAGTTTTCTCTCGAAAGGATATGTAAGAATACCATGTTATAAGGAAATACAATGTTGCAGAGTCAAGACAAATACGTATGTATTGGAAACACTTTACGAGAAGAATTAACGCATCGTAAAAAATTAGCTTGTATCTCCTAAACAACACGTTGTAACTCGAAAAGATTTGGTGTGGCATGTACATCTAAACGTGTAGCCTCAAAAGAGAACCCACAGGAGAATTTTCTTTATTCAAAATTTTTCAGAAAACCACGTTTTAAGGAAATCCCGCGTCGTGCGAAATCATCTATTTTCCAAAACAGCATGTTGTAACTCGAAAAGCTTTGGTGTTGCATGTTTGTGTAAGTGTGGAGCCTCAAAAGTGAAGGCACAGGAGAGTTTTCTCTCGAAAGAATATGTAAGAATACCACGTTATAAGGAAATACAATTTTGCAGAGTAAAGACAAATAAGTGCATATTGGAAACACTTTACGAGAAGAAATAACGCATCGTACAAAATTAGCTTGTATCTCCGAAACAACACGTTGTAACTCGAAAATATTTGGTGTGACGTGTACGTCTAAAAGTGTAACCTCAAACGAGAACCCACAGGAGAATTTTGTTTCATCAAAATTTGTCAGAAACCACGTTTTAAGGAAATCTCGCATCGTGCGAAATTATCTTGTTTTTCCTAAACATGTTGTAACTCGAAAAGCTTTGGTGTTGCGTGTATGTCTAAGCTTGTAGCCTCAAAAGAGAACGCACAGGAGAGTTTTCTCTCAAAGAATATGTAAGAATACCACGTTATAAGGAAATACAGTGTTGCAGAGTAAAGACAACTACATACGTATTGGAAACACTTTAAGAGAAAAAATAACACATCGTACAAAATTAGCTTGTATCTCCTAAACAACACGTTGTAACTCGAAAAGATTTGGTGTGGCTCATACCTCTACACGTGTAGCCTCAAAAGAGAACCCACAGGAGAACTTTCTTTCATCAAAATTTTTCAGAAAAACACGTTTTATGGAAATCTCGCATCGTGTGAAATTATCTTGTTTTTCGTAAACAACACGTTGTAACTCGAAAAGCTTTGGCGTTGCGTGTTTGTCTAAGCGTGTAGCCTCAAAAGAGAATGCACAGGAGAGTTTTCCCTCGAAAGAATATGTAAGAATACCACGTTATAAGGAAATACAGTGTTGCAGAGTAAAGACAAAAAAAGTACGTATTGGAAACTCTATACGAGAAGAAATAACGCATCGTACAATATTTGCTTGTATCTCCTAAACAACACGCGGTAACTCGAAAGGATTTGGTGTGGCGTGTATGTCTAAACGTGTAGCCTCTAAAGAGAACCCACGGGAGAATTTTTTTCCTCCAAATTTGTCAGAAAACCACGTTTTAAGGAAATCCCGCATCGTGCAAAATTATCTTGTTTTTCATAAACAACACGTTGTAACTCGAAAAGAGTTGGTGTTGACTGTATGTCTAAGTGTGTAGCCTCAAAGGGGAACGCACAGGATAGTTTTCCCTCTAAAGAATATGTAAGAATACCACGTTATAAGGAAATACAATGTTGCAGAGTAAAGACAAACGCGTACTTCTTGGAAACACTTTATGAGAAGAATTAACGCATCGTAAAAAATTAGCTTGTATCTCCTAAACAACACGTTGTAACTCGAAAAGATTTGGTGTTGCATGTACATCTAAACGTGTAGCCTCAAAAGAAAACCCACAGGAGATTTTTCTTTCATCAAAATTTGTCAGAAACCACGTTTTAAGGAAATCTCGCATCGTGCGAAATTATCTTGTTTTTCCTAAACAACACGTTGTAACTCGAAAACCTTTGGTGTTGCGTGTATATCTAAGCATGTAGCCTCAAAAGAGAACGCACAGGAGAGTTTTCCCTCGAAATAATATGTACGAATACCACGTTATAAGGAAATACAGTGTTGTAGAGTAAAGACAAATAAGTACGAATTGGAAACACTTTACGAGAAGAAATAAGGCATCGTAAAAAATTGGCTTGTATCTCCTAAACAACACGTTGTACTTCGAAAAGATTTGGTGTGGCTCATACGTCTACACGTGTAGCCTCAAAAAAGAACGAACAGGAGAACTTTCTTTCGTTAAAATTTCTCAGGAAACCACGTTTTAAGGAAATACCGCATCATGCAAAATTATCTTGTTTTTCCTAAATAGCATGATGTAACTCGAAAAGCTTTGGTGTTGCATGTATGTCTAAGCGTGTAACCTCTAAAGAGAACGCACAGGATAGTTTTCTCTCGAAAGAATATGTAAGAATACTACGTTATTAGGAAATACAATGTTGCAGAGTAAAAACACATACGTACCTATTGGAAAAACTTTACAAGAAGAATTAACGCATCGTACAAAATTAGCTTGTATCTCCTAAACAACACGTGGTAACTCGAAAGGATTTGGTGTGGTGTGTACGTCTAAACATGTAGCCTCAAAAGAGAACCCACAGGAGAATTTACTTTCATCAACATTTTTCAGAAAACCACGTTTTAAGGAAATCCCGCATCGTGCGAAATCATCTTCTTTTTCCTAAACAACATGTTGTAACTCGAAAAGCTTTGGTGTTGCGTGTATGTGTAAGCATGGAGCGACAAAAGGGACAGCACAGGAGAGTTTTCACTCGAAAGAATATGTAAGAATACCACATTATAAGGAAATACAATTTTGCAGAGTAAAGACAAATAAGTACTTATTGGTAACACTTTACGAGAAGAAATAACGCATCATTCAAAATTAGCTTGTATCTCCTAAACAACACGTTGTAACTCGAAAAGATTTGGTGTGACGTGTATGTCTAAACGTGTAGCCTCAAAAGAGAACCCACAGGAGAATTTTCTTTCATCAAAATTTGTCAAAAACCACGTTTTAAGGAAATCTCGCATCGTGCGAAATTATCTTGTTTTTCCTAAACAACATGTTGTAACTCGAAAAGCTTTGGTGTTGCGTGTATGTCTAAGCTTTTAGCCTCAAAAGAGAACGCACAGGAGAGTTTTCTCTCGAACGAATATGTAAGAATACCACGTTATAAGAAAATACAGTGTTGCAGAGTAAAGACAAATACGTACGTATTGGAAACACTTGAAGAGAAGAAATAACGCATCATACAAACTTAGCTTGTATCTCCTAAACAACACGTTGTAACTCGAAAAGATTTGGTGTGGCTCGTACCTCTACACGTGTAGCCTCAAAAGAGAACCCACAGGAGAAATTTCTTTCGTCAAAATTTTTCAGAAAACCACGTTTTATGGAAATCTCGCTTCAAGCGAAATTATCTAGTTTTTCCTAAAAAACACATTGTAACTCGAAAAGCTTTGGCGTTGCGTGTTTGTCTAAGCGTGTAGCCTCAAAGAGAACGCACAGGAGAGTTTTCCCTCGAAATAATATGTAAGAATACCACGTTATAAGGAAATACAGTGTTGCAGAGTAAAGACAAATAAGTACGTATTGGAAACACTTTACCAGAGGAAATAATGCATTGTTCAAAATTTGCTTGTATCTCCTAAACAACACGTTGTAACTCGAATAGATTTGGTGTGGCTCATATATCTACACGTGTAGCCTCAAAGAGAATGCACAGGAGAACTTTCTTTCGTCAAAATTTCTCAGGAAACCACGTTTTAAGGAAATCCCGCATCGTGCAAAATTATCTTGTTTTTCCTAAACAACACTATGTAACTCGAAAATCTTTGGTGTTGCATGTATGTCTAAGTGTGTAGCCTCAAAAGAGAACGCACAGGAGAGTTTTCCCTCGAAAGAATATGTAAGAATACCACGTTATAAGGAAATACAGTGTAGCAGAATAAAGACAAATACGTACGTATTGGAAACACTTTACGAGAAGAAATAAAGCATCTTAAAAAATTTGCTTGTATCTCCTAAACATGTTGTAACTTGAAAAGATTTGGTGTGGCTCGTACGTCTAAAAGTGTAGCCTCCAAAGAGAACCCACAGGAGAACTTTCTTTCGTCAAAATTTGTCAGAAAACCACGTTTTAAGGAAATCCCGCATCGTGCAAAATTATCTTGTTTTTCCAAAACAACACGTTGTAACTCGAAAAGCTTTGGTGTTGCGTGTATGTCAAAGCATGTAGCCTCTAAAGAGAACGCACAGGAGAGTTTTCTCTCGAAAGAACATGTAAGAATACAACGTTATAAGGAAATACAGTGTTGCAGAGTAAAGACAAATACATACGTATTGGAAACACTTTATGAGAAGAAATAACACATCGTACAAAATTAGCTTGTATCTTCTAAACAACACGTGATAACTCGAAAGGATTTGGTGTCGCGTGCACGTCTAAACGTATAGCCTCCAAAGAGAACCCACAGGAGAATTTTCTTTCGTCAAAATTTGTCAGAACACAACGTTTTAAGGAAATCCCGCATCATGCGAAATTATCTTGTTTTTCATAAACAACACGTTGTAACTCGAAAAGCTTTGGTGTTGCCTGTATGTCTAAGTGTGTAGCCTCAAAAGGGAACGCAAAGGATAGTTTTCTCTCGAAAGAATATGTAGGAATACCACGTTTTAAGGAAATACAATGTTGCAGAGTAAAGACAAATACGTACGTATTGGAAACACTTTACGAGAAGAAATAACGCATCGTACAAAATTAGTTTGTATCTCCTAAACAACACGTGGTAACTCGAAAGGATTTGGTGTGACGTGTACGTCTAAACGTGTAGCTTCAAAAGAGAACCCACAGGAGAATTTTCTTTCGTTAAAATTTTCAGAAAACCATGTTTTAAGGAAATCCCGCATTGTGGGATATCATCTTCTTTTTCCTAAACAACATGTGGTAACTCGAAAAGCTTTGGTGTTGCGTGTACTTGTAAGCATGGAGCCTCCAAAGGGAAAGCACAGGAGAGTTTTCTCTCGAAAGAAAATGTAAGAATACCACGTTATAAGGAAATACAATTTTCCAGAGTAAAGACATATAAGTACATATTGGTAACACTTTATGAGAAGAAATAACGCATCATTCAAAATTAGCTTGTATCTCCTAAACAACACGATGTAACTCGAAAGGATTTGGTGTGACGTGTATGTCTAAACGTGTAGCCTCAAAAGAGAACCCACAGGAGAATTTTCTTTCATCAAAATTTGTCAGAAACTACGTTTTGAGGAAATCTCGCATTCTGCAAAATTATCTTGTTTTTCCTAAACAACACGTTGTAAATCAAAACCTTTGGTGTTGCGTGTATGTCTAAGCATGTAGCCTCAAAAGAGAATGCACAGGAGAGTTTTCTCTCGAAAGAATATGTAAGAATACCACGTTATAAGGAAATACAGTGTTGCAGAGTAAAGACAAATTCGTACATATTGGAAACACTTTAAGAGAAGAAATAACACATCGTACAAAATTAGCTTGTATCTCCTAAGCAACACGTTGTAACTCGAAAAGATTTGGTGTGGCTCGTACCTCTACATGTGTAGCCTCAAAAGAGAACCCACAGGAGAACTTTCTTTTGTCAAATTTTTTCAGAAAACCACGTTTTATGGAAATCTCGCATCGTGCAAAATTATCTTGTTTTTCCAAAACAACACGTTGTAACTCGAAAAGCTTTGGTGTTGCGTGTATGTCTAAGCGTGTATCCTCTAAAGAGAACACACAGGAGAGTTTTCTCTCGAAAGAACATGTAAGAATACAACGGTATAAGGAAATACAGTGTTGCAGAGTAAAGACAAATACTTACTTATTGGAAACACTTTACGAGATGAAATAACACATCATACAAAATTAGCTTGTATCTCCTAAACAACACGTGGTAACTCAAAAGGATTTGGTGTGGCATGTACCTCTAAACATGTAGCCTCAAAAGAGAACCCACAGGACTATTTTCTTTCATCAAAATTTGTCAGAAAACCACGTTTTAAGGAAATACCGCATCGTGCGAAATCATCTTGTTTTTCATAAACAACACGTTATACCTCGAAAACCTTTGGTGTTGCCTTTATGTCTAAGTGTGTAGCCTCAAAAGGGAACGCACAGGATAGTTTTCTCTCGAAAGAATGTGTAAGAATACCACGTTATAAGGAAATACAGTGTTGCAGAGTAAAGACAAATATGTACATATTGGAAACACTTTACGAGAAGAATTAACGCATCATACAAAATTAGCTTGTATCTCCTAAACAATACGTTGTATCTCGGAAAGATTTGGTGTGGCGTGTACGTCTAAACATGTAGTCTCAAAAGAGAACCCACAGCAGAATTTTCTTTTGTCAAAATTTGTCAGAAAACCACGTTTTAAGGAAATCCCGCATCGTGGGAAATCATCTTCTTTTTCCTAAACAACATGTTGTAACTCGAAAAGCTTTGGTGTTGCGTGTATGTGTAAGCATGGAGCCTCAAAAGAGAAGGCACAGGAGAGTTTTCTCTCGAAAGAATATGTAAGAATACCACGTTTTTACGAAATACAATTTTGCAGAGTAAAGACAAATAAGTACATATTGGAAACACTTTAGGTGAAGAAATAACGCATCGTACAAAATTAGCTTGTATCTCCTAAACAACAAGTTGTAAATCGAAAAGATTTGGTGTGACGTGTATGTCTAAACGTGTACCCTCAAAAGAGAACCGACAGGAGAATTTTCTTTCATCAAAATTTGTCAGAAACCACGTTTTAAGGAAATCTCGCATCGTGCGAAATTATCTTGTTTTTCCTTAAAAACACGTTGTAACTCGAAAAGCTTTGGTGTTGCGTGTATATCTAAGCTTGTAGCCTCACAAGAGAACGCACAGGAGACTTTTTTCTCGAAAGAATATGGAAGAATACCACGTTATAAGGAAATACAGTGTTGCAGAGTAAAGACAAATATGTACCTATTTGAAACACTTTATGAGAAGAAATAACGCATCGAACAAAATTAGCTTGTATCTCCTAAACAACACGTTGTAACTCGAAAAGATTTGGTGTGGCTCGTTCTTCTACACGTGTAGCCTCAAAAGAGAACCCACAGGAGAACTTTCTTTCTTCAAAATTTTTCAGAAAACCACGTTTTATGGAAATCTCGCATCGTGCGAAATTATCTTGTTTTTGCTAAACAACACTTTGTAACTCGAAAAGCTTTGGCGTTGCGTGTTTGTCTAAGCATGTAGCCTCAAAAGAGAATGCACAGGAGAGTTTTCCCTCGAAAGAATATGTAAGAATACCACGTTATAAGGAAATACAGTGTTGTAGAGTAAAGACAAATAAGTACGTATTGGAAACACTTACTGAGAAGAAATAACGCATAGTACAAAATTTGCTTCTATCTCCTAAACAACACGTTGTAACTTGAAAAGATTTGGTGTGGCTCGTACGTATGCACGTGTAACCTCAAAAGAGAACCCACAGGAGAACTTTCTTTCGTCAAAATTTGTCAGAAAACCACGTTTTAAGGAAATCCCGCATCGTGCAAAATTATCTTGTTTTTCCTAAACAACAAGTTGTAACTCAAAAAGCTTTGGTGTTGCGTGTATGTCTAAGCGTGTAGCCTCTAAAGAGAACACACAGGAGAGTTTTCTCTCGAAAGAACATGTAAGAATACAACGTTATAAGGAAATACAGTGTTGCAGAGTAAAGGCAAATAAATACGTATTGGAAACACTTTACCAGAAGAAATAACGCATCATATAAATTAGATTGTATCTCCTACACAACATGTGGTAACTCAAAAGGATTTGATGTGGCGTATACGTCTAAACGTGTAGCCTTAAAAGAGAACCCACAGGAGATTTTTCTTTCATCAAAATTTGTTAGAAACCACGTTTTAAGGAAATCCCACATCGTGCGAAATTACCTTCTTTTTCCTAAACAACACGTTGTAACTTGAAAAGCTTTGGTGTTGCGTGTATGTCTAAGCGTGTAAGCGCAAAAGAGAATGCACAGGAGAGTTTTCTCTCGAAAGAATATGTAAGAATACCACGTTATAAGGAAATACAGTGTTGCAGAGTAAAGACAACTATGTACGTATTGGAAACTCTTTATGAGAAGAAATAACCCATTGTACAAAAATAGCTTGTATCTCCTAAACAACATGTTGTAACTCGAAAAGATTTTGTGTGGCTCGTACTTCTACATGTGAGCCTCAAAAGAGAACCCACAGGAAAACTTTCTTTCTCAAGATATTTCAGAAAACCACGTTTTAAGGAAATCTCGCATTGTGCGAAATTATCTTGTTTTTCCTAAACAACACGTTGTAACTCGAAAAGGTTTGGCGTCGTGTGTTTGTCTAAGCGTGTAGCCTCAAAGGAGAACACACAGGAGAGTTTTCCCTCGAAAGAATATGTAAGAATACCATGTTATAAGGAAATACAGTGTTGCAGAGTAAAGACAAATAAGTACTTATTGGAAACACTTTACGAGAAGAAATAACGCATCTTACAAAATTTGCTTGTATCTCCTAAACAACACGTTCTAACTCGAAAAGATTTGGTGTGGCTCGTACGTCTACACGTGTAGCCTCAAAAGAGAACCCACAGAAGAACTTTCTTTCGTCAAATTTGTCAGAAAACAACGTTTTAAGGAAATCCCACATCATGCAAAATTATCTTGTTTTTCCTAAACAACACGTTGTAACTCAAAAAGCTTTGGTGTTGCGTGTATGTCTAAGCATGTAGCCTCTAAAGAGAACGCACAGGAGAGTTTTCTCTCGAAAGAACATGTAAGAATAAAACATTATAAAGAAATACAGTGTTGCAGAGTAAAGACAAATATGTACGTATTGGAAAGACTTTACGAGAAGAAATAACGCATCGTACAAAATTAGCTTGTATCTCCTAAACAACACGTGGTAACTCGAAAGGATTTGGTGTGGTGTGTACTTCTAAACCTCTATCCTCAAAAGAGAACCCACAGGAGGAATTTTCTTTCTTCAAAATTTGTCAGAAAACCACGTTTTAATGAAATCCTGCATCGTGCGAAATTATCTTGTTTTTCCTAAACAACACGTTGTAACTCGAAAAGCTTTGGAGTTGCCTGTATGTCTAAGTGTGTAGCCTCAAAAGGGAACGCACAGGATAGTTTTTTCTCGAAATAATTTGTAAGAATATCACGTTATAAGGAAATAGAATGTTGCAGAGTAAAGACAAATATGTACGTATTGGAAACACTTTAGGAGAATAATTAACACATTGTACAAATTAGCTTGTATCTCCTAAACAACATGTTGTAACTTGAAAAGATTTGGTGTGGCATGTACGCCTAAACGTGTAACCTCAAAAGAGAACCCACAGGAGAATTTTCTTTTGTCAAAATTTGTCAGAAAACCACGTTTTAAGTAAATCCCGCATCGTGGGAAATCTTCTTTTTCCTAAACAACATGTTGTAACTCGAAAAGCTTTGGTGTTGCGTGTATGTGTAAGCGTGGAGCCTCAAAAGAGAAGGCACAGGAGAGTTTTCTCTCGAAAGAATATGTAACAATACCACGTTTTTACGAAATACAATTTTGCAGAGTAAAGACAAATAAGTACATATTGGAAACACTTTATGAGAAGAAATAACGCATCGAACAAAATTAGCTGTCTTTACTCTGCAACACTGTATTTCCTTATAACGTGGTATTCTTACATATTCTTTCGAGAGAAAACTCTCCTGTGCCTTCTCTTTTGAGGCTACACACTTAGACATACACGCAACACGAAAGCTTTTCTAGTTACAACGTGTTGTTTAGGAAAAACAGGATAATTTCGCACGATGCGGGATTTCCTTAAAACGTGATTTTCTGAAAAATTTTGACAAAAGAAAATTCTCCTTTGGGTTCTCTTTTGATGCTACACGTTAAGACGTACACGCCACAACAATTCTTTTCGAGTTACAACGTGTAGTTTTGGAGATACAAGCTAATTTTGTACGATGCGTTATTTCTTCTAGTAAAGTGTTTCCAATA